>NC_052513.1:32306349-32649682 GCF_014356525.2 Nilaparvata lugens | reverse complement strand
CTTACAATACAGCAAAATTATAGATGAATTTACATAATATAGATTAAGAAAATAATTATTGAACTGTATATGATATAAAAAAGCAATTTGTAATATAATAACTATAGATAATAATTAAATTGTTATGCATCTACATAAATTGGCGGAGCTTTGGACATATCAATGTCCATTCTTTGGGAAGAATATTTTTTAAGAGATTGATCCATTTGTAGGCTGATCCTCAGATAATATAAGTGTTGATAGCTTGTTATACTGTATTGCTATTGGTCGGTTGACCTTTTGCGTTCAGCTCCTCACATGATCAATAATGTAGGGATCACTTTATGAGCTTTTTATGTCCTTCAAAACTTCTCTTTTGTTCAGAACATTAATGATTCATCATTTTAATTGATACATTGTAACTGATTGTTAATTACTAATTATAAACTTGAATTTTAAAAAACACTTTTGAAGTGAAAATACAATGTATTTTCACTTCAAAAGTGTTTTTTAGAATTCAAGTTTAATTTTAACAGTGAAAAAGTATGGATATACAACAGAGTAATTATACTGAACAGAGTACTAATTATAAATAATCAGTAATAGATTACTAATTTTTATTGATTATTAATTGATAATTAATTTTTAGTATTATGTTGTAATTTTATTTATCAATGGCCACATTACTATTCAGTTGTAATTGACACATTGTAACTGATTGTTAATTACTATTATAAATAATCAGTAATTGATTAATAATTTTTATTGATTATTAATTAATAATTATTTGTAGTATTCTGTTGTAATTGTGGTCTCTTAACCTTTGTAGCCTATCAACCTACTGTAGAACATGGTAGGCCATAGTGGAGTAGGTCAATTTCCACACAGAAAACACTTAACATGTAGAAGAAACATTATAAGAAATTTATGAAACTAATATTATTGTATGTAATTGAAACTATCTAATATTTACTGTAATTTATGTAGTAGTTTTAGTTTTCTTTTTAAATCAAACATTTATTTATTTGATATATATGAGTTATTAATTTGTTGAATTTGTAATTGTTTGTTGTAGATGGGTGAACGCAGAGGCATGAAAGCTTTGGAGTTGTGGTGCAAGAAAATCACAGACGGCTATGCCGGGGTGAAGGTGGAAAACATGACCACATCGTGGAGAGATGGGCTGGCATTCTGTGCCCTCATTCACCACTTCAGACCCGATTTAATGTGAGTCACTACTTATTTTACAATTACTCTACTTATTTTACAACCTATTTCCATGTTATTCATTCATTCATTCATTCATTCATCCTCAGATATATGTATTTTAAGGTCTCATTGTATGTGAGTTCCAACTTATTTCTATGTAATCCATTTATTCATTCTCAAATACCATTCTCAGGCACTATTCAATGTACGTTGTGACTTATTTTCATGTTATCAATTAATTTTCCCTTAGATTTCCTTAAATGAATTGTTTGGAATTGAAAGTGCACAATTGTGTCAAGTGTATCAATTGAAATTGATATATTTAGAAAGTGCACATTTCCATTTTTCATAATTGATATTATATTTATTTATAAGTTCTCATTTTAAAAATTTCAGCTCCATAACGTGTTTTCTAATATCTGTATTCATCAATAAATACTTACATAAGTGATGGAATTTCCAACAATGTGAATAAAAACAGTTTTTTGCATTGGTGAAAAAATTATATTTATGGACATGTGCACGTAATCCTAAAGAATTAAAATTCATTTTTCCTTAGTTCAAAGTAAAACGAGTCGTAAGAAGACCAAGAAAGATATAGATGCCAGTACAGGCCAATAGAGTCTGATCATTGTAAGAAAATTATGATGATAAACTCATTCATTCTCTAATATTCATTCTCAAATCAGTTTCAATGTGTGTTGCAAGCTATTTTCATGTCCTCCGTACAATTTGTGAGGTATTTTTTCCTATATCGGATTCATAACTAGGAGCTAAAAGAAGATGATCATAGCTCAAGAGAATAGTGTGTACTGGAGTGTATTTAGTTACAAAGTTCCACATTATGTAGGTTACCACTTATACAAAGTTATTAATTTAAATTGTAAATATGTCTTACAATACTCAAACTTGAAGATGATGTTCAACTAAAGCGAGAGAGAGAGAGAGTGAGTGTTTCACATCATGTTGGCTACTACTTATCCAAATTTATTAATTTAATTTCTGAGTGTTTTAACCGTGATTAATTTCACGAGAACCAATCAGAGAAGCCGTCTTTTCAAAAACGCCTCTCTGATTGGTTCTCGTGAAAATAGTCACGGTTAAAATTTAACCGGCTGTTGTGCAATATGATGCTTAGCTAAAGAGAGAGAGTGTATTCTAAATTGTAGTAAAACGATACAAACATGTGGGATACAGCTTATTGCATGCTATACATATAATTTGTGAGATACTTGTTTCAACACTTAACTATAGTGAGGTCCACGTTATAATGGCAGTGGATAAAGATAGGAGAATAGCGATGCCGATTCTCTGCATTAATTAATTATATTTCTACACTGTCAAAAACATAATTGGCATCGTTGTGGACCTAGAAAAGGATAGTACCACCGGCTTTGTCGAATGATAGACAAGGATAGCAAAACCAAAGTTGGTCAAATACTGTCATTATAACGTGGACCTCACTATAGGAGTTAAGATTAGATTATGCTTATTTTTAACATAGAGTATATACTGAACTGTAGTACAAGGATTCAACATGTGAGTTACAACTAACTTATCTTATGTTATAAATAATTCATTTGTGAGGTACTTTTTAATACTAGTAGCTAAAAGATGATAAAGTTGAAAAGAGAGAGAGTGAGAAAATGTGTGTGAGAGAGAGGGTGAAAATATCTGAATTCTAGTAGAAGGGTCTCATAATGAGTACATATTCCATGTTATCAATTTCATTATTTTGTGGGATCTTCTCAATACAATACATAACTAGGAGCTAAAAGATGATGCATAAAGCTGAAGATATAGTATGTACTGAACTGTGGTACAAAGATCTTACATCGTTTGAAACACCTACTTGAGTTTATTCCCATAATACTGTGAGGACATTCAACCAACAAGTACTTCTTTGCATGTGAAACCGTGACAGGGTTATTTCGTAATATCATCTCTCCTTCTTATTTGCCTCCTCCTCCTTATCTAAATCCACCTCCACCACCAACACCTTGTCCTTCTCCTCCTCCTCCTTCTCTTCCTCCTCTTCCTCCTTTTTCGTATCCTACTCCCCCTCCTCCACCACCTCCTACTACCGTACTCCTCTCCCTCCTCCTCCTCCTTCGTCTCCTCTTCCTCCATCATCATCATCATCTCTCCTTCTTCAACCTCGTCCTTTTACAATTCTACCCTCTTCTGATCATCATCCTCAAAGTACTCTACGTTCATCTCTTCCTTTCTCTTCATGCCCATCCTTCCTCTCATTGCACATTATTCTTCTAATTTTTATCTTTTTTCTCTCTTTTCTGTTTCCTGTCAAGTTCTCGCTCCAGTTATCTTATCTCTTCTACTTTTCAACTCTATCTTTCCTCCACTTCTTCATTTTTTCCACATGTAACTCTTTCATTTCCTCACCTTTCTCTGTCTCCACCATATTTTGTTGTCTCTTCTTCTGTCCTCATTTATTTCCCTCCATAGTAGTTAATCTTCTCTTATATTCTCATTTCTGTTTCAAGTGTTCCTTATTTTCCCTATTCAATTTGTCTCTCCTATACTCTACTACTTGAATACAAATTTTCTCTTCAGTTTCTCCAATTGTATCCTCTTCTTTTTTTTGTCTTCCTCTTCATCTCTTTCTTCCTATTCATTTTTCCTTCTTCTCTCCTTCTTATTCATCTCCTCCTCTTTCTTATTCATCTTTTTCTTCTTGTTGTTCCTCCGAATTCTCGTTCCCCTTCCTTTCTTATTATACATCACCTTCACCTCCTCCTTCTGCTTATTCATCTTCCCCTCCTCCTTCTGCTTATTCATCATCCCCTCCTCCTTTCTTCTCCTACTTTTTCATCTCCTTCTCATTCTTTCTGCTTTAATCTTCTTCCTCCTCCTTCTATTACCCCTCCTCTTTGTCCTTGTTATTCATCTTCTTGTTATTGTTGATGTTGTTGTTGTTGTTGTTGTTGTTCTTCTTCTTCTTCTTCTCCTTCTTCTTCTTCTTCTTCTTCTTCTTCTTCTTTTTCTTCTTCTTTTCCTTCTTCTTCTTTTTTTCTTCTTCTTCTTCTTCTTCTTTTTCTTCCTCTACTTCTTCTTCTTTTCTCACTGATTCATTCCCTCCACCTCCTTCTTCTTATTATTCATCTCCTTCTCCTCCACCTTCTTCTTCTTCTTCTTTCTGCTTTCCTCTGTCCTCCACCACTGTTGTGCTCGTCCTTGAGCTGTTGTGCCCAGACACAGACTCCCAGGAAAGAGAACAGAGAACTGGTTTTGCTGTGAACACTCCAACATCCAACCCAGGTCCAGAGCACATACTCTCACCACTCACACTCTCTCACTCACCTCATAAGCAGCAGCAGCAGCACTTTAATCCTGATATTATTATGCAGGAGAAGGTCGACTGCCTTTGCCTTTATCGTGAGTCACACTCACTTTTTTATTTTTTTTCTACCCTCTCTTGTAAGTCTTTCTCTTCTTCTCTACTCTTCTGTCTTCCTCCCTATTGAACGAGCACAGCGAATTCCCATTTTTGACTTGAGACTCGAATCGTTGTCCGCTTGTGGTTTGTGGGTTTGGATTTTTGGATTATTTAGGGAGGAATAAGTTAGGGAGGATAACTTGGGGAGGAAAACAATTTTTTTTAAGTTTATTAGAGATTGAAAATGGTGTAATAACCGTAACCGGTCTTTCTAATTATCAATAAATCAGTGGTTTTTTGACAATTTCTCAGTCTTTTTCATTCAATAGGAATACAAATCCAATGTCAACTCTGGTCTAGATAAGGCTGTGCAAAGACTAAAAATAAACTTTCTACTGGTGATATTTTTCAAAGTTTTTTGATTTGTATATCAACAAGCTATCAAAATAAAAAAGTTTTCAGGAAAACATTTTTTTTTCGATCATTACTTTTTGAGATATGATCGCCTAAAGTTTGAATTTTTGGGACAGAACATTTCAAATTCGGTAAGAGATAAATCCATGAGATTAGAGGGTAGATTCTTCATGGTGTTGTTGATCTAGTAAAACAAAAATTTTCTGAGATTATCAATTTTTGGATAAGTTATTCAATTAACCAAAAATAACTCAACTAAAAGTTATTTTTGGTTATTTTTAGTAAATTGAATAACTATCTTGAAAATTGATATTTTCAGAAAATTTTTGTTTTATCAGATCAACAATACCATGAAGAATCTATCCTCTAAATCTCAAGGATTTATCTCTTACCGAATTTGAAATGTTCTGTCCCAAAAATTTAAACTTTAGGTGCTCATATCTCAAAAAGTAATGATCGGAAAAAAATTTCCTGAGAAAACTTTTTTATTTTGATAGCTTGATGATATACAAATCAAAAAGCTTTGAAAAATATCACCAGTAGAAAGTTTATTTTTAGCCTTTGCACAGCCTTAATGCTAAAATCAACATTATTTATTAGGCAAGCAGCTTACCTCAGCTAAGCAAGTCGAAATACGATCCTGAGCATCGAGCTCAAAATAAAATCTGGAGAACAAGTGACTGAGTCAGCAGTGTCAAACAAGTTTCACGATCGATTCTCAACCTCCTGCAACCTAAACAAGGCAGTAAACTAATTTTGGTAATTCTTTCAAGTACACATTTACTATTCCGGCTGCTATCCAACACTATACAGTCATAAAAGACGATTAGGCGGGCGAAGCCCGCCTCCCAGCCGGAGCGCGAAGCGCGGAGGCTGCTAACCCACCCTACTGGGGGTGCAGGGGGCGAAGCCCTCTACCGAGCGCGAAGCGCGAGTAGGAACTAGTAACCATAAGAATTTTTCTGTCCTGATGTTACTTCATGTCAATGGTCCTGAGTATAGAGACTATACTAGTAGTTCAGTGAACAGTAGACCTCACGCAGTATTCTCATCCACAAGTACCTGATTGAAACTATAGACCTCATCGAAATACAGCAATAGACTGGCTCCTCCACACATCTGTGAAATCACTTGTCAGCTGATTTATGATGAATAATTCTATAGTTTGATTTTTTACACTAATATTGGCGTATGAAGCCCTTTTCCTTTTATATCATCCTTGAAATGCAGAATTTCCAAAAAACTTGTATATACGTCAACGCGCAATTAAAAAAGGAACCTACCTGTCAAATTTCATGAAAATCTATTACCGCGTTTCGCCGTAAATGCGAAACATTTAAACATTTAAACATTAAGAGAAATGCCAAACCGTCGACTTGAATCTTAGACCTTACTTCGCTTGGTCAATAATCTGTATAATAATCAGAACAGTATAATCAGAGAGTGATTGCACACTCTCTATAGTCCTGGGAGGTGTCAGTAGGTACCAATATTATTGCTAATGGTAGCAACCATCATTGGTTGCTATAGCAACGGGATTGTTTACAAAGTGAAAGCTGAATTCAGCAACAACTGTCAATGAAATAACTGACAACTTTTTTCATTATCAAGAAGTTTGCGCAACACGTCTTTATACAACTTACAAGTCACTCGCTCTCACTCTCTCTCTCTCTCTCTTGAACTCAATCTCTCTCTGTCCTCTTATCATTCTCTATCTCTTTCTCTATTCTTTCCGCTGTAATGGAATCGACTGGGTGTCATGGACTTGCAAATGTCATCAGGTCTATTAAGTCGATGGGCGAAAAAATTGAATGCAAAAACAAGTTTCGCTTTCACTATTGAAACACATTTTTCGAGTCTAGTCATTCAGAAGCGGTCATGGTTTCCACTTTAATCGAAAATGTCAATGTCATGACTGAAATTTTCTACTGTGAATTTCTTCCACAGCAGCGTAGTCGGCAGAACAATTTGTTTGTAAATTATTGTAAACAGTCTATATTGAATCTATTAGCCAATTCCCAGGTTATAGACTTCAGGTCCATGAGCATGCGCAATTCCTTTCTCATCAGCTGATGATGCTAAGCTTACTATATCTGTATTTGTACAGAAACAATGAAATACAGCTATCATAAACATAGAGTCAGCTGATGATCAGCGTGTTCGTGGCACATAAGTCTGTGCAAAGGCTAAAAATAAACTTTCTACACGTGATATTCTTCCAAGTTTTTCGATTTGTATATCATCGAGCTATCAAAATGAAAAAGTTTTCTCGGGGAAACATGTTTCTTTCCGATCATTACTCTTTGAGATATGAGCACCTGGAGTTTGAATTTTTGGGACAAAATATTTCAAATTCGGTCCGATATAAATCCATGAGATTTAGAGGATGGATTCTTCATGGTATTGTTGATCTAGTAAAACAAAAAGTTTCTGAAAATATCAATTTTTGAAAAAAGTTATTCAATTTACCAAAAATAACCCAAAATAACTGAACTAAAAGTTATTTTGGTAAATTGAATAACTTTTTTCAAAAATTGATATTTTCAGAAACTTTTTGTTTTACTAGATCAACAATACCTTGAAGAATCCATCCTCTAAATCTCATGGATTTATATCGTACCGAATTTGAAATGTTCTGTCCCAAAAATTCAAACTTCAGGCGCTCATATCTCAAAAAGTAATGATCGGAAAAAACATGTTTCCCCGAGAAAACTTTTTCATTTTAATAGCTGGTTGATATACAAATCGAAAAACTTGGAAGAATATCACGTGTAGAAAGTTTATTTTTAGTCTTTGCACAACCTTAATGTGTGACTCTATCGAGTTCCATCATTCCAACTCTGACCTTCTACTGTATATTCGTCGTAATTTACTGTTCATGAATGGAATTACTTGAAATTTTGCATAATAATTTTTTAGTTTTGAATTATGATTAAGAAACTAGTATCAGTCATTACACCAACATCAATGTAGAAAACTGAATTACTAAACATCGAGAAGGAGAGTGTAAAGTGTGATGCGAATTTAGTATGATTTGTAGCTGATTGACCTTTGAGGGTAAAAGTCTGCCATTGGTTGAGGCAAGACACGCCCACTGTAGGCGAAGCATTTAAACTACAGTCAGGTGTCAAATTGAACAACAGAAAAGCAGAATAGAAAATTGACTGAACAACGAGCAGGAGAGTGTATCGAGAGAATAGAGCTGTATAATTTGTAGTTATTATTTGATCTATAAAGGTGCGTACAGATTTACGCGCCACGAACATGAGCAATTCACTTTTAATTAGCTGATGCCAAGTTTTTTATATCTGTATCTTACCGTTTCTGTAAAAATACAGATATAATCAGCTGATTAAAAGTGAATTGCTCATGTTCGCGGCGCGTATATCTTAAGCTGCGTACACATATACGCTCTTCCAACCCGCACCGAGCACGCTCCTCCCTCGTACCGCCCTCGTTCCTCCATCGAACTACAGTCGCGCCGCCCACGCACCCATCATGAACGTTACGGAAGATGTTAGACCGCGTTCCCCGGTCGAACCATTGTTGCTCCCCGGTCGATCATCAATCGCTCTGCTGGAGTGACGTTCGGTTGCGGAGCAGAGCGAGAGTCTGTACGCACCTTAAGAATGCACCTCAAGAATGAAAGTCTGCCATTGGCTGAGACAAGATACCCCCACAGCATTAAAACTTCAGTCATGAGTCAAAATTTGGGCAACAGGAGTGATTGGAAATCAAAGTAGTTAGGCTATCAGCTTGATCAACTGATTAACTAGAAAATAATAAATTTTTCACTTTTATGATAACCTAACAACTGTAGGATAACATTACACAACAATTCAATAGCAAATAATGTTATAGCACTTTCCATTAAAACCTTGGCTCTAGCGTTTAGCATATTAGTTTGCTTTTGTAAAAGACATAATTTGTATAAATATCAGGTCGCCGATATAGATTCTCCCTAACCTCCTGAGAACCACAACACGATACTCGTGACTATACTTGTTCCCACTAAAACTATTTAGACAGGTTCTTTTTCACGTTTTTCTTTGTCACTTACTTCTTCTTCTTCTTCTTCTTCTTCTTCTTCTTCTTCTTCTTCCTCTCTTCCCATCATCATCATCTCCATCCTCTTCTCCTCCTTACCAATTTGTCCTCTTCTTTTCTATTCTAGTACTTCCTCCACTTTTTCTTATACGGTTTTTTAAATCTAATTTTTTCATCATTTTTTTCGTTTTTCCTGGCAAATAGCATAGTTTTAATTTGCCCACATTGCGGTTTTTGGCTCACAAATTCAAATTTCTTTCTCTTCTTCTCTATCATAAAGAATATTTCTCTCTCTCATTACAACTCTCTTGCTCTATCATCTTCTTTCTCACTTATTGTATGATATTTTCTTGCAATTAATTCCACGTATGACAATGGTTATGGTGTCCAGAATTTTCACCTCCATCTTTTATTTGAGAATTCGAGTCACTGTCGATGTTGTAGAACCGTTCGAATTTGATGGTATATGTGTGTTTTTTTTTCATTATATTTTATTTATTTCGAACTCACCTTTTCCGACATTCCCCTTGCATCTTGTTTTTTCGGCTTGGTTTCTACGGGCTCGCAGATTTGATGCCTAATGAGATCGGAGTCCCATGATACTCCATGATTGATACTCATAAAGAAAATATGACAATTATTATAATAATTATATTTTCTTCCCTATAACAATTTTTCTTCCCTACAAAAAAAATTTCTTTCCTATAACAATTATTGTTATGGGGAAGAAAAGAAATTCCGAATTTTATCCTTGAAAATATTTTATTCCAAGTTGATTTTCAACTTGAGCTACTCAGAAACTAAATTCAACTGCTCTTATCTCCGTCATCTGATAAAACACGGTCATTTATCATCATAATCCAAAATCTTTTTCCATTTCCAAGAAATGTCCTCCAATTCAAGTTACTCAATTACATCTCCATAAAGTAGGCAATAAACTTTACAAATAATGTACCTGACCTTTCCTCATGCAATTTTCATTAATTTTTCAACATTTTTTCCGTGGCTCAAGAATTTGGATATTTGAAACTTGATATTTATTTTCAGTCTTCCATACTTTTCAACTCAAGACTTGGTCCTGTACCACAGTGTTCATACTTGTGTAATGTCATGCTTTATTTTTGTTTCATTGCTGTCATCAACTTCTCTTCTCTCATCCTCACTTCTCTCTTCATCTCTCACTCTCTCTCTCTCTCACTCACTCTCTCTCTCCTCTCTCTCTTTCTCTATCTATATCTCTCTCATACCCTCTCTCTTACTCACACTCTCACTCAAATTCCTCCATCTTTCTTCTCTCTGTATCATTGGTTTGGTTTTCTCCATTTATTCTTAGTTTCTTTTTGTTCGTCTATGCTTTCATCAAGCTGCCTTAACGCCGCATAAACAAACTGAGGATTTTATCTGAATTAATTTTTATTGCCCCATCTGATCCAAAGCAATAAAGTTTAGATATTTTATATCTGCGATAGGCATCTCAGTCTGAATGTAATAACTTGACTGGAAGTGGTAGATAACATAAAGAAACTCAAATACACGAAAAAGGATTATATGAAAGTTGATAGCATAAATACATAGAAATAAACAAATTAGAGAAAATAAAGTGTGGAAGAGAGTTTAGGAGAGAAAGAATGAAAAGAAGAAGAAGTAGGTGGGGGGAGAAGTAGAAGAAGATGAAGAAGAAGAAGAAGAAAAAGAAAAGGAAGAGCTATTACCCTTTCCACAAACATCCCATTATTTTATTATGTTCCTTTGTGCTTTCTCATTCGCCGCCTTGCTTCTTCTTCTTCTTCTTCTTCTTCTTCTTCTTCTTCTTCTCCTTCTTCTTCTTCTTCTTCTTCTTCTTCTTCTTCTTCTTCTCTTCTTCTTCTTCTTCTTCTTCTTCTTCTTCTTCTTCTTCTTCTTCTTCTCATCCATCATCATTCATCATCATCATCATCATCATCATCATCTTCTTCATCATCATCATCATCATCATCATCTTCTTCATCATCATCATCGTCATCATCATCATCATCATCATCATCATCATCATATTAGTCTTCTTCTCCCTCTCTTCATTTCATTTATTTTATGGTGACCTTTACGATTTTAGAGATGTGTTTTTGAATGTTTATTGCCGGCTGAGGTTTTGTGTTTTGATTCCTTTTTTCAATTTAACTTTCTTTGTTGAAATGTTGTAAATCAATTCATGTGAATCGAATGTTTTATCTGTTTTACAAACTCCTTATCTATCCAAATTGATTATGTATTTTTAATGTCAAAATAGGAGAAATGTCAAAGAAAAAATAGAGATATGAGAATAAAGAAGCTATAGTGAGGTCCACGTTATAATGACAGTGGATAAAGTTAGAAGAATAGCGATGCCGATTCTCTGCATTAATTAATCATATTTCTACACTATAAACATAATTGGCACCGTTGTGGACCCAGAAAAGGATAGCACCACCGGCTTTGTCGAATGATAGACAAGGATAGCAAAACCAAAGTTGATCAAATACTGTCATTATAACGTGGACCTCACTATAGAAGATAAGCGTCGAATGCAATGATAAGCTGATGCATTGTAAGTTCATTCAGAATCGTGGAATTGCTCCTTCCCTTTGTCTTAAATTTCATCCTCTTTTATTATTTTTTTTCATAGTTTTTCTTCACTTTTCGCTTTTAGCTGCCGGGCTTTGGGCAGTTTTGAGATGTGAGTGTTCTTAATTTCGGGTAATAAGGTGTTATTTTGTTTCAACTCAAACCGTCCTTATTATAGACTGTCTCCTCTCCAATAATTCTATCTATACTTTTCATTTTTCGGTTTTCTCAATCTTATCCATTCACTTTTATATTCTCGTATTTCCTGTCTCCTCCTATTTTTCTTCTTCTTCTACTTCTTCATCTTTTTTTCTTCTTCTCCTTTTTCTTCTCACTCTTTTACTTCTTCTTAATTGGTTTCTTATACCTCTCTCCCCTCTCATTCACTGGTTCCTCTTCCTCTTCTCTACTTTCCCACTCTATCTTCCCCACCTTCTGATTTTTCTTTTCATTTGTACACTAACTTATATCATTTTAACAGCTTTTCTACACACACTTCGCCTTTTCCCTCTGCTTATTTATCTCCAAAAAATCATATAATCTCTCTCTCAAGCCAATTTTTCCACTTTTCTTTCTGATCAGATATTTCTCCTTTTGACATTATCCAACGCTTTTCTCCTTGTAATATTGTGCTTCTTTCTCTCATCATTTTCCTTCTTCCTCGCCCTCTCTTTTCAACTTTTTTTTCTTATGGGGAGTCCGATCTCACTAGGCATCAAACCTGCATCCATGTAGAAATCAATCTGAATCTTATCTTCCTTTACTCCTCATCCACTATTTCTTCTTCTTCCATTTCCTCTTCTACTTTTCCCTCATATTTTTGATTTACATCCTTGTTTCATTCATTCTTTCCTTCATCCCCAAATTTCTTCTAGTATCTGTCTTTCTCTTTATACTTCCTCATTCTCTCTCATCATCTTCATCTTTTTTACCTTTCGCCATCTTCTTCTCTCTAACTTCTTCCCCTTCTTCTTCTCAATTTCCTCACTTCTCTCCCAATCTTTCCCTCTCTTCTTCTTTCCCCTCCTCTTCATAATAATCACCTCTTTCTCTCATCATCTTCATCTCCTTCACCTTTCTCCATCCTCTTCATCTCAATTTCCTCCACCCTCTTCTTCCTCTACTTTCCTTCTCCCTTCTTCATTTCCACACTTCTCTCCCGAATCCTCTCTCTCTTCTTCTTTCCTCGCTCTTCTCCTCCCCTTCTCTTTATAATAAAGCATTCCTAATACTCCATTTCTCACTATTCTTCCCACGTACTTTAGAATACTACAAAAAATCACCCTGAAACAATTCATGTTGAAATGTGGTCGGTGAAGACTAATAATTTGTACTTCTCTTTCTCTATCTCGCTCCCTCTCTCTTATACAGACATAATCACTCTCTCTCTCTCTCTCCTCTCTCTCTCACTCTCTCTCTCTCTCTCTCTCACTCTCTCTCTCTCTTTCCCCCCCCCCCCTCTTTCTCTCTCTCTCTTACTCACTGGTTCGTCTTCCGCTTGTTGGTCGCCTTGAATGATCTCCAAGGGTGTATTTACCTCTAAAAAGTGATCCCATGAATGAGTGATCCCTCGTACAAACTGCCTTAGGATAAGTTTGAAACTGTTACCTCATAGTTACGTTTTTATATTTTTATTTTCCTTTGTTACAACATCTTCCACGATGAGATAATTTCGTGAAAAGGGCGGACTTGGGTTATCGACTTTGTTTTCTTTTTTAACTTGGAGCGGGTCTTTGAACGCGTATTGCCTGAGTCGATAATTTTATTAGTGGAGTGAAATTTTGTAACATAAAAGATGAAGAGTTTCAAGGTTTGGGTGCCGGCCTGGCTTGGCGCCTGTAATTTGGTGATGGAAGACTTATCAGATATCAGACTTCGTAGGATGTAGGAAGTGGAATAAGGAAGAAGCTATTGCATGAAAAAGGAGAGGAGTTGAGGGGAAGAGAGAGAGAGAGAACAGTAGTATGAGAAAATAAAGGAGAGGGGGAAGGAAGAATATGGAGGTAGTAAGATTCAATTCAAATTCAAATTCATTTATTTGCCATAAAATAGTACAAATTGATAATATAAATATTCCAACTTACAAAATGGCACTACCAGCAAAGAAAACTTGTGCGCCGGCAGTGAGTTCGAACAACTAGGTACAGCAAACATGTCAATGCAAAGAAAAAGAGCTTATTCAAACCACTAGAATAAATAAAATTATGGAAACCAGGTCACATCTCAATACTTACAAACGATAAGACAAAAGTAACAAAATCACAAGCAAGTGACAAACTCAAAAGGACCAATTCAAGGAAGCAATGACAATATTTTTTTTTAATAAAAGAGATTTAAGATATAAAAGAGATTTTTAAGGAGAGGAATTGAGTGGAAGTGAGAAAACAGCAGTATGAGAAAATGAAGAACGGGGGAAAGGAAAGACGATGAAGGAAGAAAATCAGAAGGATGTTGAAAGGGGAGTGAGGAAGAAGGTATTGCATGAAAAAGGAGGTAATCGGAATTGAGAGGAAGAGAGAGAACAGCAGTATGAGAAAATTAAGAAGAGGGAACAGGAAGAAGATGAAGGAAAGTGAGATATGAAAAGAAGATAGAAAGGAGATAAAGAGGAATTGAGTGGAAGAGAGACAACAGTAGTATGAGAAAATGAAGTAGAGGGGGAAGGGGTGACGATAAAGGAAAGTAGGATAAAAAAGAGATACAGATAGAAGGGAGATGAAGAGAAATTGAGTGGAAGAGAGAGAACATTAGTATGAAAAATGGTGGAGTGGGGGAAGGGGAGACGATGAAGGAAAGTAGGATAAAAAAGAGATACAGATAGAAGGGAGATAAAGAGAAATTGAGTGGGAGAGAGAGAACAGTAGTATGAGAAAATGGAGGACAGGGGGAAGGAAGAAGATGGACGAAAGTAAGATATAAAAGAGATAAAGATAGAAGGGAGATAAAGAGGAATTAAGTGGAAGAGAGAGAAAGCAGTATGAGAAAATGAAGAAGAGGGGGAAGGGAAAAAGATGAAGGAGAGTAAGTTTCACGAACAAGAAAACAGGAGTATAACAAAATGAGAAAGTATGAAATAAAGAGAAGGAACTGATGAAGAAAAGGAGAGAAAATAGGGAATTTTTTGAAAAAGGAGAAGAAAATGTGGAAGAAAGAGAAGATGTATGAGTACAAGTACAAGTGGGAGGAAGCAAAGGAAGTATAGTAGTATGGGATGGAGAATAATATGAAATAAATAAATGATTAAATGAATCTATTCCCTCCTCAAATTACATAACATAGGCCTATAATATTAGAAACTAAATAGTTTTTTGGAAATTCCACCGATCACGTTTCTGATAGTGTGATTGATTGATTGAGTACTTTATGTAGATTACAATATATACTGGCTTATACACTTATATACAATAGCTTACAATACAGCAAAATTATAGATGAATTTACATAATATAGACTGAGAAAATGATTTTTGAACTGCATATGATATGAAAAAAGCAATTGGTAATAGCTATAGATAATATTGTTTTGCATCTACATAAATTGGCGGAGCTTTGGACATATCAATGTCTATTCTTTGGAAAGAATATTAAAAATATCCTCCCCACTAACTCTCTACCAAAATCAGATAGACGAAAAAATTAACAAGGAAAAACATTATGAAATATAATAAATGATAGAAAGAAAAAAAACTAGCATAAAGTAAAGTAAAAGGAAAATTGAAAAAGAGTGAGGAAAAAGTAATGTATGTAGTAGGAGCAATTTAGGAGAATTCCAAGCAATAAGATACTGGTTTTAAGTAAAAGAGGTGAAATTCGGAATTCTTAAGAAGTAGCAAGTAAAGCGAGACAGAAAATAAAAACTACTTGGAAAACCAAAGTAAAACTTCTATCAGAAGACAAGAAGAGTAAGAAGAAGAAGAAGAAGAAGAAGAATGAGAAGAGAATGAGGAGAACTTGAAAAGAGTCTTGGAAGAAGGAGCAAGAAAAGCAAGACAGTAAAGAAAAACTACTAGAGAAACCAAAGAAGATGATATATACTGGGAGGAAGACTATTGATGAGAAGGCAGCCAATGTCTGTACAACTATTGGAAAAATGAAAAATTAGGCTCAGAGAAACAAAAAAATTATTGAAGACAGAATGAAGATACTTTTAAGAGTAGCATGATGTAAAATTAAACGTGGGAATGGAGGAAATGGATGACAAGGGAATCAGACTTATGGAAGGAAAAGAGACAAAAAGTGTAGTGAAGAAGAAGAAAAATTGGAGGAGCAGGTAAGGAATTAAGTTCTAAAAAGGAATAGCAAGCATTGGAGTGGTTTCTGTTGTTTTGGGTATCAGATTTGGCCGCAGACTTGACTAATATAAGTTTGAGCTATAAGTATAAGCTTACCTACTTTTCTCAGGCTTTAGCTGAGTGACGGATCGAGTTTCTACAAGGAACACTGCTTTGGCTGCTCAGTGCTTGCAACTCAGATCAGGATGCACAAACTTGAGTCAACCATTATGAATTCTATCGAGTTTTATTATGAAAACGCTATATGTGCCGGCTTGCTCAGGTTACTGAGGTTGCAGAGATAAACGCTAGGATGGCTAATAGAAGTTGTTAGTGTCACTACCATAAGTTCGGTAGTTCTGGTGTGTTTTGGCACCATTATTGCAAACACTGGTTTGGGGAAGGAGTGGGAGGTAGATGCGAAATTGTGGCAAAGAGATAGATTATATGCCTTTATTAGGGCGGAATTAGGACTCCTAGTCCTCTCTCTGCCACACAACCCTTTACAAAAGAAGACAAATTTACATGAGAACAGAAAAAAATAGATTACATTATGTAATAAGATTACATAAGATTAATATAGTAGATAGAACTATTAATCAAAATACAATAACACAGTGATAAAAGAGAATTTTAAACTATATTTATTATACAATTGGAAACAATATTTCAAATTCCACTAGATAATCTATAGGAAAACCTATCAGAAAAAGAGATGAAGATCTAATCAAGTTACTAGATGAGAGAACATTGGAGGAGAGAAAAGTTTAGGGAAGAAATTGAGGAATTGGAAGAGAATGGAGAAAGTAGTGGAAAAATGGGAGAACGCAAAAATGGGAACATAATCAAGAAGAAAAATAGAAGTCGAAGTTGGAGGAGAAGAGAGGAGAAGAAGAAGAAGAAGAAGAAGAAGAAGAAGAAGAAGAAGAAGAGAAAAGAAGAAGAAGAAGAAGAAGGAAGAAGAAGGAGAAGAAGAAGAAGAAGGAGAAGAAGAAGAAGAAGAAGAAGAAGAAGAAGAAAAGAGACGAAGACGAAGAAGAAGAGGAAGAAGAAGAATAAGAGGAAGAGGAAAAAGAAGAAGAAAAGGAAGAACAAAAAGATGATGAAGAAGAGAGAAGGCAAGAATTCTTTAGAATTGAAGGAAATGCATTTGAATTTATATAGAAATCTGAGAATCACTGTTGGAAAAGTAAAAAAAAAGAGTAAAAATAGTGCAATGATTTTCTGAGGTAGTTTGAGTTCAAGACGAAGAGTAAAAGCCTAAAACGTAAAAAGTGAGGACATGAATAAAAGAATAAAAGGACTGTACAATATGTGATGTGGAAGAAAAGTCGTTCAAGAAGTATAGTATGGAAAAGGAAGAGGACAGTGAATTAGGAGGAAGAAGAAATAAAATAGAAGAAGGAGAAGTTATCGTCATCTAGAATCACTGTAAATTATTGAAATGCTATCAATCTCAACGAACTAAAAATTTAATAATAAAATATATGAAAGTTATTTAAAATCACTTCATTCATAATGGCTACTTTTTTAAAATTATTAAAAATAATATAAAAACATGAAGTGCCCTTCCATTTTAACTTGAAAATCGCCAAAGTAAGCCGAACTGAGAAACGTTTGAAATGTTTTAAAGTTTAAAATGAAAGGGTACTTCATGTTCTTATATTGAATTTTATATATACTATTTCTAAAAATAACCATGAAACAGCCTTTCATAATTTTGAACATAGCAATATTGTGTGCATTCTATTCAAAATTACTTGAATCGCTGGGTTGAAAAGAACATGGAATTTGTACCGCATTTTATTTCATTGAACTGTATTGTAATTGATGTTTATTGCAGTCTCTTGAACGGCTCTTTGAGAACATATTCATTTCAGAATATAAGTGAATCAATTCCTCTACCAGAGTGGGTAGTCCTCGTTAAAAACGCATTATTAAAATTGACTCGTCTTTTATAGGACAATAAGCGCCGTCACAGTGAGGTGAACGTTCACCCCAATTCATCCAGTGAATGACTCCGTAAATGAATCATTCATTCAGCCCACATGATGACGACCCACTTTGTATAGTCAAGTCCATGTTATAATGACAGTGGATGAAGATAGGAGGACATCGTTGCCGATTGTCAGCATTAATTAACTATATTTCTACATTGTTAAAACGGATTTGGCAATGTTGCGGAGCTATGGAAAGATAGTACTATCTGTTTTGTCGAATGATAGACAAGGATAGCAACACCAATGTTAATCAACTACTGCCATTATAACTTGGACCTCACTATAGTTGTTTTATGGACATAAACGATGGCCCAGAAAAGCTGCCACTTATACAATAGAAACACAAGTTATCCCACTTAAAAACAATGAGCAAAATTTATACTCCCACTTAATACTAGGCGAATTATCAGCTTGGAATTTGAAGACGAGCTGTTAACTAGAGTTGATTTTAATTAGGAGTTGATGTTAAGAATTGCAGAAGACATAATTGACGAGCTGTTAACTAGAGTTGATTTTAATTAGGAGTTGATGTTAAGAATTGCAGAAGACCTAATTGACGAGCTGTAACTAGAGTTGATTTTAATTAGGAGTTGATGTTAAGAATTGCAGAAGACATAATTGACGAGCTGTTAACTAGAGTTGATTTTAATAGGAGTTGATGTTAAGAATTGCAGAAGACATATTGACGAGCTGTTAACTAGAGTTGATTTTAATTAGGAGTTGATGTTAAGAATTGCAGAAGACATAATTGACGAGCTGTTAACTAGAGTTGATTTTAATTAGGAGTTGATGTTAAGAATTGCAGAAGACATAATTGACGAGCTGTTAACTAGAGTTGATTTTAATTAGGAGTTGATGTTAAGAATTGCAGAAGACATAATTGACGAGCTGTTAACTAGAGTTGATTTTAATTAGGAGTTGATGTTAAGAATTGCAGAAGACATATTGACGAGCTGTTAACTAGAGTTGATTTTAATTAGGAGTTGATGTTAAGAATTGCAGAAGACATAATTGACGAGCTGTTAACTAGAGTTGATTTTAATTAGGAGTTGATGTTAAGAATTGCAGAAGACATAATTGACAGAGCTCTAATTAATTATTGGATTAGACTGGTTGTTGAATGTAACTAGATTACTCTTATATACTGAGTAACTGTTAGCTTAGTTACTCCGTACATAAAAAAGTTATATTCAGACTCCTTGACTTTCTTGTTAGTCTATTTAAATTTAAATTATTTATGTTTTACCTATCTGTAATTTAACTACATTTAATTATTATTAAACGAAAATCCAATGTTGTACTTTCAAAGATCTTCAACCATTAAAAAAATGTGTCCAGAAATAAATAAATGTTGTATTTTTAAAGATTAATTTAATCTTTAAAAAAAAGTAATAGTATCCCGAAATAAATAAAAAAAGTTGTAAACCACCCGAAAGACTTCTGCTGTTGCAAAATATTGACAACAGGGTTAATAGCTAGATTATTCTCCTTTTCATTCTGTATAGCAGAATATTGATGATGTAGGCTAATGTTAATGTAGCCATACGATTGGTACTGTAGTTGGCTGACAAATCAAGGTGAAAGGGCAGTCATTGGCCGAGATGATGCACGCCTACGATTGGCGTTTACCGTCTCGACCAATGGAAGCTTTCCACTTTGATAAACAATGACAGCCGACTACCAATGATATGGCTCCATTCACAGTATCAAATTCGGCTGCTTTATATTATTTGTGGTTCCAGTTTGCTAGATTTGAATGGTGGTGTAAAAACTTGAACAAGTTTCTCGGTGCTTTAATAAATTGTGACTTCACGAAACGTGTCATTCAATATGGTAAATATTACTCAGTTTTCTCTTGAATACTGGTTTCATATTTGTTAGGACTCTACTAGTAGTTCTGTGAACAGTAGACCTCACGCAGTATTCTCATCCACAAGTACCTGATTGAAACTATAGATCTTATGGAAATACAGCAATAGACTGGCTTCTCCACACATCTGTGTGATCACTCTCTTGTCAGCTGATTTATGATGAATATGTAGTCTGATTTTTACTCTAATATTGGCGTATGAAGGAGGCTCCTTTTTCCTCTTATATTATCCTTCAAATGCAAAATTTCAAAAACCTTGTATATACGTCGACGCGCAATTTAAAAAGGAACATACCTGTCAAATTTCATGAAAATCTATTACCGCGCTTCGCCGTAAATGCGCAACATATAACCATATAAACATTAAGAGAAATGCCAAACCGTCGACTTGAATCTTGGACCTCACTTCGCTCGGTCAACTAACTTCTCATGAATACTATACTTCTCTACTCCTATCCATGAATTTTAATTGCGATATTCCTCTCCGAATTCGTAGGTTCCTAAATAACTTCCTAATGAAAAAGAAGCGCTCCGAATTCAGAATATCAGGATTTGAAGATATATATTTTGCAATGAATAGTTCAATATTCTTCTATTCCAAAAAATTGCGTAATCTAAGCAGCTTTAGGAAATATTTGCTCATGATTTTTTTGCTTTATTCTTTTATCCATTAATCTTCACATATATTTCACCAATTGTATTACCTATATATATATATATTCTTTGCCCTTATCTCTACACCTTCGTACATCCTATATCATATCTGTATACTATTCTAATCATACAACCTAACATTCTATATCTTCAACCAAAATTGTGCTCGTTCATGTGTAAAAGCAATAATTCATTCCCATACGATTCTTTTCAAGTATATTGCACAATGCTCCAAATTTCTGTAGACCTTTTATTATTGTTACATTCAGATCTACTTGTGTGGTATTACTTCTACACTGGACCACCATTCAAGCCAGAAGGACCAATACAACTATAGTGAAGATTCACTTTAAACGGTCAGCATTTTTTTGAATGGGAAGCATAGATATTGTTAGTGAGGTATGCTGAAACTTTACAGTAGAACTCACACAGCTTGTTTTCTGAAAAAAGACTTTGAGATAGTTTTTAAGACTTGAATAGTCTTGTAGTAATAGTAATAGTCTTGTAGCTGCAAGCTATCTGTTTCTACATATTCACTACTTGTTCTTTCAGGCCTATGAGGGTTATTAGGGCGGTTCCTCATATTTTCAACTATTGAGAAACTTTTTTTTGCTGTCTGCATTGTCGAAAATGAATCAGATCATGTGTGGGCCTATCAAACCTCCATAAATTATAACTTTCTTTGTACTCGAGTAGCTGTTGGCCAATTCTAAGAATTCAGCTTATAAATAGAAATGTATGCAGGTTTTATATATGAGTACCTATGGATTGAAGTTCTGCTTGACTAATAGGGATGAAACTCTGAAAATATGTTGAAATATTGGTGAAGGTTTTTGGGGATATTTTTAATTCTTGGGTGATTTGTGTGGTTTTGATGTTTTTCTCCAAGCGCAAAGAATGTTCAATCTAACCTACTTCTTATCCTCTAATCTTATATGAGGTTTAGTTTGGAGAATGATACAAAATCAGAGAAATTCAACTGGAGGATCAACTACTCACTGTTGTTGACCGAATGTAGTGAGGTCTATGTTTTAACTCGGATTTTCTTTTGTCTGTATGAATGAATGTATGTAACGCATTTACGGTCAAACGCGTTGATAGAATTCTATGAGATTTGTCAGGAATATTCCTCTTTCAACTGCGCGTCTATGTATATACATGGTTGTTTTGATATTTTGCATTTTAAGGATAATATAAAAGGAAAAGAAATTTCCTCCATATTCCGATATCACTATAGTATATATTTATATCATCTACTCTGAAGATAGGATTAATCAGACTACAGAATTATTCATAATCAATCAGCTGACAAGTATATTATTCATTGCATGCATTACACAGATGTCTGGAGAAGCCATGTCTATTTCTATAAGATCTATGGTTTCAATATTATTTTGTTTTGCAGTCATGTTATTATTATGCGTGCCCATCAGTATCAATATTCTCACATTTGAATAAACAAATTTAATATGCGATTAAAAATAATTAAATGAACTAAATAATGCTGGAGAAATTATATTTTTTATTGAAAAAAATTAATTTTCAAATATTTGAGAAATAGATAATCACGGAACTGGATGAATTATCATATGGAATACAAATTCAAACGTGAACTGAGTCTGTTAACATTTCAAATAGGTGACATCAGATAGAAAAGATTCAAAAGTATCATGATTAAAATAGTTTGAGATAGCATGTTAAAGATTATAGATGTTCAAGATTTAGAGGTAGAACAGATTTAGAAATTGAAAATTGATCAATTTTCAACTACTGTATGTCACGTCATTGAATGTCTCTTTCAGTTAAACTCTTTTCTCTTCTCGTGGACTTGAATAGATAAATGCAAATCTCCGTTGACAGCAGCAGCAGCAGTTGTTGTAAATAGGAGAAAATCCTTTCTCAACTCCCATTCAACGGCGCCTTAAAACCGGTAGGTAACGGAAAATCCCAACCATTGTTGTGTTGGCTGGTGGGTTTATATCAAACGAAGACGATCCTCTACTGGAATTTCGGAACCACAAAAGTTAACTGTATTCTGTCAACAATGGGCGACTAACTTTTGTATGCAAATGTTATTAGCTGTGGTCTAATGATTTTGATTATTTATTTTTTGAATGTGCCGCGGATAGAATGGTCGGGACATTTCTGATTGTGACATCTGTTTCGAACTAACAGGTGGTATTTGTTGTTGTTGTTGTTGGTTCTCTAATATGATTCTTATTATTCTTCTCTCTCCTTCTTGTTTCTCTCTCCCATCATCATCCTCCTCCTCTTCTTCCTCATCCTTTATCTTTTTTATCTTCTTCTTTTACTTCTTCTTCTCCTTTTCCTTCTACTTCACCTTCTCCTTCTCCTCCTCCTCCTCCTCATCATCCTCCTCGTCTTCTTCCTCCTCCTTCTTTATCTTTTTTATGTTATTCTTCTCCTTCTTCTTTTCCTTCTCCTTCCTCCCCCTCTCCTTCCTCTTCTACTTCTTCTTCTTCCTCATCCTCTTCTCCTTCTTCCCCTTCTTCTCCCTCTTTTTCTTCCTCCTCATCTTCCTCTTCTTCTCTTTCTTCTTCTCCTTTTCCTTCACCTTCTCCTTCTTTTCATCTACCTCTTCTTCCTTCTCCTCGTCCCCCTCCTCCTTCTGTATCATCATCATCATCAGCAGCAGCAGCATCGTCAACATAATCATCTCATCCCACCTCTTCTCCTTCGTTTTCCTCATTTTTATAGTTCATCCGCCTTTGATATCATATCCGTTGTTGCCTCAGGGCTATTCGTGGATTATCTTCCATTTCTCTCTCTCTCTCTCTCTCGCTTCATCACTAGCCTCGTCTCGTTTTGTTGTCTCTGTCTCTTTTTTCTTCATCTATTATTTGTCTCTCTGTTTGCACAGAAAGGATTAGCAGGTGAAAAAAAACTAGCAGGATTATTGGAGAAGATGGAGCGAGAAAGGAGAGGTTGTTGGAAGATGATGGAACTGAGAGGGAGTGAGAAAAGTGCAATGAGTAGCTTGAAGATGTTTTGAAGGAGGTTGTGGGAGAAAAGCGAGGAGTGGAAGAGGAGGAGAATGAAAAGAGAGGAGGTGATCGAAAAGTGAAGATTAGAACGAAATGAAAAATAGTTTGAGGTGTAAAAGAGGGAAGATAGATAGGGTGAGTGAGAGAGTGAGAGAGATCAAGTTTAAGAGATTGAGAGAGAGAGAGAGTGAGAGAGAATGAGAGAGTGTAAGAGATTGAGAGAGAGAGGGAGTGTCTGTGAAAGATTGAGAGAAAGAAATGAAAAGAGAATCTTTTATTTAGCATGTTGGCGAGTAACTGGAGATTTGAGTATAGGATGTAGGTCGTTGCTATACTATAGCTCGGGGTGTTTCCTTTCATTATATATTTTTTGTAGTAGCAGGTTGTTTCGTTGGGGAAGGATGATGATTTGAAGAGAAGGAAGGGGAGATGTAAAATGGGCGCAAGAGTAAGAAGGAAAATGTGAGGGAGAAAGGTGAGAGAATAATACGGGAGAAAGAAGCACGGATTGGACACATATTAATGAATCGTATCATTACATGCATAATACAGAGTTGAGAGGACTCATATGAGAAGGAGACAGTAAAAGAAAAGGGAAAAATTGAGGGGAATGATGTGAGGGAGAGGTAAGAGACTGATAAGGAAGAAAGGAGCATAGATTGGACGCATATTAATGAATCGTATCATTACATGCATAATACGGAGTTAAGAGGACTTACATGAGATAGAGAAGAAGGAGACAGTAATAAAAGAGGAGGGAAAAATTGAGGGGAAGGAGGATGATGAAGCTAGAAGGTTAATGAGTACTAAACAACTAGTAGCCTAAACAAGAAAAACACAATTTTCAAGTACAGTATCAATTTCTCAATGTACAATGAGTTTATGGGTAATAATAATGGGTAAAATGAATATTTTCTCAACGTTCCTCTTGAGCGTTCTTTTATATTTAACTAGCCGTCAGGCTCGCTTTGCTCGCCATATCCGTCTAGCCAGGAGGCTCCGCCCCCTGGACCCCCGTAAAAAATTAGATCAGCGGGCTCGCTTCACTCGCCATATCAGGCGATATAATATTCCCAGTAATAGCTCTGATTGAAGTAGCAGTGCCCAATCAATTTTTCCGCGATAAATGCATTTCAATCTTCAACTTGGTGCCAACCTAACAAAGTCAACTCAACTTAATGCCAACCTGACAAAATTATTAATTTAGTTACCAGTTAACAATTGTTTCGAAGAGGTACTCTCTCTAGATTATAGTTCTATATTAACATATGGTATGGACATTTTTCAATTATAATTAAGAGAATAAGAAGAATATACATTCTAAAAGATGAATTTTAAACCCTTAAAAACCACCCTTAGAGTTAAAATATTGCCAAAAGATTTCTTAGTGCGCCTCTAAAGGGCCAACTGAACATACCTACACACGAAAGCATGCTCCTATAAAATATTTATTTTTATTTAATCAAAGTGGATTTTTTGACAACGTTCTAAGTCTATTCAATTATACCTACCAAATTTGAACGTTTTGGGTCCGGTAGCTTTTTAGTTCTGCGAGTGAGTGAGTGAGTCAGTCAGTCAGTCAGTGAGTGAGTGAGTGCCATTTCGCTTTTATATTATATAGATTACGGTACGATTTACTTGGACTCAACTCATACTTATGCGACTCAGGTCTAGACTCGACTCTAGTCGAGAGCATGTGTTTCCAAATGGTGTCACTCAGACCAGTCGATTCTGGTCTCCGCAACTGTCACCATTTGGAAACACATGCTCTCGACTAGAGTAGAGTCTCTTCTCGACCTGAGTCGCATAAGTGTGTGTTGAGCCTTAAATTACGGTTTCAACATTATTTGATATGTGATATGCTGAGTGATATAACACCAATGTGAATTTCATTGTTTTTAAAGACTGTGAACACAAAATGATGAAACACACATCTTTGGTAGATAAAAGTTGTATATCATCAAGGGGTCATATTTTTCCAATTGGTTCCAACAAGGGGTGAGGAACATTTCTTTGGTTGATGAAAGTTGTATATCAAAAACGGGTCATATTTTTCAAATTGGTTTCAGCAAGGGGTAAGAAAAAGAATAATCTTTTTGGTAGATCAAAGTTTTATATCATCGAAGGGTCATATTTTATCAATTGGTTTCAACAAGTAGCAAGAAACATTTCATTGGTAGATGAAAGTTGTATATCATTAAGGAGTCATATTTTTCCAATTTGATCCTATAAGGGGTAAAGATAACGAATGATATTGCTGTCATACAATCAATCAACTATAATATTAAATCATTGAGTTGAATAAACCGTTTTTGAAGCTTTCTTGTACTGTGAAGAGCAACCCTATTCCAGTACCGTTCTCAACAATTTTTTTGCCTGATTTGATTTTTTCTTTTCCTTTCAAAATTAATTCCTTCTCTTTTTTCTTATCTTTCCCTTTTATGATTGAAACTCCCTGACTGTACTCTCTCACCTTTCGGTCGGTCTTTTTTCTCTTCGTTCATATTCTTCTTCTTTTTCTTCATTTTCTTTCATATTCTTCTTTTTCCTCTTTTTTCATATTTTTTCTTTTTCCTCTTCGTTCATATTCTTCTTTTTCCTCTTCGTTCATAATCTTCTTTTTCCTCTTCGTTCATATTCTTGTTTTTCCTCTTCGTTCATATTCTTCTTCTTTTTCTTTTTCTTCTTCTTCTTCTTCTTCTTCTTCTTCTTCTTCTTCTTCTTTTTCTTCTTCTTTTTCTTCTTCTTCTTCTTCTTTTTCTTCTTTTTCTTATTAATTTTAGTCAGCAGTCTTTCTACCCCTGTCACATTTCCATTCTTATTTTCCCTTTTTTCGTTTTCTTCTTCACTTTTTTCTCCCATATCCTGTTGTTGTTGACTACATGCACTTTCGTGGGTATTGTTCAGTTTTGAGTCTGCTTCGTTCCCTTCGGTCCTTTTTAGCTGGGTCTTATCGCTAGCTTTTGTTGTATTTCCCATTCATTCTTTCTCAAGAACTTTTCGGCAGTTCTTCTGATAAACGTAAAAATTGAAACGCCCAAGAGGCGCCAACTTGATAATAAAGGTTAGGTATGACATTCGACTACATTTTTGAGAGATGCTTAGATAAATAAATGAAAAAACTTTTCAAGCATCAATAATGTAACAATTTCTGCTATATCGATAAGAAAATTGGCATTAACTTAGTCGATTCATTTTATATGTCGGGTTACTGGTCGTTTGGATCCTACCTAAAATTACATTTGTACGTTTGTTTAACATCATCTTCTTGAACCCACAATTTTCAGACTAGACAAGAGAAAGGCGAGGCTTGTTCTAACTTCATCCATTCATCATGATAACTCGATCTCTCCGTGATGATAATTGATGTACTATAAATACCCTCAATTACTTGCAATGCTTGCAATTACTTGCACCTAAAAGCTGGGGTTTCGTTTGTGCTTAAATGCCGTCGTCGATCACGACAGGGAGAGGATCTCAGATTGGGTAGATTTCAATTTGTCTAAATAACCTGAACGTTTATGTTCAA
The DNA here is from genome assembly GCF_014356525.2 of Nilaparvata lugens. NCBI lineage: Eukaryota > Metazoa > Arthropoda > Insecta > Hemiptera > Delphacidae > Nilaparvata > Nilaparvata lugens. The sequence continues at coordinate 32,622,728 of NC_052513.1, read as the reverse complement.
TTATTTTTTAATGCAGGAGGTTGAGTTTATAATGTTTTATACTTTTCAATGGCAATATGTTGATGTTACTGGAAATGTTTTGATTCTTGAATAATAAACACAAATAATGATAAGTTATTTGATCAGCTTTTTTAAAACACTTGAAATTTGGACAAGATGAATGTCAACAATGCTTGTCGTCGTCGACTGCGGAAATTTACGCACAAACGAAAATGAACCTTTAATGAAGGTTGATTATTGGGAAATAGCTACAATTCAAGCTGTAGATGTGTAGATTATTAGTTGAGAAGTTTAAAAATTCAATATACTGTAGTAAGTTGGAAATATTATAAAATGAAACAAAACATTTTCTATTTCTTTACTATTCTCAATCACGTGCAATTGCAGATCTATGAATTTTATGTTAATCCAATCCCCGATACACCACGAGTACACTCAATCATTTTATAGCAATCACGTACAACTTTCTACCGAAGCTCATTCATTGATTGGTTGAAACAAATCGACATGCAATATTTCCTGCACCGTTCGTAATGCACAGTTATGCACAAGTCCACACAGATTAGATCAAAATTCACCGACTGGAAACAAACCGATTGCTACCTAGGCAGTGCAAGAAATTGACTTTCACCTTCACAAGAAGTGCAGCCAGTTCACTACAATCTGTCACAGCTCCTACCAAATCTCACCAATATTTCTCCATACAACAAATGATGCCTGTTTTTGAAATGCAGCCAATTCATTTCATACTGTCAGCATTCATGATAAATTACATTAACGCATCTCCATTCAACCGATGCTGACTATTTAAAGTGAATCCGCCTAGATTTCATTTATGACAAGTTGTAAATGGGTGGTGGCATTGTCACGTGACTCGGCCATTTGTGAATGCAATTGTGCATTTCTTATTATCAGCCGGGTCCCACCTTTACTACAATTCACTTCTTGTAATTTTCTAATTCTATTGTTAGCAGCGGCAGTATTCACGTAGTTAACGACTGTTTTTGCTATTATTGTCTCCGTTATTATAAATCGGTTGACTGCCAACCGGGGAAAGTTGTTATAGTATGTACTAGATATATACCGTAGAATGGACTGGGACTAGACGGTATCTGCTAGATCGCATACAATAAAACTAGAAACTACAAATGCTGGGATCATTGTTCGTATTCAGATGTTTGTACTGTCAAGAATTACTTCTCAGTAGAATAACATTATTGTATGATACTATATAATTTATAATATCAAATAAAACAGGAAACACATGACATAGATAGATTGAAAACACATTATTTTCAGAAATTTTTTGATGGCTGTGCCATCTTTGTAGACCGAGTAGAGAGTCATTTATAATGTTCTACAATGAATTCGTCAATAGTGTGATAAACTAAAGATTCTTTTTATCCTTTATTTATTCATACAATAAGTATATCATCAAAATGTTAGGGAGAGAAAAAATAAGGTAATATTGTGCTATTCCTCTCCCAAATTTAGTTAAGGTTGTCTTGTTCTTCACTTCAGAAAAGTTTTAGTCCTTTATTTTTTCCCTATTTCGATATTTCTATTTTCTTCATTTTTGGACAGAAAATTAGACTTGAATTTTTGATAAGATTTTAACCTAAGGATCACTTTTGAATTTGTAAATGTTCAACAGTTCATCCGTTATTCATGCTTATCTTCGATTTTATGCGCTTTGAAAGTCAATTTTGTTTTAATGGAATATGGAATCACAGTATTCGATTTGAAGAAAATCTAATACATGTCATTGAAGTGTACTGTATAATAAGTTATAATGAATGAATAACGAATTTAATAATAAAACTATTCTATATGTTGCATGTTGTATGGATGAAATTTCAAGCAAATCTAACTATTGTTTTTATTTTACAGGTGAGTATTCTTCATTCAAACCTTGCTACTTGTCTCTACTTGGATGTATTCATGTGAAGTGAGTAAATCAAATTTTTCTATGATCCCCTCAAAATTGAGAAACACTTCGGGCAGTTTGCACAGTGACAGTTTAAACTAAATTTCATTTTGAACTAGATTTAGAACTAGATCCGTATCATGTCTCGTTTGTTAAAATTTGTTTCACTTTGAGCAATGTACCTAGAATACCTGTATTCTAGGTACCTTGATTTCGAGTTTAAGCCACCAGCTGTCTTAATTCAGTTCATGCTTTGACTGTGCAAACGGCCCTAAGTCAACCTTGCTATACATCATATACACTTCAAATCACCAAAATTATCTCAGAAACAGAGTATTGTTCAGTGAACATGGTAAACATATTGAACTAAATAAGTAGTCCAAACTTCCAAAATTGAGAAACACCCAGGGAACTCTGCCATGAATATATCAGGTATGATATACACCTCTGTGTACATGTTATGTGTGATATGATAGATAGATAGCAGAGATGACAGAAATAATCATTTATTTATGACACAAAATTATTTCTCTACTTTATGATAGATAGATTTAGGAGTGTGATATGTAACAGAGTTCACTGGGTTTTTCGTAACATTATCTCACATAAAGAAGAGTACCTTTGAAAGTGTAAACGTAGTTGTAAATATTGAACAGAATAAGACCATGTTTACACCATCCATCAAGTGTATTTTTGTAGCCGGTCCACGGCGGCGCTGGGATGATGTGAATTGTGTTTGCTTGGACAGTTTGAGGCTGCGGTGTTGAAAAGATGAGCGATGTGGGTTGACCTCCTGTAATAAAGGAAGCGTGGAAAATTCAGAGAAGGCCTTTTTCCAAGTGGATGGTTGTTCGCTGTATAGAGTGCTGGGTATGACGAATGAGCATACAATACCCCTCAATCCTACAATGGATGACCTCCTCTCTCTCATCTAATGTGTTCCTCTTTCTCCTCTTCTTCCACCTTCTCCTTCAACACCTCCTCCATCGACCTCCACGTACCTGTTCTCCCTCTCTCTTCTATTCTCTTTTCATTTTCTTCCCCATTTCCCTCTTATCCTAAGCCCCAACTTCATATTCTTCCTAATCTCTCATCCTTCTTTCTGATCCTCTTTATACAATTTCATTTTTTTTCTTATTACTGTTCATCCTTGTCGTCCTCCCCCTCTTATTTCCTTCTTATTTTCTTCCCCATTTTCCTCTTATCCTGTGCTCCATTTCATCTTATTCCTCAGCCCTCATCCTTCTTCCTGATCCTCTTCCTCCACCTCCTCCTCCTTCATCTTCTCTCTCTTCATCCTTGTCCATCCTCTCTTCTATTTCCTTCTCATTTTCTCCCCATTCTCCTCTTATCCATGTTATTCTAACTTCATCTTATTTCTCATCCCTCATCCTTCTTCCTGATCCTCTTCATATAATTTCCTTTCCTTCATTCTCATTTCATTTATCTTTATCACTCATTCCGGTAAGGTGTCTATTTGATAGATGAAGGATATCATTATGTCATATACTTTTTTCAAGAATTGATAATATTTATAGATGTTGGAACTTATCCGATTTATATATTAAATTTGATTTATCGTCTATTCTCTTCTGATGTCTCATATTTCATCTCCTCTCCTTTCTGCCTTTTATAATTTTACTCATCCTATCCGACTAACAATCTCATCAATTTGATTTCTCTTTATTCATTTCTTATGTATTAAATGATAAAGTCAATTTAAGTCTACAGGCGAATAGTAGCGCTCATCGAATTTCCATCTAACTGTTTACCCTGTGTCAATATTTACAGTAGCAGAAGTTTCCGTGGTGATTTACAGCATTTAAATTGGATTTTCATTTAATAATAATAATAAAAATTTAAGCCATCTATAATCTTTTTTCCCCTTATAATGGCTTCTTTTTTCAAAGCCCTTGTCCAACTGATAGGTTGACTTTTCCATTTTTATCTCTTTTCGTCATCCATCTCTTCTCATTTCCTCCTATTCTTTCTCACTTCTACTCCTCGCTACCATCTCTTTCACTCCTCCCCTCCTTTCTTCTCTTTCTTTCTCCTTCTCTCCTCCTTTTCTTGAGTTTCCTCAGTCTCCTCCATGTCCTCTTCCCTTATCCTTCTTTCATCCCTATCTCCACCTTCCCTATCCCTATTTTCCTTCTTTCCTCCTTCTCGTTCGCTTCTCCTCTTCTTATTTATTTCTTTCCCATTTTCAACCATTCTTTCCAATCTTCTCTGTTTCCCGCCCGTTCTCTTTCAATATCTTGTCTATTCTCCTTCATCTTCTCTTACTTCGTTTCTTCTTCACACGTTTTTTTCCATGGCGCTATTGAAATCATAATAACGCTGTCGTTACTTAATCAACACGCCGATGCGTTACTAATCTTGCAATAAAAACGCTCATCCTCACTCTCACTATCTCTCTCTCTCTCTCTCTCTCTCTCTCTCTCTCTCTCTCTCTATTTATCTATCTATCTATCTCTCTCTCTAACCTAACCATCCTCCTTGCACACCACTCAGTTAATCTCATCCTTCCCGCGGCAGGATAGTCAACAATAAGAATTAAAAAAAGACGAGGAAAATAAGCATTGAAAAGAGGTGGAGAAGAAGGAAAATAAGCCATGCCCTGAAAACGTTATAGCATAGAAATTTCTGGGCCACCTCTCTACAAATAACACTATGAGACTGCTCTGTAAATATTTTTTCTCCGTCAAAATGTGTTGTCGGTTTTGTGTGTATTATAGTAGCGTTAACGTTACTTGCTTTTGGACAGATGAGCTACATTCTACATTGTTGATGTTTTGAATAAGGTTTACCGTTAGAGTAACGTTAAATTATTGTCGTTAAGATGCAAAAAATTATAGGCGGATTATCATATTGGAATATTGTTAGAGGATGTAACGGTGTTTCTTTTTCATAAAATTTCGATGTGGCCATGTTGCAAAAATATTGAAATATCTATAATTTCCTGTTAGGATCAGAAACTCTCTTCCTAGAGAGAGTTTACTTGGTGATTCATTGTATACTACTTCTGTAGGACGTGTTTGACACGTCAAGATCCAATATATACGTCAATATACAAGATCTTATCAACTATCTCGACTGATATAAGAAATTTTCATTTCGACTGATGTATAAGCAATTTTCGACTATCGAGTTATAACTCGCTTCCTATTGGAGATAGAAGTACGTCTAGGGGATGAAAATTGTAGAGATTTTTATGCTCTTCAAAGAAGTATAGAGTTTTGAAGATATAAAAAAAGAGTTTTGAAGATATAGAAAAATATATAGTTTTTAGTTTATTTAAAAACTAAAAATATTTAGTTTTTAAATATTCAGCGTTTTTACTCTTTTTTATAGAGTTTTGAAGATATAAAAAAAATACAAAAATGTAGTGGTTTTAAAGCTGCCAAAGTTATGCCTTCAGAAATTTTGGTGGGAAACTATACTCTTACTAGTACCCAAATGGACCAATTAAAACATTAAAATTCTTAATTACCTTAATTCTTGTTTGGCCAGATTGGGAAAATTAATAAAACAATATGAAAATCTTGTAGTACCCTTTATTTTTAAAAACTTTAAAATAGTTCAACGACTAGTTTCGACCCTAACTTAGGTCATTTTCAAGTTGAAATGTATTATATAGTATCAACTTGTTTATTTATTTTCTACATTTCAACTTGAAAATGAAACTATTTTAAAGTTTTAGAAAAATAAAGGGTACTACAAGATTTCTATATTGTTTTTATTAATTTGTTAGAAAGTAGCCCATGTGAGTGAAGTGTTTTTATTTGATTGGGCTATGGTTTTGTTTGATGAGATTGGTGCCCTTATAAGCTGTGAATCTTTAGTACTGTGCTTGGCTATGGGAGAGTAAATAATGATAATATCGTGTAACCTGGCTGGCTCAGGTCTGTTGCCGAAGCTTTAGGTCGCACCTGAACACTTCAGGGCCTCTGACATGACCTAAGGTCTGTTTCTAGGCAGCCGGGACCGTGACTTGACATGTCCATCCGAAAATGTAAGAGGTGAATGAGAGATGGAAATTATGTGTAGAACAAATCATGAACTCCACATCTGGACTGGTTATTTTAAAGTTCAAAGCAGTTTCAACACAGACAGGATGCCTCTTTTTTTACACCTGAATTGTATCTATTGTCTGTTGTCTATGAATAATCATCAAGTTTTAGGAGGGATTCAAACACAGCAAGTAGCAAAAATATGTAGAATATTGTTAGAGGATGTAACGGAGTTTTTCTTATAAAATTTCGATGTAGCCTATGCTGCAAAAATATTGAAAAATAACTTCCTGTTAGTATCAGAAACTCCCCTCCTAGTTTTAAATTGGACAGGGTTCGAAAGTTTTTTGGGTATCTGTCAAATATTGAAAGTTTTCGAATCTTCATATATCATGCTTGAAATCGAATAACTTCTCTAGCAAAACAATTTCAAAATGTACTGCATTAATTTTATTCTTCAGACTTGAGACATTCTGGAAAGTGTTTTAGTTCATTTTTGTTTGAGGTATGATTTGTTGACCATTAGCTTGAATTTAACAATGAAGAATGTACAATACCGTACATATTATATTTTTGATTGACTTATGAGTATAACTCATGAAAAAATATAATAAAAACTCATTATGAGTTTAAAAAATATAATAAAAAACTCATTATGACTTTGAGTATATTTTCATTTTTGTTTGAGGTATGATTTGTTAACCATTAGCTTGAAATTATCAATGAAGAATGTACAGTACCTATTATATTTTGGGGTTGGTAATAGACGTTCTTCAGGCTTCTTTTCTATCGAAGTATAACTTGTTAACATTTTTATTGAAAAAAATGAGATCAAATTTTTTTAAAAATACGATTATAGAAAAATTGTGCATCAGTGAAGAGAAAACAGTCATTTTGTTCTGAAAGACAGTCCCCTTATGATACTTTCCCATTACCATAGGATGAACTAAAAAAACAATAGCCGAACAAATTACTATTCATTCAGTAATGAAAAAACGTCTATGATATATTGCAGGTAAAAGTGTTGGCCAAAGAATATGAAAGTTAAATTGGCTTTTTTCGCCGCCAACCGCCTGGAATAATGAAGCGGTGGCTTGGTTGGTGCTGGGAAGATTGAGGTTAGGAAAAAAATTAACCTTCACTTTTCCTGTCGGTTTCAATTTTCGAAATGGAAAGTTTTGGCCTACTCGACTCTTCTAGTGGTGTTATAGTGTGTTATAGATATACTGTATTATTGTTATTTTTTTCTCTTCTTTCTCTTTTCTTCTATTTCTATTAGTCCTTAACAAATAGAGTAATGTTGGTGAGTTAATAGCAGTGTGATGAGGTAGGGAGGGGAAGGAGGAGAATTTGGAGTAGTAGAAGTGAAAAGTAGAGAATAAAAATGAAGGAGCCGATGATGGAGGGGAAGAAGAAGAAGAAAAAGGAGAAGAAGAAGAATAAGAAGAGTTAAGAAGAAGAGAATAAGAAGAAGAAGAAAATGGAGAGGAAGAAGAAGGAGAGGAAAGAGAAGAAGATGAAGAAGAAGAAGAAGAAGAAGAAGAAGAAGAAGCGGAACGGTTGCAACCAGAAGTGAAAAGTAGAGAATAAAAATGAAGGAGCCGATGAAGGAGGGGAAGAAGAAGAAGAAGAAGAAGAAGAAGCGGAACGGTTGCAACCAGTTCACCTGAATTTCCCAAATCAAGATGAAGCAGTAGAGGAAGTAGAATCCTCTTGAAGAAGTGACAATTTTACCCAGTTGCACAAAAGTCTGTTAACTAATCCCGATTAAATGCCACGAGAACCAATCTGAGAAGATTTCAAGAAAGATTTATTTTCAACAATACCTTCTCTGGATGTTTTTCCTGGAATTTAGTAGAGATGAAATTAACAAATTAAAAACATCATTATGGTTAAATATAATTTAACAGGCTTTTTTGCAACTGATAGTTAGGTACTTGAATTGAAACTAGTTCTATTTGAACATGAAATTTGAAAAAAAAAATGAAGAAACATTGAGTAAATGCTTGGATATTGAATGCTTCATGATATTTATTTAATGCTCTATATTAAAACTTTATTAATGCTTCTAATTGCAGAAGGAATTTGATTAAAAAAAATAGTACACAGTCAAAACAGTAAGTTAGTATTTAATTTAAATAGGTACCAAGTTAAATTAGTACTATAGTCAAAATAGTAATGAAAATGATTGATTGCTTTAATAATATAATTTTATATCTTAGATATTTTTGAATGAAAAAGACTAAGAAATTGTCAAAAAACCACTGATTTATTGATAATTGGAAAGACCTGTTTCGGTTATTACACCATTGTCAATCTCTGATAAACTAAAACTAAATACAAGAGCAGCAGAATTCATACTAGTAGGCGAGTACTGCTATTGGTCGAGGGCATGAACGCCTGCCATTGGCCTAGCTAGACAGTGTCCTCACACTCAACGGTGTGACAAAATGACGGCTTAAGCAACAGAATCGCCATGATAATAAAATTTAACTTTAGTACAAAATAAGAACCAAGAAAACAAGTGTGAAAGATAATAAAACAAATATGTAAATGGAGAAACTATTGACTATTTAAACTATATAAACTTAGATATTTTTCTACTCAGTAGCTAAGGATAAAAATATCATGTTTATTTGCACACATATTCTCTCTAGATTCAGAATGCATCCAGCTTATACTGAATGCTGTTTCTAAAATGCAAAGAAACACTGTTAGAAGATTTCTCACAAACACTCAGCCATAATTCAAACACAGTACATAATTCACATGATGCACAACTGCAAATACCAAAAATGAATAGCCGATTACGAGCTTTCAGTGAAATGATAGGTTTGGCCAACAGCCTATCAGTCAGCACCTATTATCTCTTGACATTTGAGAGATTGTAAATGGTAGTAAGATTGTGAGATTGTAAATGATAGAGGCGGCGCCGAATTTTGGGCAAAACTACTTTCTTCTGGCGCGGGAAAAAAGGCGAAAGTGAAAGGGTAAATTATTGTTATTTTCTTCCAAAACTCTTTAAAAAAAACCGCTGTCTTATGTTTTAGTGCTACATTGTACTGTAGTTGAGTGAGGTGAAGAAGACTATAGTTATATTGAGTGCATTATGTGGCTTAGTAATAATTGTGTGTGGTTTGGTGCAATGATTTAGGATGGACATTCAGAGAGCCTTCGTTCATTTTTGAATCCCTTCAACTTATTTTTTCATTTCGTTTAGTAAATCTGCTACAAAAAGATATTGACTCTTGTAGTTAATTATTCAAAACAATAAATCTAATCATTCCACTACGTCTGTAGAATTAAAAAAGAAACAATTTGTGAGACAGAATGAAAAAAACAATTCTAGTCTTGGATTATGAGTGAGTATTCATAATGTTCAAAATCAATTTTTAAACAATTTGAATACTTTCTTGTCGACATAGTCCAATTCTGGATAATACTAAAATTGTTCTCGTAATATTAGAAAGCAAATACGTTTTAAATAAATTAAAATTAAAAAAGAAACAATTTGTAAGACAGAATGAAAAACAATTTTAGTCTTGGATTATGAGTTAGTATTTATAGTGTTCAAACTCAAATTTCAAACAATGTGTATCCTTTCTTGTTGACATAGTCCAATTCTTGATAATATACTCAAATTGTTTACGTAATATTTTTAAATATAGAAGTATTCTTCTTCTTCTGACTTCCACGGTACAGGTATGATTGCCTGTTCCGGTTTTTTAAAATAACCTTGGAAATTAAATTTTATTAAAAATATAATTGAAATTTAACTTATAATCGTGTTTAGTTCCAAGACTACCTTTTCCTTGGTCTTCCAATGTAGTTAGAAGTATATAGAAGTGTTAAGTAAATTCAAATATTGTGGTAAAAACTACTATCAAAGCTTGGAAGCGCTTCCGAACCTAACATCCTTAGTCAAAACTGGAGACCGGTGATTATGATTAGTATATCATAGCATCTTGATAATGATAATACTTGAGAATTTGAATGAAAATTATTGGAATTATCAATGAACTAGCAGGCGACCCGCGCTCCGCAAGGGTTCAATTTGAAACCTGACAACTTGTCGTACCGGTAATGAAATCTTGAAGAATTTAAAATTGGCGTTAAACCATCCTCGGTAGAAAAAAATCTATATGCGAAATTACAAGTTAATCTGTCCAGTAGTTCAGACGTGATGAAGCGTCTAGGATGCATATTTGGGGAAACCTGTAGTCTCCATTGTGAATAAATAAGTAAATAAATTTCCTATACCGTATATGTGTAAGCCGATTCTTCCCTGTATCATATTATAGATAAATCCCATATGAATGCTGGATTTTGAAAATTGTATTAATTTCAATATTACATATCATATCACTCATTCAAAAAATAGAATTTCGTAAACCCATAATATAAAATCTGTCTATAGTAGAAAATTCTTTTGTTAAGTAGCTTTCCTAGAGTACGTGCTTGCACGTATTCATCAAAAACTTTTTAAATACATATTTTCGCATATTATCTTGAAATCAATAAACACATTTCTAAAATAAATTTAATGAAATCAACATCACAAAACCTTCAACACGGATTCGTTTTTGATACCTCAGTATACTTTTACTCATGAAATCCTACTGTATCTTCCAACTCGATAATTTCAGATACCCAATCTATTGTAGGACACTTTCTTCCAGTGCGCAAAAAGCAAGTGCATTAGAGAAGTGCAACAGGTGTAAGCTATAGTAGTATTCACTTTTAACAGTCAGCTTTCCTTATTCAGTGCTGCCCATTCAACTAATGCTAACAGCCTCACGTGAATCTGAGTAGCCTAATAGTGAGAGTGAAGGTAGTAGCCATTGCATGCAATGATCACCCAGTGATAGTAGTGAGTGAGAGTTTAAATTTTCTTTTTATCGCAGGTTGTTTTCATCTCTCAACTATTGCGGTGGTCATTTCTTCTTTCTTTCGCTTTTTATGTTTCGCCGGCCAATTTTGTTGTGTTGGACGGCCATTAAAAATAGATTTGTCGTCTCAAATATGGGCAGGCGGCAGCTGTTATAGTTGTTTGAAGCTAGAGTGAAATCTACACGATCTCAGTAGTAAACGCAAGGTGCAAGAAAGGGGATTAACGGTGATAATGAGGGAGATAAGGTGGAAGTAAAGGTGAAATTGGACTAGATTAGATGAGATCTTTTCATTTTTGTGAAGAAATGTGTTGTTGTATTTTACAATATAATATGCTATCTTGTACTGTATATTAATACCTTACTAATAACTAGCTTCTGTACTGTTAGTAATAGCTATAGTGAGGTCCACGTTATAATGGCAGTGAAGAAAGATAGCAGAACGACGTTGCCGATCATCTGTCTTGTCAATGCCTTCTATAGACAGTAGCTGATGAAAACAATATAAATACTATCAGTTTTTATATTGTTTTTATTTGAATCAAGTAGCCCATATAAGCGAAGTGATTTTAGCTTAATTGATGCAATATTTATTCATTTATTTATTTTATTCACAATCACAAATCATAATTGAAATATGATTGGGAGAAGACAACAGGCATAGCCCAGAACTGTTCACTGTAACTGCTCATTCTCGTTTGAAACAATCAATAAATTATATTTTATTAAGCAAGAAATTATATTTTTCAATAATTTCATTATGAATATTCATAATTGAGATCAAGTATTTTGTTATTTTTTAAAAGACGATCTGGCAACAGAGCAAAACGAGAAAGAGATAGCGCTATCCGTTCTGTTGAATGATAGACAAGGATAGCAATACCATTGCTAATTAAACACTGCCATTTTAACGTGGACCTGACTATAGCTAGTTATTTAGTAAATTTCACTAAGTATGAAGAAGTATTGAACGGTATTAGAATGGAATGCAATTTGAATTACTATTTTAAATTATGCAATAACGAGTAGATTCTATAATATTGAAATCTTACTACTGTACAGTATGTTAACCGCTGGAGTTTGTACAAATAATTTTTGATTCTTGGATAAGGATATAGAAAAATATACTCAGAATAAGTATGAACCGGTGACGAGAGAGAACAAGGAAAGAAGGAGGGGGAGAAGAAGAAGGAGAAGGTGAGGGATGAGAATGTGATGAAGAAGGAGGAAAACCAGGAGAAAACTGTGGGAGGGAAGGAGGGAAAACAAGGAAAAGTAAGACAATAGGAAGAAGAACAAGGAGAAGTAAGACAATGAATAGTAGAATGAAAAGGAATAAGAGATGAATAGATTCGAAGGAAGAAGAAATTCTATTCGAAAGGAAGGAAGAGGAGTGATGAAGAAAGTAGCGATACAAGAAAGGGGAAGATTATATTTGAAAATAGAGGTTTTGAATGAAGAAACTGCGAACAAATAATGTGAAGTAAAAATAATCAAAATACACAAATCTAAAAGAAGTGAGAAAGGAATATATAGAATGAGTAAATGAGGAAAAAACTCAGAAAAAAGGATAGAGTTACGAGAAGAGAATGACTGAAGAATGCGTAGACCGTAGATGAATAACGATAGGCTGAATTAAAAGAACATGAAAAGGTGGAAGAACAGAAGATATTAATGAACAGAGGAGAAAATTATATCGTGAAAGAAGTTCTGAAAACAGATCGTTTGAGTATTTCATTGGCTGTTGGTTCAAATGCACTTCGATTTGTTATGAGATGGAACACCGATGTTTTTATTTAGAGATTTGGCAGTTGATTAATTTCTCGAGGTGGTCTCAATTTCATTCCAAAAGAAAGTTGTACGTCTATTAATGATGCTGCAGGTTTGCTCTCAAATGTTCAATTTCACTTCAAATGTACCTAGTGTAAGTTTATCACGTTGGACAATTCCCCTGAATCTCAACTATTGTGGGAAATTGAGAAAATTGAACATTTGGTTATAAGATTGATTGATTAAGTACTCTATTTATGTAGATTACAATATATACTGGTTTATACACTTATATACAATAGCTTACAATACAGCAAAATTATAGATGAATTTACATAATGTAGACTAAGAAAATAATTATTGAACTGTATATGATATGAAAAAGCAATTTGTAATATAATAACTATAGATAATTATATTGTTATGCATCTACATAAATTGGCGGAGCTTTGGACATATCAGTGTCCATTCTTCGGAAAGAATATTAAAAATATCCTCCCCACTCACTCTCTAGCAAAAGAGAGTATACAGACTCTCTACTAAAAGAGAGTATAGAATGTACATATAAATACATTGTATAAATTACATTTTATACTCTGTTTACATAATACTGCCACTGTGGTGGCAGTGGGGAGGTGTGGGAGAGTAGTGTTTCCGATTCTCTGCCTTCTGTAGAGTAAAGCTAATACCGGTAAACCTATTATCTAATGAAATATTAACTGTTAACTTGATAAAAATTATCAATTGGATTTTGTACGTCAAGAGAATATGTTTCTTAATGATTAAATAATACACTGATCCGTGGTCCAGTGGATAGAGTGCTTGCATAGCAGCCTAGAGAGACCCCTGGTTCAAACCCGCTCACCACCGTTTTTTAAACAGGTCACTCCCGTGTTATCAGATGAGCACGTTAAATTGTCGGTCACGGCTGAAGTATAGCAGTCGTAAGGCCCATTGACGGCTTAAATTATATATTCAAGCGAGGTGTAACTTCCGTCAGATCTCCCCACTAATAAAAACCATACGAATATTATTTTTAATTACATTCTTTACTCTCTGTTATAAGTACGGAAACCAAATTAATCGCCGAAAAATGAGAATAAACCACTTTGATATTGACCGCTTGTATTATTTCGGATCTTTCATTGACATTGACAACAGTTAAGGCTGTTGACTTCCACACAAAATCCATTACAAACTTCACAAATCCATTCAAAATACTTCGAACTGAAAACAATTCTGTTCTGTCGTGTACAAATGTGTTAAAAAGAGATGGTAAACGAGAGAAATACTGTTAACAATATTGTTCTTCCATGTAAAAATGTGTTAAAAGGAGATGGCAAACGAGAGAAATAGAGTGACTAGCTCTGTGAGGAACTGTAAACAATATTTTCCTTTCGTGTACAAATGTGTTAAAAAGAGAAGGCAAACAAGAGAATAATAGAGAGTGACGAACTGTGTGAGGTTTTAACTCATTTTCACTAATGCAGCGTTTCAGAGAGGCTTGGCTGTCCAATCCCAGGGCACGTGTTATTCCACTACTCACTTAAAACTGTCAGCATTGTCTGAATGGGAAGCATTTGTCTCATTCATAACTAATACTGACAGATTACAATGAATCTCACTTTAACTGATTCTGACACGCCCTAAATAAACGTGAGCTGAAAGTTTTCTCTCAGAATTACATTATTACTCAGGAAGGTGTGAACTGTTTCTCTCTTTGTTTATTTGAAGAGTGCCAAGAATTCTAAGTAGCGGCAACTTTACACTTTATAATGCTTAGTTGAGCTTTTTTAAGTAGCTTAGTCTCACGACGAATCATTGGTCTCAACAACTCGGCTTGCAACTTTGTTATAATCTTTTCGTGGATTGTTTGTTACTGTACATTAGCGAGTTGGAGTTTCTAAGCCTTTAAATAATTCACTAATTTAAATTTCAACACTCAATGAATTAAATTTTTTGGATAGGGTTACTCTTATTTATCAGGAAATAAAAAAATCCAAGTAATCGTTATTAGAAGCATTTATGTTTTTTGAATAACAGTTTTTACTAAAGGTTACTTGATTTTTCATTCCCTGATAAATAAGAGTAACCCTCTTTAAAAATTTGATTCATTGACTTCTTTGTTGATGTAACTCATTGTTACATTGTACTCTCACTGATTATGCTGTACAGGTATCAATACTCTCAAATTGATACAGATGCATTTGTTCATCTGGGAGACCGAAGTGCAATTTTTCTTGTAAATTTCACTCAGTTTTCTTGGCATCAAAAATCTTGAAAAAAATTACTCAAGCTGTGTGCTGTTCTCAACATTTTGCTTCACCAACTTCAATAAATTATTCTAATATTGTTGTAAACTAATTCTTTTTCTTGATACTTTGCTTCAAAAAGCTTGCTCCAAGATTACCTGTAGCCAGGTTTCCTTCCGCCAATGGAAATAACACTCATATAAAGGTGCGTACAGATATACGCTCCGCGAACATGAGCAGTTCACTTTTAATCAGCTGATGCCAAGCTTTTTATATCTGTATCTTACCGTTTCTCTAAAAATACAGATATAATCAGCTGATTAAAAGTGAATTGCTCATGTCCGCGGCGCGTATATCTGTACGCACCTTAAGACTTCCACGACTGTAGGGACTCTATCCTCATCTTCCTCATTCTCCTTTTCTTTTGCCTTTTTCTCCTCTTCCTCCTCTTTCATCCTCCTGCACCTCCTCCTTTTTCTCATCCTCCACATCTCCTCCTTCTCCTCCTCCACCTCCTCCTCCTCCTCCTTCTTCTTCTCCTTCTCTTTCTTCTTCACCTCCTTCTCCCTCTCTTTCTTCTATTCAATTAAATAATTTTTAAATATCCAATTTCAACTAAAATTATCTACAACATTTGTATTTTGTATTCATTTCTAACAAGACTTACTCCAAAACTACTACTTGTTTTTTCTTTAGGACTACTTTTAATATAAATCTGAGTAACCTTTTGAATTATTTTTGTCACGACATGTTTCGGCTACTAATGTCATTTTCTACCATTACTTCAATTTTCAAAAACCATACAATTGAATTGAATTAACTTCATCTATCACTCATTCCATCGACCTCAGGCAGATCTTATTTTAGCACATTGTAATGAATTGAGCATCTTTTCTCATTATTCAAATACTTATTGACTTTTTTTTAACATAGGAAGATACAATATCCACATAATACCGGCCTTAACAAAGCCATGTACAATGTACCTGACTTCAAAAAAGTCGTCATGTTTTTGTCTCACTCTCACGTATGTCTCGCAGCTCGAGAGTGAGAGAGTGGGAGAGGGAAGTGAGAGAGGCTGAGTACGTGATTGTTAGAGAGAGTGAAAGAAAGAGTAAAAGAGAGAGCTAGTGACAAAAGGTAGAAACTGAGAGAGAGAGAGAAAAGAGAGAGAGTGATAGAGATAGAGTGAGAGAGTTTAGCGAGGTCAATGGACACAATGCTAGATGGGATACATACTATACATACAAAGTATAGTATACTATTATTCACAGTAGTATGTTATTACCTTATTCATAATCAGTATTATGCATGCATACTCTGTAGTACATTGTTTCAAGGAGTATATGTGAGCTAACTAAGAAAGAACTCACGAACATCGTGTAATTTGTTTAGGAGCTGATTAGTTATCTTTTCTTCATTAACTATTGTTATCTAATGTGAGCTGGTAAGGTGTGTGAACTGAGCATCTTATTAACCTCGTTTCTACAGTTGGTGTAGATTTGTATTTGTATATGGGTTTCAAGATGTGATGAAGTTTTATCAGAGACAAATAATCTTGAATATCTTTACTGTATGGTTCTATGTGCTAATTTTTATTGAATAGGCTGATTGGATAAAATTTTATTGATTTGAAAAGATTTATGGTAACTCACAAACTATTTTCGGATTTCAAAGTAGTAGTGCAAAGTGGTAGGAGTAGCACTTCTTAATAATCATAATAGCATCGAGAAAATATTTATTATATTTTTATAATAAATATAAAAATATATATTCCTTTTTCCTCACCCTATCATTTTGATAATGTACTTATTGTATAAATGAATGAATAAAATATACAGTATTATTGTATTTGTCCTGTATCATTCATCGATTATAATAATAATATATTATACTAATCATCACACCCAATCATCGAACTTTAATGGTACTCTATGCAGTCGGAGTGGGACGCCAAAAATACGAAATTTCGTGAAGAATATTATTATCAAGTCTCAAGCTCATAATCACAATTCTGGGAGAAATAACGCTATCAAATCATCAACTGGCATCATACTTATCACTCTCAGTTATTCAAATATTACCACAGGTTTAATCTTAACGTCTATATATGTTTATTCATTCTATGATATTACTTACTCAAGTTCATTTCCTCTCTTCAAATATCACCTACTCACTACATGATGAGCGCAACAGGCCCAAAAGAGACACAGACAGCATACACTAACGTCAAACCCAGACACATCCATCCTAGCATTAAAAATCAGTCTTGGCATGGCGGAGACTGCTTTTGTCGTTCTTGCCTTGGTCGTAGCTCAGTGTGGACCTTGGCCTCCTCAACAGTTCACCTCCTGTCATCCCTTGGACTTGCCCAATTCTAACAAGTAGTTTTCTATACTTTAAATATTACTCTTATCCTTCAAATGTTGTAGCCTTTTTTGTAAATCAATCACACAACCTTCAGAAAATTTTGAATTCTCTCTTGGTAGGAAAATAGCCGAAGTTGTAGGAAACATGTTCAAAGTAATCAATCTAATTTCTCATTGTAATGTTTTGTTG
Source organism: Nilaparvata lugens (assembly GCF_014356525.2). Lineage (NCBI taxonomy): Eukaryota > Metazoa > Arthropoda > Insecta > Hemiptera > Delphacidae > Nilaparvata > Nilaparvata lugens. The sequence continues at coordinate 32,605,318 of NC_052513.1, read as the reverse complement.
AATTTGAATTTCGTCATGCAGACATTTATCTATTACAGTACTTTGCACCATTAACTGCATCCTGGATGTCAATGCACCAATTGGATAATTATTATTGTTCCATTGTAATCACATCTATAAATTCTTTATCTTGAACAAGTCTCCTTCCACAACCGGGTGCTGAACAAACGTATCAATTAATTGCATCAGACTTGCATTCAATAATTATTGTAAGTTTGCCAGAAGCAATACTAGTAAGGTCCACTTAAAACTGTCATAGTTCCTTGGTCCTCTGAATCAATACTATAGTGTGGTCTACTTCATCTATCATAGTTTATTATACATCAACGGCTGCTAATCTTACAAATTCTGACAGATTGAAGTGAATTTCACCAGAGCTCAGCAGCAGTTCAGTGGTGTGGAACCGTATTGAATGAATTATGTCACCGTGGTGACGTCACGCGGCTAAAAGCAGTACGGTGGCACAAAGTAAAAGGTTGCACCTTGTTTGGAAAGGTTAAATAGCGTACAACCGCTCAAGGACGAATTAAGTGCTAATGCGTGGTTCCTTGATAGCATGGCATGGAATAATGAGTCTACTAGCCGTTCTGGGTTTATTTTTGGGGTAGTGGTTTGTGTTCATCATATTTGGAGCTCAAACTATTCGAAATACAGTATAAAGAAAAATTTGAAACATGAGACAATTATTTATCTCGAAACATTTTAGTAAATTATTTTCATAATTCTCAAGAATTTACTAGACTATATTTGGTCGGATTTTCAGAGACTGAATGTAACCATAGAGATAAGTTAGCATAGGATATCCCATGTTATAGGACGTTTATATTCAAAATTTCAATGTTAACTAAATCTGATAGCTAACATCCCAGATCAAACATGAACAGTGGGTCCCTTGACCAGAAAACAAATTCATTTAAGAAGAGGTAGGAAGAAAAAGTAGTTCTTTTTCGTGAAGCTATAGTATGGTAGTCTCTCATACACTCTTACCCCAACAAAACAGTAATAATAGACAGTATTCGACAGTAATCGGATTGACTTTACAATAAATTGGCTTGAAATTTGGAACATAAACGACCCATACAATGAGATATCTACTTGTGCTTTCTTTCCCATATGATAGAACCTAAATCGTATGATGCAGCTCCTCAAAAGTCCTGTAGGTTCCAGTATGCTCTAAACTTTAAACGTTTTAAGTAAAGTTATTTTAAAGTGAAGTAAGTTTCACCTGAATTTATATAATTAATAAAATAGCTTATTCATTCAAATTAGGATGTTATATTTGTGACATATTTTGTAACATATATTTCTAATCTTCCTTTTACGTCCTCATTTAGCATAGCCAGGGAAATTTTCCGTTCCTTAGAGTCATATCCATGTAATCCCGTTGAATAATAACGTTGTACGGCAACTAGTAGCCAATTTGTAATAATAATGAACCACACCAATAAAAACCACTCGACTGATTAGAGCAGCAAATAGCTTACGGTTCATTTCTGTGATGGGAGACCTCACCTGACTTCCTCTTCCTTTCCTAACTGCAAAGGAATGAGAAGAAGGTGAAGTGGAGAGTAAAATGTATGGAAAAGAAACAAGAAGATGATGATAAACAAAATGAAGATAAAGATGAAGATAGGAAGATAAAGAAGAAACTGAAGAACAAAGTTTAAAGATCATGATGATGAATAAGAAGAATAGTGGAAGTGGAGTGTAAATGAAGAGGAAGTGGGAGATGAAAAGAAGATAGAGAAGAAGCTGAAGAAGAAGACCGTAAAGAATAAAGATGATGCAGAATAAGAATAGGTGAAGTGGAGAGTAGAAGCAGAGAAAGGCGAAGAAAATGATGATGATGATGTTGATGATGATGATGAAGAAGGAGAAGAAGAAGAAGAAGAAGAAGAAGAAGAAGAAGAAGAAGAAGAAGGAGAAGAAGAAAAAGCTGAAGAAGAAAAACGAAAATATGATAATATAAAAGAAATAGGGAAAGGGTGTATGGAAGTGGAGTATTTGAAAAAAGTGAGGAGAAGACTCAGAAGTGAAGGAAAAACAAAGAAATATTTTGGATTGAAGAAGAGAATGATGAAGATGGAGGAAGCAGAACTAACTATGTTGTTCATGCCAATGGTGGAAGGGGAAGAAGAAGAGGTAAAGAAATGAAGAAAATGAGTGTATTTGAGAAGGATACAAACAATTTGAAGTATTAAATGATGAAGGGCGGAGAAGAAAAATATTATCTAGAGGAAAATAATGAGTCAGTAGAAGAACAAGAAGAGTAGAGTAAATCAGAAGAGGTCATAAGAGGATGTCAAAGTATGTTTGAACAGACTTGAGTGATGTTTGGAGAAGGAAAATAAAAAAGAAAGGAAAAATCGTAGAAATTGAGATTATTCAAACAGAATGTATCAAATAATTTTGATACTATAGCTTATTGATGTATGAATTAGAGAAATTGAGAAATGGCATTGAGTAGAAAACTTAGAAGATGACAAACTGAAGGAGAAAAGGAAATGCATTTACAAAAATTAATATTAAAGAAGAATTTCAAGGAAAGAACACAAATATGTAGAAGAAGAAAATGATCACGTAGATCAAAGAAGGAGAACAAGACGATGATAAAGAGGAAGAACCTGTCGGAAGTAGAAAAAGATGGAGAAATAGGATGAAGAAGAAGAAGAAGAAGAAGATAGGTTTGCTGGTTGCAAGTAGTAGTAATAGCCATCAAGCGTTTACGTGAACGGTAGAAAGGCATTATTACACTATCGGTAAGCCGTTATCAGTGTGTAACGGACTCTCAGAGGGCTAATTCCAAAAATAAAACTCCGTTTTCCGACCAATTGACTCAAAGCACACATCTATTGCTAGCGTCTTACGAAATTATTACTGTACTTATAATAGACCTACCTAATAATAATAATATGATAGCTATGAATGTTATATACAGATATTTTGTAGGACCACGTAATAGTGAATCAACTAGTACCCTTTGATTGTATAATTTATATTTCATAAAATTTATTTGATATTTTTTATATAATTAATAAGATGGAGCTTCTGTGACTATTTCCAACGCCGTACATTTTTTATCAGTTTTTGTATCTTTTTGTATCAGAACTCTCCCATTTTTTATAGATCATCATTCATTTTCAATTGCTTCTCGGATCATCACGACTTGTCATCCGCTTACAGTTGCTTCCGTAGGGATTGTAGGCGACTTCTGCGAGTTTGACAGTCGAGTGTTTTAATGTGTCTCTTGTCTGTTGAGTTGATGTTGTATGTTTTTTTTAATCCACTTTTGAACTAGTCCTCGAGGGTATGATTAGTACTGATTCAGTTTTTTTTCTATTATTTTTCCTCTTCTTTCATTGTAATTTTTTAATATTCTTCTTTTCTGTACTCTTACTATGTATAATGAACTATTGTAATTGTGTTGTTATGGAAGCAATTTTTGGGAGAAATCCTGTATGCTTCCATGTTCACTTCATAAATTAATAAATAAATCATTTGTTCAGTTTCACACCAGACTTAGTTCTCAGGAGTGTTTAATCATAATCTGTTTGCTTGTCAGTTATCTATTTGAAACTTGTTATCATTAGATTATGAAGGTTTGTTGAAGTTTTTGTTAAACCTTTTTCTTATCTTTGTTGCTATGTTTAACAATAACTTGTTCTGAAGGATGTTAAATTTATACTTCTTCTGTATCATTTATCGTTCAGTTTATAGCTGTTGTGCAGCTATCCTTGTCCTTCAAGGTGTATCAGAGATTTAAAATGCAATATTGGCGAAGGGAGATAATATAGGCGCTCGCCTTCAATGGGCGTGTCTCGTCTCAGCCAATGGTAGCCTTTTAGCTTGATAGGTCAGCCAACTACCAATCATATGGCTTCATCTATTCTGCTGCACCATTTTGAAGATTTTACTTTACTAGAGATTGATAATTGTGTAACGAAACTGGTACCTATATCGTATTATTTCTAGGAATAAGTGTTTGTAACAATAATTTCAATTTGTTTCATCCATTATCAGAATTTCTCATTTGATTTTCATGTGAAAACAGAAATTATAAATCGTTGTCAGATAAACTCATTAAAACTGGTCGATTTATGAGCAGATATCCAACAAGATTTGTTGAATAAGTGATTTTTTACAGTTTAAGGGTTAAACTCCATTATAAGTGAAATGATAAGATCAAAGGTGGATTATTGTCAACATAACTGTTGAACAATGGAGAGGGGACTCCTCCAATTAACTTTGAAGTACCTTGTCATATTCGAATGCATTTATGAATAATTGGAAAATCTAGTTATTGAATCCATTCATTAAAACAGTGGGCCTACGGTTACTGGAACCAAAGGATAGTATAGATACATGATATAGTACAGGTATACCTTTTTATCACCTTTGACTGGAACCATCAATATTTAATTTCATTCAATGAAATCCATTGAAATTAATTTCATTTGTAGCGAACTAGCTACGTCACGCCTCTACTTTAACGATACAGTTATTCACGCCAATCTCAATATTGTTCAATTACGAGTTCAACTCATCCAGTTTCTTGAACCATCAATTTTATATATGTTTTAATATAAAAAACATAGATGTGATGATCGTGTATTATTATAATATTCAATATGGAGGCTTCCTAACGCCATTAAACTATGATGAAACAGCCCTTTACAATCATTAATCTCAATATTGTCCAAATTAGGAGTTTAGTTTATCCAATTACTGAAGCAATCAATTTTATATATTTTATAATATAATAATACATAGATTTAGTGATCCCATTTTATCATATTCAATATATACGCTTCCTAACTATAATGAAACAGCTCTTTTCAAACCATCAATCTCAATATTGTTCAAATTGGCAATTCAGTTTAATATCGTGCATGCAGACTAGAGTAGAAAATGGTATAATTCAGTGCAGACATGATGTGTGCAGGACTCACTTCAAACGGTCAGCATTCTTATGAACAAAATCAATGCTCCCCATTCAACTAATACTGACAGTGTGTGAAGAGGATCTCACTATAGTCCAATTGCCGTTGATTGACCTTTTAAAAATGGCAATTGAACAATTGAAAATGGACTGCTACTATACGTGATATGCAGCTCCCAATAAGCTTTCAACACATGTGCAATGTCTGTTCAACTTGTGTCTTGCCTTTTCAACTTCACATTTTATCTTGCCTCGACTATTCAAACTCAATTCTTGATCTCTTAATTTTCTGGTATGATAATCTATATTATACTAAAGGAAAGAATTGGCTTATAGACGTACGGGATAGGAAATTCACGAATGACGCATCATCACGTCTGAACTACTGGACTGATTAATTTTGCATGAAGATTCTTAATTTACTTAAGTTTAGAGAGTCTCAATCTTACCAAGTATGTTCATAGGCTTATCTTAAATTCTTCAAGATTTCAGTAGGTCAAGTTTTCAGTCTGACAAATCCAATCAGACCCTTGTGGAGCACGGGTTACATGCTAGAGTATAATAATGATTCACTCCATGCAACTTGTTGCATGCCTCTTTTCCTTTCATGCAACATGCTGCATGCCTCTATCCCTTTCCTGCAACATGCTGCATGCCTCTTTTCCTCTCATGCGACATGTTGCATGCCTCTTTTCAACCAGTGGACACAGCAATTTGGAATCTTATTTGGAAGATGTTCCTTCCAATTTGCAACGGTCACTTGGCTTTTAATTAACAATAATCAATCGTATCATCATTGTGAGCCATAGCAGTTCTGGCTGCAATTATTCTGCTAGTCTTTTGTTGTTGAGAGAGGAAAGGTCATTGAGAAAAATAGAATTGAAAATTTAAGAAGATGTCTGGGCCAATGACCTGCAGCTGAACCGTTGTTGTGTAGATTTGGTGATGAATTTTCCAATAATTTATATGAATTGATAAATAAATATAATATAATTTTTCAATTCATATACATTATCATAGGTTACAATTTTATTAATTCAGTTATTGTATATTGTTCTAAAAATAGTCCAATTGATTGATATGTTGTGTATTGATGTTAGTTCTATTTAAGATATCAGTTTCCATTACAATCGAAATGACTCGAACATTAGAAACCTATCTAATAATCAAGTTTTCTGAATCTACTACTCTTCAGTATGATACTAGATTTTTATCACTCTAATTTAAAACTTACATTTATGAGATTAACATTCTATTATCATACTGTGAAATGGTTTCACAATCCTTAATTGCATCTCGCAATGAGAATCTCAATAATTCTTAGTATTTGAAGTATATCTTATCTAGGCGCACACCTGTTAGTCAAGACAAGACAATACATGATCAGACACGTTTAGTCGCAATACTTCACATTGTTGCTTATGACGCAACTCACACTGATTAGAGGCTAGGCACACACCAGTTAGTCAAAACAAGACATGATCAGATACGTTTAGTCACAATACTTTACATTATTGCTTATGACGCATCTCACACTGATTAGTCATTGCAATTAGACATGTCTTCATAAGTAACCATGTGAAGTATTGTGACTAAACGGGTCTGATCATGTATTGTTTTGCCCCGACTAACTGGTGTGTGCCTAGCCTTAGTCTTGTTGATTCAGGAATATGTATCATTCACATCTCTTATCAATCAATTCTGATGCAATCTTGTGAAATAATGTTTAGCGTCAGTGACTTTATGGTGTAGGGTATTTCACGATGAGTGTATTTAATAATTTTACTATTTACTGATGCTGTATCGCCCTCATTCAGAAATATCATTAAGAATAGTTGATGCTAAATAATAGGTAAGGCTATAGTGAGTTCCACGTTATAATGGCAGTGGATAAAGATAGAAGAATAGCGATGCCGATTCTCTGCATTAATTAATTATATTTCTACACTGTCAAAAACATAATTGGCATCGTTGTGGACCTAGAAAAGGATAGTACCACCGGCTTTGTCGAATGATAGACAAGGATAGCAAAACCAAAGTTGATCAAATACTGTCATTACAACGTGGACCTCACTATAGTTACACACACATTGATTTTTGGACGTACGATTTTCTGTCGTCCTTTTAAATTCTATTAGATTAAATAGATGATTTCAAACAGATGATGTTTGTCAAGTTCTGTTTAATCTGATGGAATTCATAAGGACGGCAAAAAAATGATGTTTGTTTAACTGGCTTTACTGTGTATGTAAACCCGTATTAAACCTGTATTATGTAAACCCGTGGACATTTAATCAATTATCTATTGTTGTACACCCACAAACAATTGAAATGTCAAATGATGAATCAATTACATCAATAAGAGCAAAACCTTTTGCAAGTGACCCTTCAACAGAGGTTTATTGCGGAGTAGTCATGATAGGTCGATGAAGCACGAACGTTTTTATCGTTTCTAGCAGATCTCGTTGAAAGGCCACAGAATCATCCAAGTGTGCGAATTCTTCATTTTATTTCTATTTTCCTTTCTCTTCTTGCCCTTTCATCCGTGTCCTTACACGTCTTCTGTTCATCTCTTTCAACTATTATGCGTTCCTTCTTCTTTTTTTCTCTCCTCATTATCTACTCATACTCCTTGTTTTTCTTTCTCATTACTCGTTACTTCTTGAATCATTATGTTTTTCTCTTATCGATTCATTCCCAATCATCCTCCAACGTCCTCATTCAATTTTTTCTTCCATTTACTTCTCTTATTTCCATCACTTCTTTATCATTTCTCATCCCAAAGTTCGTTTTATTTACTGAACCACCTTGAGAGTTTTTTTTTATTTTTATGCTCTTAATATAATTTTTACATAATATATTTTCTCACAATCATCATCCTTCCATGAGCATCATCTTCATCCCCTACTTCTACACTTTTATGCTTCTTCAATCTCATTTTTCTGCTTCAAACACTACTTTCCCGTGTTCTTATTTTTCCACCTCTATTATTCATCTTTGAATTCGATCTCTTCCTTCCTCCTTGAACTTTGTTCCAATTATTTATCTCTTCTTCTCACTCCTCTCCTCTTCGTCACCTCCTCCTTTCAAATTTTGCATCCCCACCCTATCTGTGCTCCACCATTCTTTCCTTTGGCACTTTTTTCTCTGTATCATTATTCCTCTGTTAACTTACTTCATGCTCATCTTGTTTTTCATGATTAATTTCTAATCTCATTCATGCTCGTTTCTATCAAATACGGTTATTACTCTATTCCTTCTTTCCCTTCTCATTTTGTTTCAGTCTTTTTTCTTCTTTGTTCCTCGTCCTTCTCATTCTTCTTCTTTCTCTTCTACTCATCCTCCTCTCCTTCTTATAGTTTCACCTTTTCTACTGTTTACTTCTTTTTTCCTTTATTGGTTTTTATCTAAACACTTGTTTACCGCCTACTTGTACCGTTTACTTGTAGGCCTATGTTTGTCTTCATCTTTCCTTTCATCTATTCTCCATCCACCAATCTTTTCCTTCTTTATCTCACCCATCCCAACCGGTTGACGTGATGAGAAAGAACTCACAACTTCACTTCAACACTAATCACAGATAAGGATAGGAGTCTTTCTAATCTTTTCTATCCGAGAATAGAATAGAATGACTATGTTATTTGTTGACGTGGCGAAGTTTGGACATTAATGTCCCTCTATCACTCAACCACGTCGTCAGCAGAAAATACAAATATTATACAAAATATACAGAAGGATAAAGTAAGGGATAAAATAAAGATAGGATATACGAGAAGAATAGAGAAGATTAGAAAGACCTCCCATCCTCCTCTGTGCAATAGAAGAGTGCAGCAAAAGGCAGATCCGAGGTCGAAGAGTGCATTGGTTGCATAATCGGCTGTTGATAATTCAGCAGCATGAGTAGGGCATCAAGCGAGAGCATCTTCCTCGCTCAGCACGAGAACTCAGTTTATGTATTGCATGTAATCAGGTTGGCGCATGCACATGCAAAAACGTGTGAACCGTATTGCTCGTAATATTCGGCACAATACTGTGATGACATGTATATGTTACTTGCTCTAGATGTAAGAGTGTATAGTCACATGTATCACTATAAATATATGAGCACATCCTACTCGTATCGTTTCTCCGTTTCTCCTTTTCGTTATTATTCTTTCTCTGATTCTTCTTTCTTTTTCCTTCCATTTTTTACCTCTTTCCTGATGTTCCTTATGTTATAATCTGTGTTGTCCTCTTGCTTCATATTTTTTCCATATTTTTCTTCCATTTCCTCTTCCTTCTTTTTTTATTCTATGTCATTATTTATTTATTTATCTATTTTTTTATTTATTTATTTACTTATTTATTCGTTAATATAATTACAAATAATATGATATGATCGAGATAGTACAACAGGCATAGCCCACTTATTCTGTTCCCAAATTTTGATAAATAATGAAATGTCCGAAAAAATAGGTTATGTTCTTACTGAGGAAATTTAAAGTTCAAAGTTCTGTCCAAGAATATATATTAGCTAGAAATTTTGAATTTAGAATGATTGAAATACCAAATTATAGTCAAATTTTGCACTTAATATCACCGCTCTTTGAATAAATTAAGTTATTTCAGAAAATTTTGAAGCCAAAAATATACACACAACTTTCAACCAGGCACAGCTGTTACTGCTCTCTATTTAGTATTAAATATAAACAGCTGTTCACTATTATTGCTCTTCTCCTTTCCAACTTTTTACAGTTTTCTCTCAGCTTTCCTTATTTCTGTTCACCTTCTTCTTCGTCATCTCTCCTTTTTAACTCATGTCTATTTCAATTTGGTTCTCCTCTTCTACTTCAATTTTTGTTTATTCATTTCATCTCCTGTTATTCTCCCACTCTACTTATTCACCACTTTCTGTTCTTCTTATCTTCTCGTTCCTTCTTCATTATCCTCTTCCATTTTTATAATTGTCTTCAATCCCTGGTTTCTTTTGCCTCAAACAGCCACATTTCTCTTCATTTTTTATCATACCTCTCTGTCATTGTCAATTCTTAATAATCATCCCAGTTTTTATCTGCTCCATCTTCTCCCTCAATTCACTTCACATTCTTCACTGCTTTCCCTCTTCACAATTCCATAATTGATTGTCATTTACTCATTACTCAACGATGATACGATCCTCAGAGATAAGATGATTTGTTGTTGTCATCTCTTTCTTTCCACTTGAGGGTTAAGTGTAAGAGAGGGCCGGCTGCGCCCTAACTTCGCCCTCCAAGGTTTTTAATAAAGGCAACGATTCAATTTAATTCCACTTCATTATTCCTTCTGCAATTCACTATAAATAAATAAAATAAATGTTTATTTCCCAAAAAAAACTAAAACAACATAAATTACACAAAATATTAGATAAATTACAATATTACATACAATAGTTAGATACAAAAAATTCTTATAATGTGTCCTCTACTTGTTTAGTTTTTTCTGTGTGGAAATTGACCTACTCCACTATGGGGTACCATGTTCTAGAGTAGGTTAAATGCTTCCATTATTCAATATTGAATTCACTCTTTCTCTAATTCACTACTCTTTCTCATCACTCTTCTTCAACTTGGTCTTCCCAAATTACCATTACAATTTTTGGGTATCTTCAGAAACAGTATTTCATATATCACTTATTAGTTGTATAAGTGATCCATAAAACAAGTAATATTAACAAAATTAACATACTAAACATTAGCAATACAACATTAAATGTACTATTGTACTCTATATTATTCTATTGTCTCTATATGCATGTAGAGATCGTGAACGATTTCGACAACTGCAGTCACATATACAACCAACTGTACTTGAAAACTAGACTCTGTTACTCAACATTATCAACTCTCATATATCTATCATTTCAGATACTATTATGCAGTACTGTATATAGATCCAAGTCCGGTTAGTAAAGCACGCTACCTTCAGCTGTGCTACTATCAGATTGAAGGTCGATTATATACCAATGAAAATAGAACAATAGGTCATAGCTATGAAGTAACTGCGAGTACAATACTCGATTTTCTTTTCAAAAGTCATTGACTTACTTGTTGTAACGTTAGAAATAACGTGGTATATTAATATCAGAACTGCGTTTCTGGTATGAACTTTGGTCTAGGGTTGAGTGGAATCAAGTTTTTAATTTTTTTTTTTAAGATAATACTTACATGAATGTGTGGGGATTGAAGGTAAACAAATAAATTGAAGGTATGATAAGATGAAAAATATGGGAAAGAAAGGTAAACAAATAAATCGAAGGTATGATATGATGAAAAATACATTCATTCATTTATCATTTTTTGTGTTTTATAGGATTTGTTTTAAAATACGAATTTCATATCCTATTATATTAAGCGAGCAATTCATGTTATTTAAATATTGGTTATTTATGTCAAACGGATCTCGAAAACGTCTCTAACGATTTTCACGAAATTTGGAACATAGTAGGTTTATGATTTTAAAATTCGATTGCACTAGGACTCATCCCTGGGAAAACTTGCTGAACAACATTAAAAGGATAATTCATTCTTGGAAAAACAGCTGAGACTTTCGTCGTCTGTGGATAATAAAATTGGATTAATAAAAAAGTGAGTGAGCGAATGCGAAAATATCTCATTCCCGAAATTCATAAGCTGACGTATAGCCAGCTGTAGAATATAAACATGATCATTTTAAAGAATTGTGTTCTGTTTAGCAGTAAATAAAAATAACAAGCGAAGCTCGGTGCCCCGATATATTTTTAAAACACTGAAAACTCCCAATCTTGTCAACCAAACTCCTTTTTGAAATTCTACATCTTTTTGCTTGAAACCCTTTCGAGATATAGATGGAACTATAACTTTATGTGGGTACCGAACCACTGACTTTGATGCTCAATTGTTTACTGTTTAAAGATACCTATTTATCTGTCTCTGCTATCAATTAGTGTACTGGCTTCAATCAGTCACCCTTCCAACAGGAGTACCGAGGGCACGCTGCTTATCTAATGTGAGTGATTAGATTCAAGTCTCTGGGTTATAGGACGGGTTAAGGACAAATGGAGGTCCTTACAGAGGTCGTTTACAGAGGTCCTTGGGTCGTGCGAACGTAATTAAGCAAAGATAAAACGGAAAGCAAACACCTCTGACCGACTCTACCCTTTTTGGTGCCATTTCTTATCATTTGTTGCCATTTCTTATCACACTTTATCTCTTCCATTTTTTTCCCGTCTCATTTCCATTTTCCATTATTTCTTCTCCTTTTTTCTTATTCCTCTTTCTCTGCTCCTGCTTCTTCTTCCAAGATTTTTTAACAAAAATAATATTTTATTGCCAACTTGAACTCATCATCATTGGATTCTTGATTTTGCGATTCTCTCTTCTTCTCTCCCTTTCTATTCTTGTTTTTCTTCTCCCACTTCTCCCCCTATCTATTTTTGTTCTATATTGCCGTTAATCATTATTTTTATTTTTCGTACGCTTTTTCTTTGCATTCACCTTTATCTTCTTCCACTCAGTATTTTCCCGATCACTTCCTTTCCCTCCTGCTTTTTCTTGTCTCTTTCTCTCGTTACCTTTTCTCGGCTTCTACTTTTTTTGTCATCATCTTTACTCTGCTGCTGGTTCTCTTTCTTATCCTTCAAATACAATCTTATCCTTTTTCTTCTTCCCTTTCTCCAGCATATCTACTCCCTTCTCCTCCCCCTTTCCTCCTCCTCCTCCTTCTCCTCCCCCTCCTCCTCTTCTTTCTCCTCCTTCTCCTCCTTCTCCTCTTCTTCCTCTTCCTTCTCTTTATCCTCCTCCACCTCCGCTACCTCTTCCAACACCTCCCTCTCCTCATCAATTTCTCCCTCTTCTTGAGATTATGTGTTTTTCATCTCCTCTCTTCCTTCTCATCTCCTGTCTTCTTTTCCTTCTTTTTTGTTTTCTCTTTCATTCCGAAACCATTCCCCTCTCCCACCAACTTTGTCCCATTTCATTACACCTTCTCACTCTATAACCTCTCCTCGTTTCTCGCATTGTCTCACATTTAACTTCAATTCAAATCGCGTATCGCACGATTATACTTTGGGCTCCTCTTTAGTGAGATTTACCCAAATCTGTCAGTATCTATTAAATTGGGAAGCACTGATGTCATTCAAATCGAATGCTGACAGTTTGAAGTGAATCTCACCATAGGGTCACGTGACAGGTCACTTTATTGGGGTCAAAGGTCAGCTGCTTTTCACCCCTTTGGTGACCTCTCGCTCCCACTCATGCATGTAATGCTTGACTGCAGCCTATTCGTGTTTGGTTAATGTGTTGGCTTTGGACAATCGGCCTACCGTTTCACAGTGAAGACTTGCTTCAAACGCTAGATGGGAAATCGTTGTGAAAGAATAGAAAGATGTACAAAAGTAATATTAAAATGAGTAAAAATGTTGTAAAAGTAGTGTAAAGTAGTGAAGAGATGTGAAGGAGGAGGAGGAGGAGACGGAGGAGGAAGTGGATGTACTGGAGGAATGGTAGAAGAAAAAGTATAAGACGTCAAACTTCGTAGTACTTTGAAGAGTTTACAAAGGGAATCTGAAAAAATAAAATTTTAAATTAGTAAAGAAAGTACTGGAATTTGAGGTTTCATTCTGATTAATTTGTAACTCTGTTGACGTTGAGACACTTTGTTTCAAAGTGAATAAACAAAGACACTTCAACAAAGTGTTGAATTTGAGGTTTCATTTTGATTAATTTGTAACTCTGTTGACGTTGAGACATTTTGTTTCAAAGTGAATAAACAAATACACTTCAACAAAGTGTTGATAATACTACAATTATATAATACTAATATTTTATATAATACTAGGGTATTATAAAGTGTTTGGTCATGGAAAACAAAACATTATTAAACGATTAATTTGTCTTGCTTGCTTGCGTGTATTGTACTTCCATTCTAACTTTTGTAGTATTCTATTCAATTTTGTTCATTTGGAGTTGTCTAATAATCTGTTCTCTTATTTTACAGGTGAGTTGACTCATTGTTGCAAGATTTAATCGTCATTGGGTTTGTGAGTATGCTTTCTAATTACTATTGGAACTACAAATTTGAATTCTCCATTCGGATTCACAATTCTAATACAGTAGATTTATTACATAGTTGTCTGTTAATCGAAGGGAAAACAACAAATACTACAAACCAAAATCTATAGAGAAAGATATTCCTTATAGATATTCTGTGTAGAATTCCTTATTGATAACAGTAAGATAATCCTCAGCTTTTCTCTGTTAGTATCCATTTACATTACCTGAACCCTAATTTTTAATATATTCTAACGTCTTTTTCCAAATTTGTTTTCTACGTATAGGGTATAAACTATGTTACACCGACCAATTATAATAGACATTTTTATAATTTTGAATGATGTGGGCCTATGTGTAATCAAGTACAAAAATCACATTCGTCATTAATAATAACTCATTATAATTCATCATATACTCTTTAAACCTCAACCATAAAATAAACAATCTAGATTAACCTTAACCTAGGTTAACTTGGATTAGGATTGAATTAGGTGAGGATTTCTGTTCCTGCTTCGTTTATCACTGAAGAATCCAATTCAGAACGATTGTCTCTCTCTCTCTCTCTCTATTGGAGTGTAACATAACTCAAGTTCACTGATTAAGTTCAGTGGTGCTCACTCAAGCAGTAAGTTGGACTAGAGACTACAGTAAGATTCACTTAAAATTGTCAGCATTTCTTATATAAAACAGCAATGCTTCCCATTCAATCAATGCTATTGGTCTCACTATATAGACTGTATAAAACACACAAGTTAAGGCTAGAAACAGTACACAGAGTTGTTGAAATTATATCTCCCAAAACACACAAGTTAAGGCTAAAAACAGTACAAGTGAGACTAAAAACAATACAAGTAAGACTAGAAACAGTGCACAGAGATGATGAAATGATATCTCACGAAACATACAAGTAAAGGCTAGGAACAGTACAACTGAGACTAGAAACAGTACACAGAGATGCTGAAATTATATCTCACAAAACACACAAGTTGAGGCTAGAAACAGTTCAAGTGAGACTAGAAACAGTGCACAGAGATGCTGAAATGATATCTCACAAAACACACAAGTTAAGGCTAGAAACAGTACAAGTGAGACTAGAAACAGTGCACAGAGATGCTGAAATGATATCTCACAAAACGCACAAGTAAATGCTAGAAACAGTACATCTGAGACTAAAAACAGTACACAGATACTAAAATTATATCTCACCAAACCCAAAGTAAAGGCTGGAAACAGTACAACTGAGACTAGAAACAAAACACAGAGATGCTAAAATGATACTCACAAAACACACAAGTAAAAGATGGAAACAGTACAAGTGAGACTGGAAACAGTACAAGTGAGACTATAAACAGTACAGAGAGATGCTAAAATGGTTATACAACTGAGACTAGAAACGGTACACAGAGATGCTAAAATGATTTCTGAATGGAATGATAAAATGACTGAATGGAATGATAAAATGACTGAATGGTCTCACTATATAGACTGTACAAAACACACAAGTAAAGGCTAGAAACAGTACAAGTAATACTAGAAACAGCACAAGTGAGACTAGAAACAGAACACAGTGATGCTAAAATTATTTCTCACAAAACACACAAGTAAAGGCTAGAAATAGTACAAGTAATACTAGAAACAGCACAAGTGAGACTAGAAACAGTACACAGTGATGCTAAAATTATTTCTCACAAAACACACAAGTAAAGGCTAGAAATAGTACAAGTAATACTAGAAACAGCCCAAGTGAGACTAGAAACAGTACTCAGTGATGCTAAAATTATTTCTCACAAAACACACAAGTAAAGGCTAGAAACAGTACAACTGATACTAGAAACAGTACGAGTACATAGAGATGCTAAAATGATGACACACTTCACTAGAGCTAAAAGCGGTGGTGAAAGAAAACGCAGGTTCGTGACTTTGATAGTCTTTCCACCAGTTAAATCGTGTGAGAAGCTGTTGTGAAAATCACCTCAAATTGTCAGCATTGTTTTAATGAAGGTTATTTGAAAGGAACCCTGATATTTTAAAGTGATTCTGTCTGCAGCAGAGTGAAGTCGGCTCCTTCATCATGCAAGCGAGCAATCCTGCTGCTCATCATATGCGCAAACCATGCATATACTTGTAATGATAGGTTTCGTAGATGGTTTGAGGTTATGTTTCAAAACAAACACTATCAAGGACACAGACTGTGCTATCTGTTGCATGCTGCAATAATTGACCTAAGCGAGGATCATTATCTTCATCCTCCTCATCCTCATTATAATACACTACTTTGACTCCTGTTTCTGAATTTTCATGTATTTCTTACGGAATTCGTGTTTATTGACCGAGCGAAGTGAGGTCTAAGTCGACGGTTTGGCATTTCTCTTAATGTTTAAATGTTTAAATGAGGCTATGTTTATATGTTGCGCATTTAAGGCGAAACGCGGTAATAGATCTTCATGAAATTTGACAGGTATGTTCCTTTTTCAATTATTGCGCGTCGACGTATATACAACGGTTTTTGAAATTTTGCATTTGAAGGATAATATAAAAGGATAAAGGAGCCTCCTTCATACGCCAATATTAGAGTAAAAATCAGACTATAGAATTATTCATCATAAATCAGCTGACAAGTGATTACACAGATGTGTGGAGAAGCCAGTCTATTACTGTATTTGTATAAGGTCTATAGTTTCAATCAGGTACTTGTGGATGAGAATACTGCGTGATGTCTACAGTTCATAGAACTACTCGTTATTTACTAGCAGGTAACCGGTGCTCCGCAAGAGTCTAGAAACCTGACAAACTGAAATTTCAAAGAATTCAAAATAGGCCTATAACCATCCTTGGTAAAATTTTATAATCAATATGCGAAATTTCAAGCTAATCAATCCAGTGATTCAGACGTGATGATGCATCATTCGTGAATTTCCTATCCCTTACATGTATAAACCAATTCTTTCCTTTATTATATTATAGATTTATAATGGAATTCGTTTTTTATTATCATAATTCTCATTCTTATTCCAATTCAATGTCAATAATGACTAGTCCTTGGTTCTAGAACTTAATCTTCCATTTACTCCTTTTACTTGCAATGAACGATTACGTATTTCGATTGTTCCAGCAATCAGATTTTTAACTTAATTGACCGAGCGAAGTGAGGTCTAAGATTCAAGTCGACGGTTTGGCATTTTTCTTAATGTTTAAATGTTTTTATGTTGCGCATTTACGGGGAAACACGGTAATAGATTTTCATGAAATTTGACAGGTATGTTCCTTTTTAAATTGCGCGTCGACTTATGTACAAGGTTTTTGGAAATTTTGAATTTCATGGATAATATAAAAGGAAAAAGGAGCCTCCTTCATAAGCCAATATTACCGTAAAAATCAGACTATAGAATTATTCATCATAAATCAGCTGTCTGGAGGACTATAATATTACCCGTTCAAAAACATCGAACATCTGAAATTTTATCTTTCCATCAACGTTGTAGACAGTTGCAGCCACACCTGATAACAGCGCTCACACTCACATTCCGGGACGACACGTCACGGTACGATAGGACAGAAAGCTCTATATTTATTTAGGATTTTTTCTAGACATTTTAAATTGATAAATTATTTATTAATTTTTGAGATAACATAACAACAGGTCAATGTAACTTACTGAGCGGGAGGTCTACTGTTCACAGAACTACTAGTTATGTGTAACGCTAGTTCGCCTCCATGGTGCACATTGGGTAACACTAAATGGACTAGGAAAAGGCGGTCAAAAAAACGTATGTTCTTCTGACCGAAAACTACACAACATCTCAAAATTGGAAATATATACAGTATATATATCTAGGCATTTGAGACTCATGAGCTATATATTTGTTGTGTATCTGCCATACGCTAAATAAATAAATTACGTATTTCGATTTTATATTACGTTTCTTCTCAATTTTTAACTTGTTTAACCTATTCAGACTACCTACAACCTACAGCTAGTAAAGCTAGAAGTCTAGTCTATTGCTTAGACTTCCTACATACGTGAAGCTGTATAAGCCGTATAGCTGTATAGCTTCACGTATAAAGTTATGCTCACAAATAAATACAGAAGAGTATCAGTAAAACACTAAAGATAAATCCACTAATAAATAGAACAGTAAATCCACTTCACTAAAATCACCACAAAAATACTGGTTTGAGAATTTTTTTCTTCAGAAAATGTGAGTTATTCACATGCCCTATTGTGTTATTGTAATAGAATATGTCGTTTTTCTATAAAAAATCGTCATACTTATTTCATAAGATGATTAAACTTTACAATGATTTATCATTATCACTAGCTATCATTCAACTATAGTGAGGTCCATGTTATAATGGCAGTATTTGATTAACTTTGGTGTTGCTATCCTTGTCTATTATCCCACAAAAGACATAGCACTATCGTTTTCTAGTTTCACAACGTTGCCAAATAAGTTTTTAACAATGTACAAATATAATTAATCAAGGCAGACAGACGGCAACGCTGTTCTCCTATCTTTATCCACTGTCGTTATAACGTGGACCTCACTATAGTATCAGGTTATCAGATTGCTCATCAACTTTTTAAAATCGTGATAACACAGTGAGATTCCCATCATTACCATCACTATTATACGATAAGTGAAGTGAAAATAGATACAAAATTCCTTCCATTACCATGAACGATACACGATAACATCGTATCGATTCAGATTTGGGTAGATTAGAAACCAGACAACCGGATGAAATTAATCGACAATCGATTTTTTATCGACTTGTCGGGTCGATAAAAAAATCCGAGGTGGTCTGCCTCTGGTACAAGGTGACCGGTGGTCTCCCTTCAAATTACCCCTTCCTCCCTTCTCGAAACACTGACCCCCTTGAAGACAGTATTGCGTGATAGTGCTTCTGTCATCAACTTTTATGTAGACGTTGATCTGAAACTTGCAAGAAGAAGGAGGTGGTGGACGTGGGAAATAGGAGAGAAGAAGAAATGGGAGAAGAGAAAGAATAGAAAGAAGAAGGAGAAGAAGAAGAAGAAGAAGAGAAAGAATATGGAGAATAGAATATATAGATGAAGAGCACGTAGAAGATGAAGAAGAAGATAAGAAAAACAACAAGAACAAGAAGAGGAAGGAGAAAAGAAGATTTGAAAGAAGAGCAGATAGTAGAAAGAAGAAGAATAGTATGTAGGTGAAGTGCTTGAAAAAACAGAATAAGACATAGAGGAACGTGAAAAAAAGAAATAAGACTAGAGCAACGAAGAATAAGAAGAAGAAGAAGAAGAAAAGTCTACAAAGTTAGAGAAATAGTCGAAGAGAAGGTAAAGAAGAGAGACAAAGGAGAAATTCAAAAACTATTGAAAGATCATTCGAACAAGTGATGAAGGTGGTGGTGATAATGAAGAAACTAGAGATTGAGAAAAAAATCATTATGTTGAGGAAAAAATAAAAGAATATGTTGATGGAAAAATATAAGAAAAATGATGAGAAAAGAAAAATTGTAAGAGGGAGAAAACGCAGTCGAAAAATGAAAACCATAACTAAAAAACAACTCTTATTAGAAAAAATTAAGAAATTTATATAGCAATGTGATAAGCCAAGAAATTTGAAAACAGAATAAGTGGATAGATATGGAAGCAGCTCTAGATAAACATGGTAATACTCGAAATGAAATAGGAATGAAAATTGAAGAATGTTTCAGATAATGGAATTGAAACAACAATGAGGAATGAATGACATGGAAAGAGAAGAAAATAACATGATAAATACAAAAAAAAATCGTGAATAAGAAAAAGTAGGAGAGTGGAAATTGGAAAAATTTCTAAAAAATGGAATTAAAACATCAATGAAGAGTTCAATGAGGAATGAATGAAGTCAAAAGAGAAAATAATTTACACCAGAAGACGTGGATAACAAGAAAAGAGTTGAAGTGAAAGGGAAGAAGAAGAACAGGATTAGGAAGAAAGAAAGTACAAGAAAAATGAAGACCCAAATTAAGAAGCTGATCAAAAGAAAAAGAAGGTAAAGTTTAATATTTGTTAGAAACCAGTTGCAACTCACAATTATTTTTAGAATCGCGCATGTCGAATTGAATAACTTCCGATTGATATTTGCATTGGTTTCTGTAGTGGCAATCTGACCACTCACCTCCTAATAGGAAATATGAAGATCATTAAGTCGCGAAAAATAATTTGATCCTGGTAGTCGAAGGATTCAAAGACTCGGTTTATAGAAATCATTAGACAACACCCGGAGATATTATAATGATCTTGGTAGGTCCAAGTATGCCAACATGATATTTGGTTTGTATAGACGTCATTACCGTAGTAGACTCTATTAATACAGCAAAAATCATTATGATCTTCGTAGATACAAATAAGGAATGACGTTTGTTAATCGTCAGTGGCTGAACAATCTTTTCCTTTTTTTTCATTCAATGTTCAACTAAATGTTAATGTACCGTTTTATTACTACTGGAGTTTTTTATTAGTTTGTACATTGGATTGAGGAGATTTCAATGCAAGAGCAGTTTACAAGGAGTTATGGAAAGAGAAACAGTAGCAGATACGGAAAAGAAGAGCTTACAAATGAAAGAGGGGAGAAGCTGTTAGATTTTGCTATGAGTAACAATCTTAAAATAATGAACATGTTTAGTTTAGAAGAATGGAAGTTTATTATTATTATTGTATTGGATTGAAAATTTTCCTATCATTTACAACTCAATGTGTTTCTTTTTCTAATATTAAACTACTGTTTCATTACCTAAAGTGAGGTTTAGCATTGTTTGAATGGGGGACATTGATTGTTATCCACAAGGAATGCTGATGTTCCAAATAGAATTGAATTGCTCAAATAGAAAGAAGAATAAAGCATTCAATACAAACTACTAAGAATGAACTGTGGAGAAGAAGCCAGAAGAGTATCAGGGTGGAAGTCTCCCTCCTCATGACGAAGCAGAAGAAGTAGGATACAAAGAAGAAGAAGAAGAAGAAGAAGAAGAAGGAGAAATAAAGAGGAAGACATGTTAAGGACAATTTCTCAGCGAAGACACATTAAATGAGGACACCTGTCTTATTGAGACTGCCTGCACTGTTTTGTTGTATGAAGAGAAGTCTCATACATCTCAGGGAGCGCCTTCTTCCTCCGACTTGTCCTTATTCCACCAACTCTCCTCTCCTCCTCCTTCTTATTCTAAATTTTTCTCATTTCTCCTTCTCCTTCATAGTTTTGTTCTGATGCTTTTGATTCTTGCTCATTCGCTTTTATTTTCCATTTTCTTCTCAGTCACCAGACTATTTCTTCGTAAGTCCAGTCATGTATCTTTTCCAGTTGGTTTTAAAGGTGAAAGAGAAGGATGGGCAAGAGAAGGGATTTTGAAAGGTAGTGGAAGAGGCAAGTACAATATGAGAAGTGGGGAATGACGAAACTGGTGGACAAGAAGATGATCCAAGAGGAGAGAAATGTATGAAACAGTGGAAATGATGAGAATTGATGAAGAAGAAGGAGAATGGGGAAAGAGAAGACGATGAAGAAGAAGAATAACCAGATCGAGTAGTAGGATCAAAGTTGAAGGGCCTATTATAGGAGGTGATATCCGGTGTACATATCAGCAGTCAGCAGGTTGCCAGTTGCCATTGATTCACCAATTTAGGTTGACGAACGGATGTGACACCATTACGTCCATCCTCCTCCTCCTCCTCCAAACTCCTCCTCACTTTTCACTCCTGATATTCATCCTTATCCTCCTCAACTTCATATTTCTCCTCATCCTTGTACCCTCTACTCTTCCTCCTCCTTCTCCCACTCCTTCTTCTCCTCATCATCGTTCTCCTTATCCTCCTTACTTCTCACTCCTCTTCCTCCTCATTCTCATCCTCATCACATACTCTTCATTTTTATCCTCATCTTCCTCACTTCTCACTCTTGCTTCCTCTTCTCCTTCCCATCCTCTTTCGTCTTCGTAATTGAATAAAATGAGTTAATTCTTCCTTGCTTGATATGAATTTCAATGTTTTTTAGATCTTTTATGTGTTTTATTTAATTATCCAAAAAGGTAATGTGTAATTAATCTGCACTCCAATAAATCCGCACTAATCACTTGAGAGACACCGACAAACCCAACCTTCCATGTTATATTTATTTATTTATTTATTCATATGCAAATACAATTCAGGTAAAAACAACAGGCATTTGCCCAAAACTGCTTTAAACCTTAATTTTGAATACACAGTCTAAAGGTTATGCAACTTACGTAACGTAAATGATGATTCGTACACAATTTTGAGTCCAAAAAATGTATCTACTACAATTTTGAATTTATCAAATTGATCAATTTCCAAATACGAATCCAAACAAAACTCTTCCTCCATAATTGCAAAAAAATATTGAAAATTTCAATCAAATCCACAAACTGATGTAAACATTATAAATATGAGGCATTTTATCCATAGCAGTGATTAAAACTTGAAGTATATATTAGGTAAATTTTAGTAAGTATTCTTTCCTTAGTTGTTCTTGTCCTCAAAGTAAGGAGAAAGAGGAGGACGATGATGATAAGGAGGAAAAGGAGTGGGAGTAGGAGGAAGAGTACAGGGTACAAGGATAAGGAAAATAACTTATAGGCATTCTTTCCCTCTGCAGATGCTCATACTGTTCGAAGGATAGTTTTAACGCTCAGAACTATGAATTATCAATTCTGTTGAGCTTGAAATTCTGGAAAAATTAAAAACAAGAGCGCAATATTGAAAATTTTGACTCAAAGGTTTCCCTTTGCCAGCGACTCATTGATCTCTTCATAGCAGATTATAATTCCCAGTCAAATTTCAAAGTTGGTAAGCCTCATCAGTAAGAGAGACTTTAATTATTCAAAGAGACAATCTAAGAACGAGAGTGGCAATCTATGATTCAGTATCAAAATAAGGTTTTGATGAGTATTTCAGGCTCTGACACAGTGATTGGTGAGCTGTATTCAATCATAATGAAAACACAAAGATGTAGACCAATATAACAAACAATTTATTATATTCGACTTAAAGAGTACAAAATACTGAGAGAACAGAAGTTACACTCTCTATACTCTCTGATTGGACTACATCTATGTGTTTTCAGTATTTTCGGTACTATTCTATAGTATTTTCGAATTCCTATTCCTGTGGTGAAAACAGTTCACCGAACTTTGGAAAACAGATTCACAACACCAATGAGAAAAACAAAGCGCATAATTACAGTGATCACAAACAGATTACACGTTTGTTACATAACATGTTCTGCCTCCTGTACGCATGCGCAGTCGCCTTCACGCGCCCTGCTAATTTATACAGTTGTTGTTCGGAATGAGAGAAAAATGTTGCGAACCTATTGCACAAACTTAACAATAAATTACATTCATTGACCTTTCAGTGTTGAATGAACAATTCCATTGTGTCGAGCTGGAGATATTCACATTAACCTATATACCTCTGTATATTTTATTCATTACCTGTATATATTATATTCTAGTTGCCTATTTCATTTATTATCACTGTATATATTCCAACTTGCCTTTACAATTCAGTTATGTTATTTATATATATAGAGAAGCGAAATGGCACCAGAAATTTATTCCTAGATTGCCTTTCGAATTTACTTATTTGAATCTATCAATTTTTTAATTGAATCTTTTTTTTGGAAAGTTGTGTTGGGTTTTAGCGACTTGTTAATAAATAATGACCATCGATCTTTACGTAACTCTGTCTTCATTGTTGGCTGGTTTCCCTGTTGAAGGCATAATATTTGATTCATTGTTTGAGTGGAATGTTCTCTATTATAGGATTGTATTACTTCGACATTTAAAGTGCTTCTAATGTCAGTTCTAGTGCCTTGGATTGACATTTTACTATTTCACGTATTTCATCTATTCATGTAATAATTCACAAAATATGACAATAGAGATGTAATAGAATGGAATCGAAGGTAATATAGTTTGGTAGGTTTGGAAAGTTCGCTTTTTCGATTATTGATTTCATCTCTGCTATCGATGAATATCCAATAGGAGATTTTTCTGGCACTATAAAAGAAATTCATTCTGATATTAAACCTTTGTGCATTTGAAATATGTTTAAGCCAAGTTTAAAATAATATTCCTTCATTCTCTTAATGACGCAGTTTTCTGTATTTGCAATGTAAGATTCTGACCATTCCTGGTCAGTATCATACTCATTTCTGACTTCTGTTTTCTCTCAGAAAACCAACAACTTCACATAAAACGTTGAATTTAACGATGAATATTAAAGAAGTTGAAACTAAAAAATAAAAATAGGAATTCCATTTTCGACTGTACTCTTTTGAGTAGTGTATTGAGATTGGTGGATATAAAAACTGTTGTAATTACTCAATAGCTCATATTATTGTAGAATTGGTAGCATTGTTATGATAGCCCATCAGTATTATCTTATTAACACTATGGAAAAATGTATGGATTTTGATCAAAACCTGAGTTTTCAGCTACAAGCTCGAATGAGGCAGTGTCTTTAATACAATAATTGATAATAATTGTTTCGCGTATTGGAAATCTTTTGACAGTCTTTTTCCGTCTTCAATAACAGCTGTTTCGCATATCCAAAGACTTTGAACAGTAATTGAAAGGTCTTTGAACACTCTTTAGAGACTACTCTTCAAAGATAATCTCCAGAGAATCAAAGATAACTCAATCGGCATACATCACGCCAAATCCTAAATTCATTAACAGTTTTAATCTTCTCATCCACATGGAATTCTTTTGTTTCGAGCGACCGGTGGAACAATTAATTTGAATTGAATAGCAACGGGGGTTTGTAAGCTACAATGTACAAAAGAAATTCTCATTAAAAATTTCCTGCCCATCTTCCCGAGTTCATGCACCGTTTTTGACCGTGTCCTCACTTAGTATATACTCTGCTACAATTGTACTATAACTATAGTTTGGCATATGCGTGCCAGAAGATACTATAACGGTCAATCAACTCTTTCTTAGCACTTACAGGGTAATGGACTTCCTGTATACCTGGTGGCTACTCTATACTCTCTTCACTCTATGCGCACTGCATATGTTCACGTTCGTACTCACACACACTCACGTCATCACGTCCCGTCACGTGGCTGTGTGTGTGTGTGATGGTCATTGCTCTATTTTGGTGTCACCGAACCGGTCAATTCACGTTTTACGTGGTAATGGGTGTAAATACTTTTCCAAAATAGGCTGTTCTGAATACAGAATTGAATGAATGCATCTTCAATGTCCAGTAGCTTGATTGATAGAATTTTCAACATATGATTTGACTTGGTTTGATAATAAATCAAAGAGGATACAAGTTCTAATAGCATTATATTTTTTATGATGATATTGGTGTATTTTCCTTACGACTTAATGATACTCCCATGATGTTTATAGATGTTCTGCTCCATTTCGTACAAGCCTTAGCTCAAACTTAAGGCAAATTTATATTCTATAATATTGATAATATTGATTTATTCTCTTTCCGCCTGCATAATATTATATTGATTTGATACTTCCTTCCATACTACTGTCTATCGAAGCTCTGCTCTTAAACGCTCTTTATATGAGCTTCAATTCAAAACTGAGGCACAGTGTTGAGCTATAATCAAAATTATCTCAAACCGAGGCTTCAAATCTGAATTATATTATAAATAATGTTTCCAACTCTGCTTGTATCAAATTCGAGCTTCATAATCAAAATCAAAATCAAACATAATCAAAATTATCTCAAACCGAGGCTTCAAATTTGAATTATATTATAAATAATGTTTCCAACTCTGCTTGTATCAAATTCCAGAATAATCGTTTCAATATTTTTTGTGCATCTATTATATTATGAAATTATTGTGGTTCAAATAAACAATAGAATCTGCCCGATAGCTTACTTCCCTCCAAGTACTGGTTGATTTCTTATTTTTATTATTTGTGAATTCCAAAAACGTTTTTACTTAGCATACGTTTGGTTATCTGGTTATTTCATCCATTCCATTTGTATTTTTTTTTCAAAGAAATTAATTTTTAATGTGTATCATCACTATACTAGAAAATTTACATGGTCGCATCATATGAAATCACAAGAAAGAATACTATCAACATTTAGAAATTCCCCATCCTACAGCCAAAATACTAACAAGATGGATTTGAACAGAGCTACTGAAATTAAAAGCTTGGCTCCGCCCACTTTCAACACTGGGTATGTTTCCCCACCACTGTTACTGTCAAGCAGCCAATCACAGACCAGCATAGTTCAGCCTATCAGAGACAGCGATCTCGTTAGCCAATCGCACGGGCGAAGCTTTCAAGGAATGAATCTCAATGTGTAATTCTGAAGAGTATATACAAAGATGGAAATTACTGAGATATTGCAATTATTCAAATGCTAATGAATTAATAAGAAGAAGTCTTCGGGGTGAATTACAGCATTTCATTTGGATTTTCGTTTAATAATAATTAGTATATTTAATTTTTTGTACTGGATCAGTCTAAATGTTACACGTTTTTAAATAATGTAGTATCGAATGCTATTAAATAATGTAACTCTTTAATTTAGATATACTTGACACTGTTAGCGTTCCTTATTAACATAAATTTTCAAATTCAACTAATGCTGACAGTATAAAGTGAATCTCACTATAGTTCAGTTACATCATAGTGCCAGGTTCTATTTATTCATCGGATTTACTTTTCGAGCTTCAATTTCATAACAATCAAACCAAACCTCATATTATATCCAATCGAATTAAATATATCCACATATATGACAGTTCATTGAATGAATGAATGAATTCATTTATTATTTACCAAAAACAACAATATACAAATTACAAAATACATTACTTTCGCACCTTATTTTTGAACCAACAAAGTTCCATCTTCAACTTCCCACAGCGTCATTATGACAGATTTCTGGATATTCGCTTTTCGTAATTAGCACAACTGTTAATTTCTGAATCCGGTCGTGTTAACAACATTGATCTACACTGTAGATCTACTGGTCTACGATTGCAACAAGTGTTGAAAATTCTCACGGAGTGCCTTATCACTGATCTCATAGTTCTCACTGTTGATGAAAAAATGTTGGCATAATTAGGGAATCCATTTCATTGGTACTACAACTGATGGTATGATACAGGAAATGTTCTGTCTTGGAAAATGATTAATTACTAAAGTTATCTTGGATGGAAATTGTGTGATAGGTTGTGATTCACAAGTGTTATTTGTCAATGCTTTTGTTGTTGCGTCAATGAAATATATTTGTCGATGACTTATAGGTAGTTTTTAAGCCCTTACATGAGTAACTTCCAATTGCTTCATAATTTTTCGATATTTCTATCATTGTTACGTGATATAATCACTTTCATTTCAGTATGTTTTCTTCAAGTGCATTCTGCTTGCTTCAATCATTATGAAAGAAATTTCATTTTTCCACTATCACATTATGAAAGTAAAATTATTTGTGTAGGCTACATTTTGTAACCTGAACCTTCATGATTTTTGTTTCGGTATATTTTATAGTAAGTCAGTTAATACTTTCATATTGATCAAATATCTAATATACAGGTGATTATTTCAACAATCTATGTATTTATCAATATCAAAACAGGCTATTTTGCCTAATCATTTAGATGAACTTGATATATCGAACAGTCTTTGAAACATTGTTTGGTAGTATTGTCCCTTATTTCTTCTTTTTGTTGAAAATTCATTCAGTTTTAAACTGTTCGAATTGCAGATGGCGAAGTTAGTGCGCAGCCGGCCCTCTCTTACACTTATTTCTCGTTCAAAACCCTATAATAAGTTTGCTCTTTCCAAGTAATGTGTGTTCATTGATCGTGTTTTATTCTATTGATAAACAAAATCATAAAAACAAATATTATTCTTCTTCTTTACTTCAAGGATTAGGTCTCGTCCTTGAACCACCATTTGATAAACCAATATTATCTCATATTTTGTTTGATGTTTCACTATGATTGTGATGGTTACATAATTATTCTATGATTTTGTTTTGCAATAATATCATAGACTACGCACTACTCTGATCTTCCCTTAATGGATTCTATGCATCCAATCAGTAAATCATTAAGAAATCCTTGAGAAGATTATTGATGTAGCTCCTCATCACTCCTGTATCCAATATACCAATTAGATAGTAAATTATTGTTTTCAAGACATTGCTCCAGGTAACATAATGATTTATATGCAAGTAAGATTTCAACCCGGTTAATCTGATAACTCAATATGAAGAAATTAGACGTCAAATATGCAGCAGTCAGTTGTAACCGTTGGTTGCAATTTAAATGTCCATCAAGTTGTCCGTTAAATTATTAGGTTGCAAAAACGTCAGTTGGCGAGTTGTAATGTGTATGATGCTGCATGGTCACTGGTTGGAATTAATTAGGAAAGGAAAGATGCATCTGGTGAGCTCTGCAAGGTGGGAGGGAGATGGAGATGTTGTGCAATGATTTCCAGGTGGATAGAAGAAGATGTAGGAAGAGACTTGGTCGAGAAGGAGAAGTGGAGAAGGATAGACGAAAAATGAGATGAGAAAGAATAAGTACGATAAGAAGAAATAAGAGAAAAAGAAGGAGAAGGAGGAGAAGATGAGAAAGTGGAGACGGAAAAGGAAAAGGAGGTAGTGAAGAAGAAGAATAGGGAAACAGAAGAAGAAGGATGGAAAAGAGATTGAGACGAAGATAAGAAAGAGGAGATGGAGAAGGAAAAGGAGGTGGTGAAGAAGAAGAAGAAGAATGAGAAAAATAAGGAGAAGGGGAAGATGATGAAAAAGAGAAGACGGAGAAGGAAAAGGAGGTGGTGAAGAAGAAGAATTGGGAAGAAGAAGAAGAAGGATGGAAAAGAGAAGGAGACGAAGATAAGAAGAAGTAGAAGAAGAATGAGAAGAATAAGGAGAAGGAGAAGATGATGAAAAAGAGAAGATGGAGAAGGAAAAGGAGGTGGTGAAGAAGTAGAAGGAGAATGAGAAAAATAAGGTCTCGGAGAAGAAGATAAGAAAGAGAAGACGCAGGAGGAAAAGGAGGTGGTGAATAGGAAGAAGTAGAAGAAGGAAAAGGAGGTGGAGAATAAGAAGAAGAAGGAGGAGGAGGAGATAAAAGTTATGATGATGAAGAAGAAGAAGGAGCAGAAGAAGAAAAAGAGGAAGAGGAAGAAAAATAAGAAGTAAGAGGAGAAATAGAAGCTATTGAAAACAGAAAACATTTTAGAAAACTTAGATGAGGGATTAAATACTGTGGGAGCATTCCTGGATCTAACCAAAGCATTTGACAGTGTGAATCATAAATTATTATTAAATAAACTTCAAATTACGGAATTAGAGGTAAAGAGCTTAGCTGGATCAAGTCATATCTAGAAGGACGGCAACAGTATGTAAATATAAAGTATACAAGCAATAAAAATCAGTACAATATTGGATCAAACTTAAAATGTAATAACTATTCTGTACCACAAGGATCGGTGTTAGGTCCATTTTTGTTTCTGTGCTACTTAGGGGGGTTGCCTAAATACATGTGCGATTTAGTTGAAAATAGTAAATTATGCTTATACGCTGACGATATAAGTCTGTGCATTGCTGATAAGGACTGGAACACAACAGAAATTAAATGTAACAATTCTATATCATTAACTAAAAAGTACCTAAATCACAGACATCTGCTACTTAATGATAACAAAACAAAGTTCCTCCATTTTACTTGTAGAAATTCAGAGGTAAAACAACTTAATTCCGTAGATAATAAGAAAGAAATTAAATTTTTAGGCCTATATCTTGAAAACACACTTAGTTGGTCCGTTCACATTCAAAAAATATGTAAAAGATTAAGCTCAGGAATTTTCGCGCTGAGACGACTAGCAAAAATTTCCAACTTAGAAACGTTAAAAGCAGTGTACTTTGCAATGATCCACTCCCACATTTCATATGGAATTGAAATATATGGAGGAACAAGCATCTCAAACTTGAATAAAATACTCCTATTACAAAAAGAAGCAATAAGAATAATTCTAAATCTTGATAGAGAGCAATCATGCAAGCCATTCTTCAGTAAGTTAAAGTTCATGACGGTGTACAGCCTGTACATTTATAGGACAATATTATATATAAAAACTAACGAATCTAGATTCCCACGGCAAGTAGATATACATAATTACAACACAAGAAATAAAAATAATTTTACAGTAAAGAAACACAATAAGGAAAAATATAAACAAAGTCCAACGTACATGGGAATAAAATTTATTGGTTGTCTCCCAGGTTGCATAAGACATGAACCTGATAGATCAAAATTTATGGAATTGCTGAGAGCATATTTGATGGATTTAGCATGCTACAGTATAAACGAGTTTACTGTAAAAAAATGAATTTTATACAGTCACTGATTTCTCTTTAGCTTTAAGTTAGTTTTAGTTTTTGACTTTTTCATGTACATTTTCATGTATGTTTTGGAAAGAAATAAATGATTGATTGATTGATTGGAGGATATGGAGATGAGAGAGAAACAGAAGAACGAGAGGACAAGAAGAATGAAACAAGAGGAGAAAGAGTACTGAAAAGATAGACAAGCCTGAGATGAGGAGACGCAAATGAGTGCAATGTTCGAAAGAGGTGAAAGAGATTTAGAAAAACCGAAGAGAAAATAAAACAAATCGGACCCAATACAAGATGTGTAACTATGATTATGGAAAAGTATATTAGAGTAGGTTAGGAGACGAAAAAGCTGAGAAATTGAAAATGGAGGGAAAATTAAGAAGTAGAGAATCCTCCACAAAAAGAAAAAATCAAAAAACAAGAAATTGTAGTGTAGAACAATTGGAACAAAACGAAATAGGTGAGAGGTGAAGCTGGTGTAGAATAGAATATTGAAGGACCTATAAAGAAATGATAGAGAAGAAAAGAACATGATGATAAGTGAGAAATGAGGAAGAACAACAAGAGCAGTTAGGAAAAATCAAGTTGAGGCTCTTCATCCTCTATTTCTTTCCATATTCTTCATCCCCTTGCTTGATGAAGATGAATAAGAGAGGAGCAGAAGATGAGGCTCGAATGATTGAAGCTAGAGAAGAAAACGATGATGAAGAGAAGGTAAAGAAACACGATAGACACTGCTGATTATAGTAGAAAATAAGAGCACAGAATAAGGATAGATTGAGGAAGAACGCAAGGAAGAGGAAGAAAGGAAAACTGGAGGAAATGAGCTGTGATCAAAGCAAAGATTTAGTGGTGCTTATGACCGCGACCGTGACAATCAAGACTGGGCCGAGTCCTAGAGCCGAGACGAAAGATGCAAATTATTTACAGTGCAGAGTGCAGTCTGCAGTGGGCATGCGCATGCGCAGGCGGCTGCAATGCAAATGCAATACTAAACTGGCCACTCACACTAATGCAATGTCACTGTCACTCATCTCAATCCTCTCTCTTATAACCCACTATCTGTCAGCGTGTTAGCTCTTGTCTCTCTTCTTCTTCTTCTTCTTCTTCTTCTTCTTCTTCTTCTTCTTTTTCTTCTTCTTTTTCTTCTTTTTTTTCTTCTTCTTCTTTCAATCGTTCTCTCTCTCTCTCGCTCTCTCTCTCTTCTGTGCTCTTGGAAAGATGATTTGCTACCTGTTCATTGGCCGGTGTATGACCGACTTGTTACAGATTGTAATCAGCTGCCGACCTCTTATTCTTTTGTTTGTTTCACTCTTCTTTTTGACAGTTCATTTGTAATTAAATTAATTTTATGTATATTTTGTTCATCAAATTTTTTATTCAGATTTCCATGTTATCTATCGAACTGAAATAACAATAAACTGTTTGTAAGTCGGAACAGGCGATAGCCCAATCCTTGGGCTATGTAAAGCCCGGTCCAGACGCTCAAGCAAAAGTCGGAGCATGTAAGTCGTTGCGTCTGGACGGTAAAACGGATGGGTCTTCAAGCTCAAGTCGTCAAACTTAAAATGTATCGGCCGGCAATCTTTTTCCATCAAACCGTCCGTCTTTTGCCTATTCACCAAAACCTAAATCGCGTAAAAATGGAGATAGATAAATTGTGATTTCAGATTCGGATTCAGCGCCTTCAAATTAATAAAATGCCTCGCGATTACTTGAAAATAAGCAAGTTTTTTATTGATTTTATATAACGCTTTTTTTCTTTCCTAATTCTCATGATACTCACAGAATTTAATGTTGATATTATGATTTTAGTTGTATCGACAATAATTATTAATATTAAAAATAATTATTAGCATTATAATGCTAATAATTTGTTTTAAACAACTATGCTAATATCATTAAAAGCTTACCGAGTTGAAAGCAGAGAAAAAGTCGGGCGAAAAAATAATAAGCTACATCGAGTTACCAATATTGCATGCCACATTGATTGCAATTAATAGTCCACACGACAGCTGATTTTTTACCAAATTACAATGGGATATTAATTGCATGCAAGTAATAATCCACTCGACAGCTGATTTATGATGTCTATAGTCTGATTTTTACGGTAATATTGGCGTTTGAAAGAGACTTCTTTTCCTTTTGTATCATCCTTAAAATGCAAAATTTCAAAAAACCTTGTATATACGTCGACGCGCAATTTAAAGAGGAACATAACATACCTGTCAAATTTCATGAAAATCTATTGCCGCGTTTCACCGTAAATGAGGAACATATAAACAAAATTATAAACATATTTTCAGATTCATCTTGCAATTCTCGAAGCAATGCAACGTGAGAAAATTTGTGTCTTTTCAACCAGTCCCTACTCCAACGTGAACGATGAACTCTACCTTCCTTCCTATTTTTTACACACAAAACAAAAGTGGCCAAGAGTACTAGCTCTTCCATAGTTGATGACGAACTGAACTTGTGAGCACAAAAATAGGAAAACGGACGACATAAGACGGATGCGTGTGGACGCAATTTTACATCCGTCTTTTGCTTGAACCAAACGATCAGTCTTTTGCTTGAGCAAACGACTGATGGTTAACTTGAGCGTCTGGACCCGGCTTTAAGGTGCGTACAGACTTGAGCGCCACTTCACTTTTTACCAGCTGATGCTCTATGCCTATTATAAGTTATCTTTATTTGTACAGAAACAGTGAGATAAGCATAGCATCAGCTGATGAAAAGTGAAATGCGCGTGCTCGTGGCGCTCAAGTCTGTACGCTGCTTGAGACGATGATGATTTTGCTTATCAACCAACAAATTTTCTTCAATTTTTTGCTAATCAACTAACTATAGTTTTTTTCAATTTTTCTGCTGGCAACCAACTAATTTTCTTCATTTTTTCTGCCCAACAGAGACTTCCCGAGCCTGGAGAAGGGCGACGTTTACGCGAACAACGAGCTGGCTTTCAGGGTGGCCGAACGCCATCTTGGAATTCCGGCCCTCCTCGACGCAGAAGACATGGCCCTCTACGAAGTGCCCGACCGTCTCTCCATCCTCACCTACCTGTCGCAGTTCTATCAGGTGTTCGCGTCGCAGGGTGAGTGACATCAATCAATCAATACATCCAAAAGTTGAGAGTAATCCAATTATATTCACAAGTTGATACCCTAAAGTTAAGATACCAAATAATAGTAAAACAAATAGTAATAGAGTGAAGACTGTGATGCCTTAGAGTAAAGATACTAATATATACTTGAGTGTTGAAATATTTATCAATCAAATGATAAATATTCATTGAAACATTGAGTGTCATGCAATCAATTTACAATTTGATACCATAAAGATATCGTTGAATACTAATTGTACTTGAGTGCCAAAATATTCATCAATTATTTATAAATTCATTGAAACGTGTAAATTCATCCAATTAATTTACAAGTTGATGCTAACTTTCCATGTTCTTAATTAATCGGATAGAATTTTTCCCAATATTTATCAGCCACTACAAACACGTTGATAATAATGAAGATTAATAATCAATATCATTATCAATGTATTATCAAACAAGTTGATAACAATCAACTACTGATAAACCCATAATGTTGCTTAAAGTTGCGTACAGATACACGCGCCGTGAACATGATCAATTCACTTTTAATCAGCTGATGCCAAGCTTTTTATATCTGTATCTTACCGTTTTTGTAAAAATACAGATATAGTCAGCTGATTAAAAGTGAATATCCATTTTAAAAAATAAATAATAATATCGATTGACAAAACTAGTACCCATCAGAGTAGAAAAAACTGATCATCGACTAATAATGTTACCAAATCTACTTTCAAATAAGTTGAATGATGTCTGCCAAAACTACTATAAGGGCGAGTGGAGAAAAGCTGATGAATCAAATAAGGTCCAAGAACATAATGTTCACTCCATCTATTATAAAAAACTTTGAATAGTAAAATAACTTAAACTTGGAACACAGTCCTAATTTAACTATCAAAGTTTTATCGGGTGTATGAAGCTTAGGGTGATTAGAGAAATATTGATTCAATCAATGAAAACATAGACGATTTCATGTCTACCAAATAATAATAATTGAAGGCTATAATAGTGGCCAAGCTATTACCCTTTTTGAATCTATAATTTAATGATCTGCAATTTTGACAATGAATAAGAATTACTACAAAATGGATGCAAATCATTGTATTCTAGAACTTGAATGAAATAGCTTCATACTTCCAAAATATAATAGCCCCGTGTTTCGGATGGACACGTTAAGGCGTCGGTCCCACCTGCATAAAATCAGTCGTTAGGTCATGTCAGAGGCCCTGAAATTGATCAGTTGCGACCGGAAAACTCTGACACCAGACCTGAGCCAGCCAGGTCACACGATATTATTATAGCCAAATCAGTTTTATCGATTCTTCCCATATATGATTCCACACATGGGGAGAATCCATGAGAATTTTGAATTTGAGAAATGAGAATTTTTCTCCTTCACTATTAAAACGTCACTAGTTTTTGCAAATATGTATGTAGATAGGCATTATTGTCCGAATTGGAAATTGATAATCTAACGAATTAAATATGTCGTTGGAGGTTTGTCGAGAAGGATATGAAATGAATATTTTTGATTTTCAGACTTTTCATTTGAATCGGCTAGATCGAATGCAAAGTGTAAAATCGGATAACCAGGCTCCAGCCGCCTACTGTTTCTCTTCCCATCAACCATGGCTGACAGATGATGAATCGCATTTTAGCTCGCTATCATCGACCTGTCCCTCTCTCATTCGCTCTCTCTCTTTCTTTCTCCTCTCTCTTCGATCGATATCCTCAAAATACCTCCACTAAAAGCAGATAGCAAAGAAGAGGCAGGCAGAATAAGCATTGGATTTGTCGACTGGAAGCGTTCAGTTTTCAGTTCAATGGAGTTCGTTCCATTCTATGCGAGAGTTTGTTTATCTAATTATTCCATCCGCTTCGAAAGTTCGGTTCAGTTGTTGAATTAGTGAGTTACGAATCAATAATTGAGTGTAGTTGTTTGCTAGCGATCTGAGAATATATTTGAATCATTGTCCAGTTTACTACATTGTTTGTGTTAGCGCGGTGTAGTTCAAATTTGTGAGCTTACTAGATTTTAGAGCGATGTAGTTTATTCAGTATAGCTGTAGTAAGTAGTTACTAGTTAGCTGCAAGTCTAGTTAATAGCAGACTAGGTACTAGTCTAGTTACTAGTTAGGAGTGAATATAATGAAAACACTGAGATATAGTCAGAAATATCATTAATTTATTACAAAATCACATACATTTTTCAACAACAAAGGTTTTGTCTTCAGTGAACACACAGAGAACATACAGTGAACACACTAAAGATGACACCATTGGTGTTAAAAAATGTATATAATTTTGAAATAAATTAGTGAAATTTCTGACAACATCTCAGTGTTTTCATTATGGATAGATATCACATCATCTCACCAACAACAGTATCTGTAGAGTGAAGATATTCAATAGTATTATTTATCTCATCTATATTAATTTATTATTCATTTCATAGTATCTTTTGACTCTGCTTGTAGTTTTTAGTAGTTGTTTATCCATTAACAGCCTTAAAATTTATTGAGGACATCAAATTAGTTTATATTTTGTTGTGAGGTTAGTTGTTTATTATTGACTAAATTTCAGTTAAGTTGGGTTCAAACTTAGAGTAATTTGTTTATTATCTGTCTGAAAGTCTATCTGGTTTGTTGCAATCATGTTAATTCCGAAACGTTAGAGTCCAGTGTCAAGATTGTAAATAGAAGTTATCTAAGAGAATTAAAAATTCCCAATTTTTTTAATTTGATTTGAGGAGGGAGGTTCTTTCTGATTAGAAGATTTGATCTGTAACCATTCATTTCTTGAATGGTTCCAAATTTTCTTAAATAACTCAATATTATTCGTTACAAGTGGTAATTGAATGGAATACTTCTAATCAATTTATTATATTAATTCAAGCCATCTAAATTCAAAATTTATAGTTTTAATGTTTAATTTGGTCTAAAATTGTATAAAAATTGTACACGTGAAATTCTAACCTGATCTTGGATTTTGTCACCTATAAATTTGGAAGAAAAATAGCACTACCTTATTATTTTATCTAACCATGTTATTACATCAGTGTCATTTGCATTGTGAATTGTGTGTGAACACGTGTCTCTGTTGCAATAATAAACTCTACTGTATCCAGTGAGATACATTCTCTTACATTCTATACTCACTGACTGTATCTGTATTACATGGAATTCAATATGGTTTGAGTGAATTATTGAGGAAAATATGTAAATCACGTCAAGTAACTAGATCTGCTGTAACTATGTTTCTATATTAGAACTCCAGCGCGAAAAAGTGGTCTTGATTCTAGATAAAATGAGGTTCCATTATTATTCTACGATATCCTTGACACCTTTATTAGTCTGCAGAGTCGTTATTCCACAGACGATTATATTTTATAAGAAATAGTTTCGTAAAAAAACTCTCCATCCTATTATTATCAATGTTTGGAAAAATTCTCTTGCGTGAAGCCTTTCTGTTGTTTATAAACAAACAGCGGCACCCATAATCGGCTTCCTTTCACTCTTTCAATTATTTTTTTAGTTGATCCAGTTTCGCAGGATTCGGCAATCTCCCATCCAATATACAGAGCAGGTTCAGTTTATTTTTTTCGTCGATAACTGACTAAAAACAAATTTCGGAACAGATCTGAGGCAGTAAGTGGGTCACACTGCCGATTGGTAGAAATAAAAGTGGAATGAAGGACGGTAATCTTATCAAGGAACTAATTGGTGAAGGATAAGTATTGGAGTTATTGGAAGAAGGAGATAAGGATGAAAGAGATATTGGAAGAAAGGAAATTTTAATAGGAGTGTGAAGGAGAGTGGACAGGCAGGATTAGGAAATAGGGTGAGGAGAAGTAGGTGGACTGGGTGAATTGGTGGGGATGAGAATACGAAGACAAGATATGGAACAACATTAGAATTTGAAGTGGAAGATGAGTGATAAATTAGAAATTAAGAGATGAATGGGAGGAACGAGGAAGGAATATTTATCTATTTATTCGTAGACAATAGATACAATCCAGGTGTAAACAACAGACATTTGCCCAAATCAGCTTTTAACTTCAATTAAAAATAAATAGTCCAGATGTTATGTAGAGTTCAAAGACCTTAAAAATGCATAGACTCACATGCAACGCTAGTGTCGTACTAGGAATTGAAATCGGCCATTGAGCGGGCAACATATAAGATTATTACATACAAATGCCTTTGTAATCTATATTATTACAAATATATAGATATAATATGTCGTGCTACATATACCCCAATGGCGGCCTTCAATTTTCAAGTAAGAGCATTGGGAAGGCATAGGCATTGTGGGTCTATATCTCTTTAAGGTCTTTGGTAGAGTGATTTGATTAACACACAATTTTAAGTCAATAAATGATCATCTCATGATCTTGTAAATGGAATTTACTTCCAAACAAGAAACCTCCATCACTATTTTCAAAATATTTAAAATTTCACTTGAAACCAAGTTAAAAATACGTTGGCCTATTTAAGCTACCACAGCTGAAATATAATATGAAGGAGTGATAATATAATATAAATATAATACAAGGAGTGTATAAGTATAAGTATAATACAAGGATAAATATAATACGAGGAGTGAAAATAAATAAAAGGAATAACTACAGGAAGTAAAAATGGTAAACAAGAGATTGGAGATAACAGGACAAGTTCATCAATAATGTAGAATCATGAGATAATCTGAGTCTGATAGGTTTAAAGAAAAAGAAGGTAAAGGTGCAAGAGATAGTGGTGAAGAGAAAGAAAATGGATAAGTACATAGACAGAAAATAGTCGAAAAGAAGATAGTGGCCATTTTTATGGTGAGAAAATTATTTGGTTGCTGGTAAATGAAGAGAAAATCTGATATTGGACTGGAAAAAAATTAAATAATAAATAAAAGTGGAAAAAGAACATGAAAAGAGGAGAAGTAGGAGACAAGTCAGAGAAGTAGGAAAAAGTAGAAAAATGAGGAGTGAAAATAAATGATTAGAAGAGTCTGGAAGAGTGAGAGAGATTGAACAGCATCCGAGATGAGAAGGTGAAAGTGATAAGGGTGTGGCTGAAGCACACACACTATGCGTAAATCTTCCAGACCAAACGCAACCAATTTTGTTTTGACAATCAATTATAGAGTCGCGACTCGGGAAGTAGTAGTGGAACTAATAGACTCCTATCACACCAACGTCTTTCCTATTGCGTTGAGCTTAGAAATTGAAAGCCTTTATAGGTTAAAGTACTGCTGTACAGTAGAAAATACTGCATTATGTTTTGTATACCTTTACTTTATCCTTTAACTTGATTTTCTTCGTCTTCTTCGACTTCTTCTCATCTTGTTTTTTGTTTTTGTTATTGATGTTGTTGTTGTTGCTGTTGTTGTTGTTGTTGTTCTTCTTCTTCTTCTTCTTCTTCTTCTTCTTTTTCTTTCTTCTTCTTCTTCTTCTTCTTCTTCTTCTTCATCTTCTTCTTCTTCTTCTTCTTCTTCTTCTTCTGCTTCTTCTTCTTCTTCTTCTTCTTCTTCTTCTTATTGTATTTCTTTTGCTTCTTTTTATTGTTGTTCTTCTTCTTTTCCTTCTTCTACTTCTTCTTCTCACTTCTTTTATATCAGTCTTTCTACTCTCTTATCATGGTTATTCCTATCTTCTCCTTTTCCTCCTTCTCCTTCTCCACCTCCTTCTTGCTCCTTTTCCCATCATAAGGTATTCCTCTATGAAGTTCACAATCACGCTATTTAATTTCCATTCAGGTCCGCCATCAATGTATTTGCATTAAAGAGTTACGTAGAACTTTGATTTCAAGCTACTCTATTCATTCTTTGAATGGAAATTTATACTAATTATTTATTTCATTGACAATCACAAATCATAATTAAAATATGATATAAGATTGGGAGAAGACAACAGGCATACCCCAAAACTGTCTTTTACCAATCTTTTACAAAGTTTCAAAAAAGAATGTGGTTATAATTTCACTTTTCACTTCAAAAAGTCCAATTTCCACTTCAAAACTAATGACTAAACTAGGAATTTTCAATTTTAATACTTGAAAACAAAAATATTTCACTCAAATCTCTACAAATTGGAAAT
Organism: Nilaparvata lugens; assembly: GCF_014356525.2. Lineage (NCBI taxonomy): Eukaryota > Metazoa > Arthropoda > Insecta > Hemiptera > Delphacidae > Nilaparvata > Nilaparvata lugens. The sequence continues at coordinate 32,565,754 of NC_052513.1, read as the reverse complement.
TTTTGAGTAATTTTGTAAAATGTTGAGCCAGAAAAGAAACACAACTTCACTATCAATTTCGTAGTAATCAACTTCGATTACAATTGAAATTATTGTAGTAGTCTGTCCATTTGACTACAACAATACTGGCCACAGTAAATAATAATATGAAGAACAAATTGTGCCAATTAGACAAATACAGAATTGAATGTACTGGGAGGTTAGTCTCTACATTGTATAAATCAAATTTAAGTACATTTTACTTTCATTTCTATTTATATTAACTTTTCGATTCTCCTTATGGTTCTTTTCATCATTTTACTCAGTTTTCTTCTTCCTCTTCGTCTTCTTTTCATCTTTTTGTTCTTTTTCATCTTGTTGTTCCTCTTCCTCTCCTCATTTTTCTTCTTTTATTCATTTCTTATCCACTTTTTAGTTTTCTTCTCCTTCTTGTTCTTGTTCTTCCTCATCATACTCTTCCTCTTCTTCTCCATCATCTTCATACATTTTATTTTTCCTCTTATTCTTCTCGTTTTTCTCGATCTCTTTCTTTCTCTTCTTGTTTGACTACAAGGAAGCAACTTGTAGGCCTACTCACCTACCTAAATGTGTGTCCCCCATAATAGCATCCGTGTATGGATTTGAAATTAGCTCCCATACATAACCAGCATTCATAACCAGTTACCAGTTTTCGTCCTAAAACGAACAGACCACCTATATAAACAGCAATTGGTCACGATTGATTCTCTCTATACCTTTATTCAATCTCCAAACTTCTCAATATACATATATTCGAATACTGTACGTATATTATCTCCAGATTTTTCTCGGCCGAATCCTACAAATTATTCAATAGTTTCGATCTTCTTCTCTTCTCTCATTCTTATAACCATTCTCTGCCTCCTCTTCTCCCTTCAATAATCTTCCTCTCTTCTTCATCTTATTTTCCCCTCTCTGGGTCATGTTCACCAATAATATGTTTTCTCTCTTTTATTCGTTGACATTTTCCTTCTACCCTTGGCTTTCCACTTTTTTCCCATTATTCTTCCTCTCTTCTTTTTTTATCTTCTTCATCTTCTTCTACTTCCTCTTTTTCATCATCATCTTTTTCCTTGTCTCCTTCTTTCTCTTCTCCCTCTTCTTCTACTTCTTCTTTGCCCACAACACTTGTAGTATTTTAAAGTGCTATAAATAAAGGCAATTATCTATCCATAAATCTATTTTCTTCATCCTTTTCCTTTCTTCATCACTATCTTCGTAGGCTTCTCATAACTTCAGGTCCTTCTTTCTTCCATTCCGTCCTCATCTCTCACTCAATATTTCCCATGTGGTTTGCACCTCCTCGTTCTCATGTTTTCTCTCTCTATTGATACGTTGATGCGTTGTTTTTTCATATTGTTTGGAAATTTTTTTTATCATATTATTTGTATTTTTTTGTATTGTTATCCTGTAATAGAGAGTTAAGTGCAAGAGAGGGCCGACTGCGCTCTCTACGAAAATAAAGGCTGTAATTCAATTCAATTCAATTCTACTTTTCCACATAATATACACTCCTGTCTATCCTTTTAGCCAGTGTGTTGATGAATAGTATGAAAGAAAATATATTGTAATTGAAGCTATTGTGATAATATTGTAATTGCAGTATTGTAATTTTATCACAGTATAAATAATATAAATATATTTATTCAAAATGTATGAATTCAGGGCTACTTTCTTTTTTTATATATATTTATATTAGGTGGAATTTAGCGTATGGCAGATACACAACAAATATATAGCTTATGAGTCTCAAATGCCTAGATATACACTGTATATTTCCAATTCCTTTGAGATTTTGTGTAGTTTTTGGTCAGGAGAACATACGTTTGTCTGACCGCCATCATTTGCTAGTCCATTTAGCGTTACCCAATGTGCACCATGGAGGCGAACTAGCGTTACTATATTTGAATTATAAAAACTGATTGCTGGTTAAAGAAGGTTAAAACTGAATATAATAAGTATCCCTTTCCTGTGCTACTAAATAAAACCTATTTCATCTTTCAATGGGTATCATCTGATTCAAGTTCAATCTCGTTAGAAAGCGTCATTTCTCCTAAACTGTCTCGCTCATTCAAATTCGCATCACGTCGTGTCTGCAATCGACACTCTTCCTCCTCCAACTACCTCTCCTCCTACCCATCCTCGTCCTCCTATCTGACTTCCTCTTCCTCATCTCTAGGGCGTTGTCAGCTTCCGGCCAGGGACACTCCCGTCCACCGGTCAAGATACAACTTCTTGTCTCAGTAGCTGATTAGGAGCGTCTGATGTTTAGTGTTTTCATTATCGGTCACTTTCTCACTTTTTATTATCCACTTTCCTACCTTTCATCAACTCTGTCCCTAATTACTGCTCTCTTAGGTTTGTCTCCCAATTCTACCTTTGCTTTCTCTCTTTTATAATTGGTTTCTATAATTCACTCTTTTATCATATCATTCACTTTAGTACTTCTGAATTTGCATGTTAAGCGGGTTGCATCTTCTTGATTGAAGGCTCTTCAGTTGAAAGTGAAGTCCAATCAACTGTTTCTACTTGCTAGAATCAGAGACAAATAATACATATTTAACTGTATTTTTACTCTATGCTATAGTGAGGTCCACGTTATAATGACTGATTTAATTCAAAAATCATGTTAAATATAGTGGGGAATGTTTGTACTCGTGACTAGAGCACAAGATTTCTTTTACTAGCAACGCCAATTATTTAACAAAAAATAATTTATTTATTTTCTTGTAACACTGTTGATAATTGGTGAATAAATTTGATTTGATTAAAATTGGTGTTACTATCATTGGACAAAGCAGATCAAAGCGCTTTCTTTCTCTAATGTTGCCAGATGGTTCCTTAACAATGTAGGAATATAGTTAATTAACAAGATATTTTCTCTCAATTATGAAAATTTATTATTCAATCATTGCTAAATAAGTTTTCTCGATTAATAAATAATAATTCTTGTTAAAGTATATAAATTATAATTTATCAAGAATGATCAGTTAATACATCAGATATACCGGTATCATCTATTCTCTATTGAAGGCAGTGGCAAGGCAGAGAATCGGCAACGCTGTACTCCTATCTCTCTCCACTGCCATTATAACGTGGACCGCATTATAGAATCTACCTCTAATGGTAGTAGTTCAAGGGCGGAATTCCGTTACCCATTGTAGCTGTTTTTAGAGTTATTCAGAGGAAACTCACATACTACTGTATCATAGTTTATAATGAGTGTGATAAGAAATTATACAAATTAGGAAGTTACATAAAAAAAATAGAAATACAAATCTCAGTACTCTTTTGAATTTAATGTTTGAAACATGTTGTGATAAAATAATTTAAAAGAGTATTAAGATTTGTATTTCTATTTATATTACAATTGAACGTCTGAGTGGAAAAACAGTAATATTCCAAAAACGCCAAATCCGAGAATTTCAAAAAAACTATATCAAGTAAACTTGTAACTTTAGAAAAATACTTAGCATTGTGAACTTGTAGATTGATAAGCTGAGAATCTCATATCAGAATTGCAAATCTGTAACTGTATTAGTTGTATGAATATAAAATAATTTGTATTTTGGAATGTTACCTTTCTTCCACTCAACTAATCTTTTTAAAAGAGACGGTATCAATAAGGACTTTGCTTATTGGGGATGATATGAATATTTTATTGAATACCAACATTATAAAACTACAATAATTTTTACTTGTATACACTAATAAATCATGAATTTAGCCCTAAATAAAAAGACTATAGGAAGTTACAAGTTGCATACTATAGTCTCACACCAGTATGAGAAGTTTTCAACAGATTCTGGTTCGGCATGATACCTGATAATGTATCAAAATATACTTCCACGTATAATCTGCAAAGTACGTTAAAACAGCTCTAATTAGTATTCCATTACACAAATGTTGGTACAACTGAAATCCATTAACTCTGTTAGAACTCTGTTAATGGATGCATTTGGTTTGCGGTGTTTAGACACAAAACACTGTTTGTTGACATACTGTGAGTCACTCTAAACTGTCAGCTTTTGTTGAATGGGAAGCTTTGTGGTTATTTACAAGGAAAACTGACAGATCTGTCTCTCAGTTCAGTATAATTCCTATATTGTGAGTTTGACTTCAAACTGTCAGCATTAGTTGAATGGGGGGCATTGATGTTATTTATGAGCACTACTGTCAGTTTGAAGTGAAGTAAACGACTTTTGTGTACCGCTGAAAACCTCCGTTAAGTCGCTAATGGCAGGCTAAATTACAGTTTTCCAAACGGAAGCTTTTCCCAAGGCCAAACGGAAGTTAACTCACACGTTTCGTCCACTTAACCTGCTAATTATTTCACTAAAGAAGGGAAACAAAGGAGAATTTAGATGAATATTTTAGAAGCTAGGTTAGAAGGAGTGTGATTAGATTGTGATTAATTTACTATTGATTTAGATTGTGATTAGTTTACTCACACGTTTCGTCTACTTAACCTGCTAATTATTTCACTAAAGAAGGGAAACAAAGGAGAATTTATATGAATATTCTAGAAGCTAGGTTAGAAGGAGTGTGATTAGATTGTTTGTGCTCAAAATTATGACTATGTATGGGTGGAAAAATAATTGGAGCTTTTTGCATTTTTGTGAGTGGTTGAATTAGAGAAAATGATAATAATGATTTTATCTATAGTTATGAATCTCTTCAACTAGTATAGATAATTGTTTTGCTGAGGATGATGTCATCATGAGCTTCAAGCTTGAAGCTTGTGCGTGGGTAATGAGACGGATGATGATGATGAGAGATTGATTGAGTACTTTATTTATGTAGATTACAATATATACTGGCTTATACACTTATATACAATAGCTTACAATACAGCAAAATTATAGATGAATTTACATAATATAGACTAAGAAAATAATCATTGAACTGTATATGATATGAAAAAGCAATTTGTAATATGATAACTATAGATAATTTGTAATAGATAATTATATTGTTAAGCATCTACATAAATTGGCGGAGCTTTGGACATATCAATGTCCATTCTTTGGAAATAATATTAAAAATATCCTCCCCACTAACTCTCTACCAGAGATGAGAGATGAGTGGACTTTAGGTTTAGCGGACCTTTAGTGTGCTTTAGTGGACTTTGGGTTTAGCGGACCTTTAGTGGCCTTTAGGTTTAGTGGACTTTTAGTGAGCTTCAGGTTGATCTGTAGTGGACCTACAGTTTTAGGTGAGTTTCGAACCACCGGGAAGCGATTTTTTAAACTCAGAAATTAATGATATTTTAGAGTAATCGGCTCTTCAAGTTGTCACCCTTCCAGCGGGTGTAGCAGGTGCATGAAGCTTAACTTACCTTATCGATTGCTTATCAGCGCGACCATGGAGCCAACTGTTTGCCTTATCATTGGGAAGAGTCATAATCAGGGATAGTATGGGAATGGAGATGTACACACGGTATATAGAAGAAGATATACAATATAGAATATATACACACGGTATACTTTCATCTAAATACCGTGGATGTACATCTTTATTTCTCTATATATCAGAGTGGTTTAGAATAGGAAATGGACCATAGAGCTAAATACTAGACATGAATGATATACCATCATACATTTATGGTTCATGAACTCTTTCAAAAATCCTATTATATTAAACGAGCAATTTCTGTATATCTGTTTATATTTTTATATCTGTTTATCTAGTTATTTATGTTCAACGGATCTCGAAAACGGCTCTAACGATTTTCACGAAATTTGGAACATAGTAGGTTTATGATATAAAATTTCGATTCCACTAGGACTCATCCTTGGGAAAACTTGCTGAACGACATTAAAAGGATAATTCATCCTTGGCTGAAACAGCTGAGACTTTCGTCGTCTGTGCATAGTAAAAAGTGAGCGAGTGATTATGTGGAAAATCAAAATATCGCATCCCCGAAATTCATAAGCTGACGTTTAGCCAGCTGTAAAATATAAACACGGTCATTTTAGAGAATTGTGTTCTGTTTATCAATAAATAAAAATAACCAGCGAAGCTCGGTGCCCCGATATTTGTACTAAATAGACACCGTAGAGCTGAATACTAGAGACATGATATACCATCATACATTTATGGTTCAAGAACTATTTTTCAAAATTTACAAAATAAATATTGCAGTCATAAAATAATTTTATTCCATTTCACGATCCATTTCTTAATTAAGTTCCACCTTGAGACTGAACTTTATTACTCAATAAATCAGTGAGAACGTTCGGATTGACTCACTCCCATTGGACATTTCCAGAAGTCATTAATTTATTAATTAAGAAGTAGACGGGTCATTGGAATTGGCATATCGATTACGTGTTCCCAATCAAATATGGAGCTTGATTCTTCGACAGGAACTTGGGTTGAGTTATAAAACGGATATTATGCTGTAATATACCTCATTTAACTCGTATGATGTTATCTTGATTTCTCATGTGAATCGTTTTAATTGGCACAGTTAAAGTCTTGATCCACCTAAAATAATATGTTCCCAGTTTAACCACTGTTAAACGAATAAATGAATTCCCCATTACTGTTTAAAGTATTTATTTTGATGACCCTTGAAAGTTTTAATATATTACATTCAATATAAAAGTGACCCCTCTCCATTAAAAATACTCGATACAACATTTTTTTCTCTGTTTCCCTTGAGGTACGTTATATCGGGGTTTCTTTGTACTGCATTTCTATAGAAATCATCATTTGAAACATTCTATGCAGTGGCATTTGTGTACAATTGGAGAAGTATTTTCCACATAATACATTGTTAGATTTTTCATATAAGTTGAAGTTGGATTTTATGTTTGTCTAGTTTATACTGCCAGAGACAAATAATCTAGGATATCTAGTATTATAGGATGTCTAGCCTTATATCTAGGATATCTAGTATTAAATCTAGGATATCCAGTAATATATCTAGCATATCTAAAATTTCGAGTATTTGAGTATTTTACTCTATGATGCTGTATGTACAGTCCCCGTCGTTTAGCTTTGTCTACCGGCGGAGGGCCACTAGAGTTCAATACTACACGTTCATTGATCACTTCATTTTCAAAAACGTCCTAATATTGCTAAAAAAGAACTCAATTCCATAAAACTAACTATTACGCATCTTCTTTGTCCTTTGAATGTTAACTTAAATTTACTCATTTTTTGTACACGTACTTACTGTTTGCTGAATCCTCTTTAAATCTATTCTACATTCTGGTGAAATCGTGTAGAAGATTCCAATTTAATTCTACTTATCAAGTGAAACAAAATATAGTGTGGTCCACGTTATAATGGCAGTGGATAAAGATAGAAGAATAGCGATGCCGATTCTCTGCATTTATTAATTATATTTCTACACTGTCAAAAACATTATTGTCATCGTTGTGGACCTTGAAAAGGATAGTACCACCGGCTTTGTCGGTTGATAGACAAGGATAGCAATACCAAAGTTGATCAAATACTGTCATTATAACGTGGACCTCACTATAGTAAATTTTATGTTCTTCAGATCGATCAATCAATTGATTTTCGATAGAATTATTCATGACTAGCAGGTAACCCGTGCTCCGCAAGGGTCTAATATTATAAACTTGACAAACTGAAAACTTGACGGTAAATTAAGAATCTATATGCATAATTTCAAGTTAATCAGTAGTTCAGACGTGATGATGCGTCATTCGTCAATTTCCTATCCTGTACATGTGTAACACGATTCTTTCCTTTATTATATTAAAGAAGATTTGTGAAACTCATTGATTTTAATAAGTTATGCAGTTTTACCAGCTTCCGAGTTCCATAAAATTATTCCAAAACACGGCCTACATAGATTGCCTGTCACTCAGTTCAGATCTTCTGATTAATTCATGAGGTACCCACGTCGGAACCTGTACAGTCGAACCTGAGTGAAAGTTTCTCAAAATGCAGCCTCCAACCTACTAACTCCTCTTTGACACAAAACAACGGAAACTCATTTCGTAACATTATGAAAATCAGCTCCAGTAGTTTCTGTAGATTATGGAAATGGCAATCATTCCATTCATTGAATCCATTTTCAATGGTCGAAACTCGAACATTTTGAAATTGTTTTGAAGTACCAACGAACCTACAGGAAGTCAAACTTGATATTTCTCCTGTTTTAGTCATGACTGGTCAACAGAAGCGTTTCCCTTTCCGGTTTTTGACTGCTATTTACATATGAAGAGAGCTAATGGGCTTTTGCTGGGCTAAATCCTCTCTTCCTCCTCCTCTTCGTCTTGTTAATGATTTTCGTTGTTGTTGGACATGTTGCTGTCTCTCTTGTTTGGCCTACTTACACTATTTACACTAAAACAGCCAAATACAATGTAGGTTAGGAGAATCTTGTTTGATGGATTGTTTTAGTGTATTGTTTACCTAGTTTTTGAAAAGTGGGTTTATGTTTTTGTAGCCTACTGCGTGTCACCATAATATAGTAAAGATATAATATATAGATTATTTGTCTCTGACGTCACTTATATGAATCTCTAGTGTGTCACTTATATGTCTCCATAGTGCAAGTAAAAGATCATCGTTTAAGCGCCCATGTTCAAAAAGTTTTAATGCTCAGAGAATGATATTTTTCCGATTTTTCATAATTAAGTATAAAATAAACGTATAAGATAAGTATAAATCAGAGTGAGATATTAAATAAGTTGTTAATACCTAGTAACCATTGTTATATTGTTTAGTTCAATATTAGATCATATTCATCCGTGTAGTATATAACATAACACATCTAGTATATAACATGTAGATGCGGCATAACTATCAATTATTGTCGAGAGAATCTTTAGGAGAATAAAGCTCAAGATAAGAAGTCAAAAGAAAAATATAAGATATATAGAATCAAAGAAAAAAACTGGAAGTCGAAGTAGTAGAGCTCTGATTGATTTATTATGAGTTGATGTCAATTGGCGGGTTGATTGTTTCTGCTTCAATATTCCCAACATTTATTCCAAGATTTTTATCATCTAGTAGATAATAGAATAGAATAGAAAAAAACGTTTATTGAATAAATAAGCTACCTTAAGCGAACCTCAAAGAGGCTGCTTGACAAGGTACTATTATACAAAACATGTAAATTCAAATATAAATCTACATTTATCAGTAAACTTTATTTTTACTTAACAGTTAAATTTACTTATCAGTTTATTACACTGTTAAATTTACTTACAGAATTTACTTAACAGTTAAAATTATCATGATATTAATTAATTAATTGTTGGCTCAGCTCTCAAAAATCTAAAAAGTGTTATAATATAGTCAACCTGAACTTACATACAAGAAATAGAACAGAATGAATTACAACAATACAATACATTAATGAGTTACATCTAAAGTGTAATTTAACCAAATCTTTAAATTTCTTTTCAACAGGCACATATTAACAAACTCAGCACAATTATCGGGTAAATCATTGAAAGTTTTTGGTACAATGTAGATTAAGGTGTTTCTATCTAAATTATTCGAAGTAAATGGTACAACATACCTCTCATTCCTTAAATCATATCGATTAACTTTCATAACTAAATATTTTTTGCTGAAGTAATTTTCTAAAATCAAAGTAAACAGAAATATACCTTTTATATTCAAAACCTTGCATCTTTTCAATGTATCTATCTAATTTATCTATTTAATGTATTAGGTATATAAGTATTTGGAATAATTTACTTTTCAAATGAGCATTCCCTACAACTCCTTCCAACATAATAAATACTATACTTTCAATTATGCCTATTTTTCATTTTCTATTCATATTTTCCAGTATCACCCATACTCTGGACAGCATTACATTTCTTTGAATTATCACGTTTGTATAAGAATATCTCTGAAACTCATATTTTGAGAAGCATTTATCAGTTCAAAAATATATTATCTTTAAATGTTTCACGTCGCCTTACAAATAAGATCTTACTGAAATTCTACAGATGAAAATGAAAATGAAATGAAAAATGAAAATGAAATTTATTTCTCAAAATAAACAAAACAAAACATAATAATACAACACTTTACAGCATAGAGAACACTAAAGAGATTTATAAACAGTGTATATATAAAAAAAAAAGATTGTTAGTTTAGTTTTAGATGATACCTAAAACTAAAATTCTAACAATTTATAACCCCACCTCCTACCAACATACAGTACCCCTATCTTTTGATCCCAATAAAGGTCGAGATGATATTCTATCGTCTACAGTATCTCCCTATTATACTCTCATTCACAATATTGTCTGGTGCTTTATTATATTTCAGTGAGAGCCTATATTGTGATGCTCTTTTCTACTCAAGTATTCTATTATACACTTCATTGTATACTACATTGTGTGAATGACTATTCTCCCACATTGTACTATACTATAGTACTCTATACACTCACTATACTCTATACTCACTTTACTACAATGTGCTTTCTGCTTTCTTCTCCTACATTGTACTATTATACGACATTGTATTACAGTGACTATAGTAAACAACTAGTGACTGACCTGGGTGTTTTCCACGATAGTTTTCTGCTTTTCCCACGATTTATAAGGCGTATTAGGATACGCCTATAGTGAGGTTCGCCTCAAACTGTCAGCAAAGGTTGAATGGGAAGCTCTAGTATTATCTATAAGGAATGCTGACAGTTGAAAGTGAATGTGATCCCATTGACCGTCATTTTGCTCGTAGTGAAAATTTCTCTCTCCATTTTTGCAGGTTCGTCTCCAGTGAAACGATCTCCGGAACCCGCTGAACGATCCCTGGTGCTAAACTCTGGAGTGCAGAGTCCTCAGAGCAAGGTAAGGATCTGGATACTCTATCCCTCTCGCTTTTGATGTTAGTTGTTTAGAAAAAAATCATTTATTAGAAACAAATCATTTGTCATCTCATCTCTCGAATTAAAAAAATATCATCTCTTGTTGAAAAATCATATTATTATCGTAGTAATGAATTATTGTTGAAGTTACCTTGGTTGGGTGGTTCAGAACCCACCCCTAATATTAAGCTATTATAACTTAGTACTGGGATATATACATCTAGCTTTCGTTGTTAGGCTTTGGGAAATTCATGTTTATATATTACAACATAAAGAAATTATGTAGTCGTCCTATCAAGTACTTGATTATTATAAAAACATGATCTGTCTGTGTTGGATAATTATAATAATCAGAATTTAATTTGGATTTTCGTTTAATAATCATCGATGATCATTGTTGAAGTCATCTACCATGAAAATTAACATTATTTTAAAATAAAATAATATACTAATCATTGCTAGTCATCACTCAGTGGTTCGGAACCAACCCAAAACACTACCTTACTCTAATAAAATAATATCGTACCCTGATCGAAAACTAGAAAAAATCCTTGATAGACTCAATAAAAGATATATAGTCTATTTTTCAAAGAGCGCCGTTCTCTTTAAAAAATAATAACTACTAATAATAATGGATTAGTGTACTAATCATTAGTGGAGTCATCCATCATGAATAAAATAAAGAACATGATCTCTCCGTTATTTGTTATCACTCACCTTGTGGCGTGGAACCCACCTAAAATACTACAGCACTTTATGCAACTCCCTTTTGATGTCAGATATTAGAATCTGAAAAAGCGTTCAATTAGGCTTGAATCTAGAATATCTAAAAGTTATTCAAATTTGACTTTAATTCACTTTTTTGTATTAGTGATAGTTTCAAACAAATCAAACAGTTAAGAATACTTCTAATTAAGGATTCACAAAGTTACTATTTTCTATTAATGACCTAACAGAATTTATGAATTGGTAACTGTAATCAAATTCAATTACGGTGAAAATGTATTTAAAAAACGAACGTAATTTATGGTTCAATGCTATCAGACCTAATCTTCAATCAAATCTAATTTATTCTCATATTGCTAATCCACTCAACTAATTTTTGTTTTCTGTTCTTGTTTGTGTATGTGTGTTTTTTTTTTCTCTAATATTTGCATTGCTACAAGCTTTACACTAAAATCCACCCACGCTCAATTGCTGGTGTAATACTTGTGTGGTCATAGAAAGGAGAGAACAACATAAGTACAAGCGCTAACCTTATGTTGTTATTTCTCCTTTCAATGAACATACTGTAGGGTTTCTCTGCTTGAGGGGTCTGTTTGAATTTATAATGAATTAACTATTCTAATGTTATTTTTTGTGTTTAATTTCCTGTGTTGAAGGCTAACAATGGTTAACGTGAAACATCTTAGTGAGCTTTTTATTATGTGTGTGGTGGAGTCGGTGTGTATTAAATAAGATTTTAATGTTTTCAAGTTGCTAGTAAGTGTTTTTAACTTGAAAATCTACCAGGCCACAGTACGATGTAATCAGGCAGCCAATTAGGCTTATAATAAAATCAAATCAAATTTATTTTCCATTTCCAAGGCAAAAATACAATTGAATAATAACATACTATTATGCAATATTGTATACAAAATAATACACTTAATACAATACAGGAAAAAAATATACACTCACAATAAAATTATTTTAACCGATCAAATTATCATCTAACATGAAAATAAACGTTCCAAAATTAAAAAAGAAATCTCAAAATACTTTTCATTTTTTTGAGCTTCTTCCAATGGAACCAATATGGACTTTCAATTCATCTAGTAACACATTTATGAGTTAAATATCTCCAATAGCAATACTTAACACCATTGTTATAATATCAAGCTGACTACGACATTACTCAAAGCTTACTTTACTTCTAGGCTTTATGGGTTACTCAAAGTTACACTTTATAAGCATTGAACTTCTTTTCCTTGAGAGTCATTTGATCAAGTGACTAACTAATGAACCTAGCCCAAATAATGTCAAGAACCCTGAGATAAATTGGAATGAAAACTACTTCGTAATATTGACATTATTCATTATTCACTCAATATATTGACGAATATTATTCACCATATTATTCATTATTCACTTGAAATTATTATAACCGATCAAATTATTATCATAGAGAAACAATAGCATGAGTAGATATCCCATGGTATAGGGCGTTTATGTCGCAACTTTTATCTCAAGCCGCTAGTTCATGTAATTCTTTCCCGTGAAGCTGTGTGGCACTGGTAGTCTCTCATATTGTGCCGTTCATACACTCTCACCCCAACAAAACATTAAAATTCGACAATAATCAACAGTAATCGGCTTGAGATAACAGTAAAAGTTGCGACATGAACGCCCTATACCATGGGATATCTACTCACGCTATTGTTTCTCTATGTTATTATCTAACGTGAAAATAAACGTTTCAAAATTATAAATAAAAATCAATCTACAAACTACTTTAATCGAAAGCTCAACAAGTAAATCTCCTTCCAATGGAACCAAATGACATAAACACAAACCACCGATAAAATATAAAAATTATTCTGAAATTACTTTTCTTTTTTGAGAACTTTCCAAGTAAATCCTCTTCCAAAAGCACTAGAAAACACATTATGCATGGAAGAAGAACGAAAGTTTCAAGTCAGTAAAAGTGAAGTTCGAGCTCTATGTTTATACACGTGACTTACCTACAGGTGTGACCTGAATACTTTAAGGACACCTTAAGGTCGGTTGCAGTAATGCGCCAACAATTATTTATCGCTAAATCATTCGGAATCTTTCTGAGTGAGAGCTATAGATATATGGATGGTTACAAGTAATAGTAAGAATTCATAATAAATAGGTATACTTAAAATCTTGACTCAAGGATAATGAAAATATCTACAGGTGAATATTATTAATTGAATGAGCTGTAGATAGGTATATAGTGATATGAAATTCAAATAATGAACTGTAGATACGAGACGATAGAAATTCAAAAATCATAGGTATAACTACTGTACTCGTCAGGTAGATATAATCACTGACTCTGAAAAGTATATGTGTAGCTATCTATGTTCACTAGTGGTGTATAAAATCTTGTACCAAGTGATAGTGAAATCTGCCAAGTAACTTCACATAAAGAACAGTGGTTTCTTTGTGTGTAATTACTTGGCTCTATAAGGACGTCTAGTAATTTTAAATCAATGAGAATGTGCATTTGAAAATGTGAAGATCATCTGGGTTGTAGCTAACAGATAGGCCTACACTCATAGTTGTGTTATTTTATTAAAGTATTGTAGGGTTGTAGCAGAGATGTTAATTTCATTTGACAGGTAGTCAAGGTAGTCAAGTGTTTGGTTGTATTTTTAGTTTCGTGTTCTTATCATGAAATCTAGGAATTGTTTTTCAGAGTATACTTGATTTCAAATGCATTCCATTGAAATAACTATAAGATTGTGAAGCTATCACATTCATTTGCATGGAATACATAAATGTTCCAGCACCATTGTAATGAGTACATTTTAGTGTGAATAAAATACCGACTCGGTTGGCCTATTTTTTACGATGTAATATAGATTAACTTATTAGGATTTTTTTTAATAAGAAAAATATTAAAATTAGTCGACTCCTTGATAAATGCAGGAGATACATTAATTTAAAGCTGCAAAATCATTGGAATCCCCAAAAGATATTTTTTAATAAAATGCTCAATTTTCAACTCATGTAACTAACTAATCATAAAAGAGCTAAAAGTGAAACTTAGACATGTTCTTCTTGAACAATCACAATTTTATTCTTGTATCAGATAGGAAAGAGCTTACATAGGCAACAAAGGCCTGTGCGTAAGCTCGTGTTGTCATAACAATATGCGTTATATCTATAATTATAAAGAGAGATCTCAATTTTTATTAGAGATCTAAACTACATTAAAATAATTTTCTTTAAAAACTGAAAAGTTTATGTAAAAGTTTCTTTGAAAACTGAAATTTTTGGTAGCATGACCACACTTTTTCCTCAAATGATAAACTCTTGTATGTATTCATGAAAATTCATATAATTGATAGAACTGTTTTGAAGCTTCTCACTGTTTGAGAACTCAGCATTGGAAATAATTATAACGTTGCAATATGAAATTCACATAGTCAACAGTGAAGATTTCAAATAATATTTGACATATGAATACAATGAATCATTTCCCCTACAAATATAAAATCCAATAGAAACTGAAATTGCAATGTAGTAATTAAAAATTGATTTGGGAGTAGACTCAAATATGTTACAAAACTTACTCTGTGTAACTTTCAAATTAGGAAATTATTAACTTATCTAATAAGAGACATAGAAGTTTCCTCATCCAATACCATTCTATGTAATCGGTTACCAATTTTGCGAATTCACGGCGTTCCAACACGTCAAGAGTAAAAGTGTACCTGTTACGCTAACATGTCATCCATTCCTTATTTGTACGGTCATAATTTTAAAAGGCCATCGTCAAATTAATTAGAGCAGTTTAACAACATCCTGTGTTAACAAGAGAATAAACTTAGCCACTGAGTTCATTAAGTAACGCTCTGATTTTACCGCCAGAACTCAAACAATTTTAAGGAAAAGATCTGTCTCTGTTTTGTGTGAAGTGTAGGCCCAATTATCTCCCAAAAACAGGGTTTCCTGAAAGTCCATTTCAGTGTATCTATAGTTTTAAAACATATAGAACGTGATCTGTAAATCTGTGGGGTCTCTACGTGTTTTCGGAATCGTAAAAAGGCTGGAAGTCCTCTGGGAAAGATTTCTCGACAAGGCAATTTTTCATCTACATTTCCAGATGTTAGTTTTTGTCTGCTTGGGGGAGGGGGGAAGAGTGAATCCCATACGCGCATGCTCGCTCATAGGGGTACAACACACACTTGCCCTATATGGTGATGGTGGTACACCAAATGACAGATAGCTTGTTAAAGTTTTTGGAACTTGGAGGAATTTTTTGGTTAGATGAAACTAGATTCTTCTCATGTCTGTTGCTTGTAGACTTCTACTTTCCTCTGTAGACACAAATTATACTTGAAATGTAGGAACAAAATTAGGTATACTTGAATAATCATGATCTCACATCTAAGGAGGATCATTGTGATTAGAATATTGTTGAATGTTTCATTGTGATTTTAATGTCTAATCGTGAATGAATGATAAATTATTGAATCCACTGGAGATAAATAATGGTGTGAAAATCAAGACTTGTTTCTCAGAATCATGATCTGTACGATTTAATAATATAAATAATATGAATATGATATCATAATAAAATGTAAATTTAATATAAATATAATTTAAGAGATTTATATCACAATTCATCTTGAATAAGGAATTCTTGAATTAGATTGTTTCACTTATTCTTACAGAATAACAAAAATAATCCAATTGAAAATTGTAATTGTTAATTACCATCTCGTCTTTCAAAACAATTGAATAAAACTTCAACAGCAAGTGCTGATCTAAAATTAAATTCAAAAAAGCAAACCTCAGTACTTCCTATTTAGGTCATAAGAATTTTCATGACTCAAAGACAATAGTATTATATCCAGTCATCATAGTAGCCTACTGAACGTTTATCATGCTAATTTTATTCAGATTGTAGGCTAAATTAGTTGTGATCTGAAAATCGTTTCTCAGTTCGTTTATTCACTGGTCGGTAGCCTATTTTGGTTTTCTCATTAATATTTTTCACATTCTAGATGTATAACAAAGTGTTATTATAGATCCGTGAAATTTCTGTAAGAAATTTAGACACTTCTGAAGTGTCTTAAACTGAGGTTAAAATAGCCCAATCTGTGGCTGTAATACAGTGTTATTACTATTACTCAGTGGGTAACTAAATATTATAAGTGAGTGTTTTCATCAAATTCAAATCACTGAGAAATTGAGTCTTTCTCATCAATTAACAAATCATTTTCATACGGTACAACTTCACATCATACTGTATAAAATAATTTCAATATAATAGAGTAGATATTGTAGTATCTGCTAGAGATTGAATGTTTAGAACGTCTAAATGAACCTAAATTTCCATTCCTTATGGTTTGAGAACTCATATATCTGTAGATTTAACTCTGTAGTATCTTAGAGAAACGATAGCATAAGTAGATATCCCATGGTATAGGGAATTTATGTCGCAACTTTTACTGTTATCCCAAGCCGATAGTTCACGTAGTTCTTTCCTATGCAGCTATGTGACGCTGGTAGTCTCTCAAATTGTGCCGTTCATACACTATCACCCCAACAAAACAGTAAAAACTTACAATAATCTACAGTAATCGGCTTGAGATAACAGTAAAAGTTGCGACATAAATTCCCTATACCATGGGATATCTACTTACGCTATTGTTTCTCTATGGTAGTATTGAACATGTTATGCGAGTAACTCAACATAAATAATTCAAAAATTACCTGAAATGTCTATTATTGAACTTGAGAACTTGAATGTGTAATTCCTGCACAATTGCCTGAAATAGTTCAAAATAATCAAATTATAAGTGGAAGTAGTTGTTTGTTTCTGTAAGAATGTTACGGTACGTTTACATTTTTAGATTGAAATGTTGATTCACAACTGTGCTAGAATGGATGTGTTACACTGTTATACACACTGAAGTAAATGATATTTAGTTTAATAAATAGATTCATAGACTAGTTCACATTATCACTTGAATGTGTGCATGTTGAAATTTAAATAAAAAATCTTACCTGGACATTCTTTTCTGTAAGAATGTCATAATTGAAATAAGGTCTCTAATATTTTAGTTTGTATAATTTTAGACTTTCGGAAATTTCAATACAATAAATTGAACCACGAATAATAAATATTTTATAATAATACAATAACACAATAGCAGATTTTAGCTTTATATGATAATAAATTACGGAATACTGTAATAGTATTCAATGATAGAGGTTCCGTACCGTAGTAACTTGGGTACCGTAATAAATTTGATTATGTTTTCCTTGGAAATTTTTCTCAAAAAAAATACCAACGATTGAAAAGTTCAAATATTTTTGTAGAAATTTTTGAAGAAGTAGATTTAAATTTATTTCCAAGAGTTATTCCACTATCTACTACAAAGCGCTAAACTTTTTCTGAGTCAATAATTTGAAAGTCCCGCCATATCTGTTCTAAACTGGTATCCTAGTTGATCAACTCGTCACTAGAGAGCGTTGTAGGCACAATCAAGATTTTTGTTGTGGTTTGCGTTGTGTTGTGTTTATGTTATCAGTTCTAAAACTTCTATTTCTATTTTGATTTTATTTCATTTCTTGAGAATTATAATAAAAAGTTTATTAAAATCAGTAGACCGGTTATTTTCTTAACAAAGCTTGATTCCAAAATGACTTCAGTTGTGAATTCCTGAATGACAAATCATAACAATGAACCGCGTCTATTTATAGGTTGTGTTCACAAAAACTGTTTACACCCGGTGAGTGATAACTTATAAAAACCAAAGAGATAATCATAATTCAACAATGCTATTATATCTGCAAATAAAACTGATAAAACTGTTGTTAATTTTATAAGGCGTTCTTAAAAAAGAACAAGTCTTGACATTTTATGTTTACACTTCAAAGTAAGGCTGTTAGGTTATGTTTGCAACGAATGCAACGATTGACTTGGCAAATTTTATTTTTAGTGCTGGATAAAATTTTCAATATTTTTTATTTATTTGATTGGTAGTGAGTTAGACAGTTAATTGTAAATTTATTTTGTAGGCTTTAAACAGGTAAATTATGATAAAATATACTGATAGCTGATAGAGCTACCGGTACTTAGCGGTCACCCGTTTGTGATTGCAAAAGCATTATTTATTTGTATTACCACGTATTACTATAAATTAACAGTGTTGAGAAAACCAATAATTTTAATGACAATAATTAAATAACATTTAAAATTTTAGGTAGCACAAACTAAACGACTTCTTGTATTTTATG
The DNA here is from genome assembly GCF_014356525.2 of Nilaparvata lugens. Taxonomy (NCBI): domain Eukaryota; kingdom Metazoa; phylum Arthropoda; class Insecta; order Hemiptera; family Delphacidae; genus Nilaparvata; species Nilaparvata lugens. The sequence goes on along the minus strand of NC_052513.1, from coordinate 32,546,931 downwards.
CATTTTTTTATCATAGGCTAGCTAGTGAATATATTGCAGATGCAGTAATGCTTAATGTAAATAATTGTTTTTCATCTGCTCATAATCTGAAGTGATTTGAAATATAATAAGTTATCAATTTGTAGGGGGTTGGGCCGTAAAGAAATACATAGTTGGTTAAAAGTCTCTAATATTGCAAACTCTTTGAAAAAACCTTGAGTTTTTTATTGAGCACTTTACTTTTATCGTTTTATTGTATTTGTTTTTATAGTTATATATTTTTTGTCTTCCACCTCCTAACAAAAACTGTTCTTTTTACCAGGAGGATGGCCTAGAGATAGTGGGCCAATACAAACCCGAAATTTTCTGCTAAAAAGAGGTAAAAATTGAGTACAAATTAAAAATTTTATTTAAAAAATAATCTTTCTTTTAACACAATTAATTTCCTGGACAGTCAACTTATATTTGATGAATAATAAATCTTATTAGTGCATGATGATTGCGTTGATTACCGTATCTATCTGGCTTTACTGAGCTTGGTTATCTCTTTCAGTAGATTTGCACTTTATCACAAAATTAATCTTTTCATTTTCTGCATTTGTAGTTTATTTAATTTCTTCATGTTTTTTTTCACACAAAACTTTGAAGTTAAACTATTCTATTATTTAGTGTAATTCTCGAATACGGTACACCAATAACATTTAGATTTTGTGATATACCTACAGTCAGAGTGAGTGTGAATTTATTGATTCATACTAATCCAAGATTCATAAATCTAATTTTATTCAAATATAACAAGTAACTATTGTAGTGCCTTTGTAATATTACAAGGGTAGTTACCTTGTGATATTAGAACAGTAGTTATTTTTTATAATCGAACATCCAAGCATCGTTACCTGCTAGTACCAAACATAATTATCTTCCATGTCCATTGGTATTTATTTATTTTTTTTTTAATTTTACAATACAGTGATAGATTATGTTTCTTCACATTATATACGAATTTCAAATTTAATCTCAACTAATAACGTTTGGTTTCTATCCAGATTTTACATACCGTACTATGCTCAAAATACTCTCATACGTTTTCAATGTTTATTATAATGTTATTGTCTACATTTTCTGAAAACATATAACTCTGCTTTCAAATCAGATCGACTTCTAGTTATCAATTTTTTTGCATGATGCGAGGATGTATTTCATTGTTGAGTTGAACTTCTCCTGTGCTATTCAAATTAATGATTCATTAACTCATAATGAATCATTCTTTTCGGTGAGTTTTATGACTTGAACACGTTTTTTAATTCTAATGTTTGCTGCAAATAATAATTACAGATAAGAGATAGTAAGTAAATTAGTCCATAATAATATCGTTCATAGTAACCATTATTCATTTTAAAAATTAAACTTGGTTGAATGTATTATTAATATTGAAGTTAATTTCTCCAATGCTGATATTATAATCAGTTCAATGGAATAGATTTGTCGAATCAAAGTACTCTACCGTAGGCTACCTAATTTCATAATCTTATCTGTTGAAAAATATAAAATCTGGAATTCATGTATTTACAATAATTTTGCACTCTACCTACTTTCAATTCAATTATCGAACATTATTATCCATTCCAAACTCTCAACTATTCAGTATAATTTGAACTTAATCACCAATCAATATAATCCTTATAGATAGATATTCTTGTCTCAATTTGAAAATTTCTTAAAACATGATTTTGATGAGTAGTATTGTCAGGCCCAATCAACTTCTTTTTCGGCCTTTACATGTCTACTATTGGCTCATTAATATTCTTGGTTGATTGATGATTGAGAATTGAATTGTGCTGCCCTAATAAACGTTGCTAGATTGTCAACTTTTAGAAATTTCTGTGAAGTTGTCTGGGATGTTATTTACTTTTAAAACGATTCTATTTATTTTTTTTATAATCTCAGAAACTTTATTTCGAAGACTTTTCTTTTGGTGGTATGTTGGTTTTTCTTATTTTTTCATAACTGCATGCATGATGATATCAGCCTATTTGCTTTTTATGTGCTTAATCCTATTTTTCTGTGCTGGATGCTTTTTGTTTATTTTACACTATTTTCTTACCTTGCATGAACGTATTGCATTTTTGCATCCAGTCTTCTCTGTTGCTAACGATTTTAGTGCATTTTGCATAATTTTTTAGTCTTGGGCTTTCGCATTTTACAGAATTTATCAATCTTTTCAGAATTCTAATAGTCCCCTGTAAAGAAATAACCTATTATTTTTATAATTTACATTCAATCTGCCAATCATAATATTAATTCCCAATAATGTTTTATTGTAATAATAGTAGAAATACAATACAAACTTGAATCTTGTTCATACAATTTAATTTACCTGTGAGCAATCAATGAATCACTCACCCACTATTTGGTCAATTCTATTAGAATTTAGAAACTTTGCATTATTAATGTTTCATGCAAGTCATGACAGAGTTATTGGATTATTTCCTTTGGCATCTCAATTTCTATTAAAACTAGAAAACTGTGACCTTATTATTAAATATTCAATATTTGTTAATATTTAAGACTATTTGAATATCACGTTGATATCTCAATCTCTATTAAAATAAAACTAGAAACCGTGAGCTCCTTCTATTGGTTTAATTCAATATGTGTCACTTCTTATCTAAACATTTGAGCGCCTTATCAAGTTCAAAGTAATTTTTAACGCGTGTACATGCGCATGCGTTGATAATATTTTCTGTACACACATTCAGTATTTTACGATAAAGTGACTCTCGACTCTCGACTAGGTTGCAGCACACATTCGGCTATTATCTACTTCCTGTCATACTTGGAATTATTGCTCCAATATTTTTTCATGCATTATTCCATTAATAACTAGCTCTGTTAGTTGAGTAGTTTTGCTTGGTTATGTAATGATTTTAGAATTTGGCTATGTGGCAGAGATTTAGTCCAGTTTTGTGAGTGGAATGGTGGTTATTCCATGGATTTCTGTGTCAGCATGTTGTGAATTTTTGTGTGGTGTTGCACAAATTGTTGCATAGTGATGCATTTCTGAAAAATTGTGTGATTTGACGTTTCTAATTTTAGAATATTCTAGCAAGGCAGAATTGTGATTCTTAATTTTAGACAATTTTATTCAACTTTTTGATTTACATCACTCATTTTGAATATCTCACTTCAATAAAATTGTAATACGACATTATTGATTCTAGAAAATTGTGATTTGTGGATTCATCGAGCAATATTCTAGTGAGTATGCTGAAACTCGATGAATAGTGTGATTTTGAACCATATTATTTCGATTCAAGCTGTTTTAATTAAAAAAAAAAAAACACTGGTTTGTTGTCAAAAATATCACTAATTTACTATATAATTACAAACGTTTCAACACCAATGGTATCATCTTCAGTGTTAAAAATTCAAACATTGTGTATCCTAACCTACTATTTCAAGTTTTGAATTTTTCTCACTGAAGATGACACCATTGGTGTTGTAACTTGTTTGTAATTCTACAATAAATTAGTGATCTTTTTGTCATCAATCCAGTGTTTTTTTTCTGGATAGATATCACATCTCAACAGCAAACAGTATCTGCTGTTTCAATAATTGTCGAATTCTCTATGCAGGATGAGGATAATAGACCGATTATGAATGCTTTCAAGCTATGTTCCTTCATTACTCCTCAATTCTACATAATATTCGAAATTCCTGGATAGTTGAAGTAGCTGAATTCAATTGAAAAAGTTGTGGTGAATGTTAATTCACAATTTATGGTGTTATCAAAGACAATACCATAGGCCTAATCATTCTACTATATCATTCTCACCCTACTCTACCATACCACACAGGCTACCCTACCATTGACATATCATAGAATTTACAATACTTCTGACATTTTTATTTGTTCATGCCAGTTTGTGGTGTGATGTAATTATTTCTATAATTTTTTTATGTAGAATACCTCATGCTTATTTTTCGAGGGAACTAAATGAGGCCATTTCCTCTAATCTTTATTGTATCTGTATTCTTTATTGATTTATACAATAACTATATCATTAAGATTATAGGGAGAGAAAAAATAAGGTAACCTTGTACAAATAAAAAAATATTTCACATTATTAAAATAAATAATTTTTCCGAATCAGATCATGGTAAAAAATAGCTTAATACATTCCTTCATTTCTGTTTTATTTTCTTCGTTTTCTGGTTAACTTCGCTAATGTTTTGTGTATTTTTCTCCTGTCGTTTTCATTCATGTTTTCTCTATGTACATCAGTCGTTCTAAACATCTTGTACTGAACCATAGACAAGCAGTTTCAGACTAGTTGTATATTATGTGGCTGAACATATTATGAGTCTCCTAATAATAAATAATTTGTATTTCTCAATAAACAAAAGTACAAACAAAAACTCTTCTAGTTTGATATTACATTCATAAATATTCAAATACTCCGCTAGTAAAACATAGTGTTGGAAAAAATTTTAAATTAGAGCAATCATTGGTGTTATAGCGGTTTAAAACGGTATGTGAAATTCGGCCAAAATAATTTGGCATTCAACTAGAATTTCAGTACGTTCTACACTGTACTTGATAGTTGCTCTTCGTTTTTGTCACTCCTTATCTTCTTCCTCCCGTCTTTCTTTCTCTCTCCATCTTTCCCCTTCCACTACCACCTCCAATATTTATTTCAGTACTACATTTTGGCATTCAGCTAGCTGCAACTTTACTTCAACTTAATTTTTTATATATTTCTTGTTTGGTTTGCTTATTTTTTATTTACATTTTGGCACACATACCTTTTCTAATTGCCTACTATATTATTATCTCTCCCCACCACATTCTTTCAGTGCATATTTTTTTATTCTACTTTGTCGATTTTGTATAACTTTTTACCAGCTGAGCATTCCAAATATTCCTCTCTGTTCTATTCTAAACAGTTTTTATACCTTCCCAATCTCATCTATTTCACTATGTTCTTTTTCTATTTTTTTAAATTCGATAAGTTGAATGTTAACAACGTCAAAACTATTTTTTGTAAACTTCCTCTCCATTAATGTTTTGCTGAAAACTTTTCCTATTCCTCTATTCCAGTACCTTCACATTATTGTGCTTAATTTTAGAGAGGAGAAAAATTCAGCACAATAATGTGAAGGTACTGGAATAGAGGAATAGGAAAAGTTTTCAGCAAAACATTAATGGAGAGGAAGTTTACAAAAAATAGTTTTGACGTTGTTAACATTCAACTTATCGAATTTAAAAAAATAGAAAAAGAACATAGTGAAATAGATGAGATTGGGAAGGTATAAAAACTGTTTAGAATAGAACAGAGAGGAATATTTGGAATGCTCAGCTGGTAAAAAGTTATACAAAATCGACAAAGTAGAATCAAAAAATATGCACTGAAAGAATGTGGTGGGGAGAGATAATAATATAGTAGGCAATTAGAAAAGGTATGTGTGCCAAAATGTAAATAAAAAATAAGCAAACCAAACAAGAAATATATAAAAAATTAAGTTGAAGTAAAGTTGCAGCTAGCTGAATGCCAAAATGTAGTACTGAAATAAATATTGGAGGTGGTAGTGGAAGGGGAAAGATGGAGAGAGAAAGAAAGACGGGAGGAAGAAGATAAGGAGTGACAAAAACGAAGAGCAACTATCAAGTACAGTGCAGAACGTACTGAAATTCTAGTTGAATGCCAAATTATTTTGGCCGAATTTCACATACCGTTTTAAACCGCTATAACACCAATGATTGCTCCAATTTAAATTTTTTCCAACACTATGTTTTACTAGCGGAATATTTGAATATTTATGAATGGAATATCAAACTAGAAGAGTTTTTGTTTGTGCTTTTGTTTAATGAGAAATACAAATTATTTATTATTAGGAGACTCATAATATGTTCAGCCACATAATATACAACTAGTCTGAAACTGCTTGTCTATGGTTCAGTACAAGATGTTTAGAACGACTGATGTACATAGAGAAAACATGAATGAAAACGACAGGAGAAAAATACACAAGACATTAGCGAAGTTAACCAGAAAACGAAGAAAATAAAACAGAAATGAAGGAATGTATTAAGCTATTTTTTACCATGATCTGATTCGGAAAAATTATTTATTTTAATAATGTGAAATATTTTTTTATTTGTACAAGGTTACCTTATTTTTTCTCTCCCTATAATCTTAATGATATAGTTATTGTATAAATCAATAAAGAATACAGATACAATAAAGATTAGAGGAAATGGCCTCATTTAGTTCCCTCGAAAAAAGCATGAAGTATTCTACATAAAAAAATTATAGAAATAATTACATCACACCACAAACTGGCATGAACAAATAAAAATGTCAGAAGTATTGTAAATTCTATGATATGTCAATGGTAGGGTAGCCTGTGTGGTATGGTAGAGTAGGGTGAGAATGATATAGTAGAATGATTAGGCCTATGGTATTGTCTTTGATAACACCAATAATTGTGAATTAACATTCACCACAACTTTTTCAATTGAATTCAGCTACTTCAACTATCCAGGAATTTCGAATATTATGTAGAATTGAGGAGTAATAAAGGAACATAGCTTGAAAGCATTCATAATCGGTCTATTATCCTCATCCTGCATAGAGAATTCGACAATTATTGAAACAGCAGATACTGTTGCTGTTGAGATGTGATATCTATCCAGAAAAAAACACTAGATTGATGACATAAAGATCACTAATTTATTGTAGAATTACAAACATGTTGCTACACCAATGGTGTCATCATCACTTCAAGTTTTGAATTTTTCTCACTGATGATGTCAGCTTTGAGTGGGATTATCCATCTTTTCTTCTACAAAAAGAGAGAGATTGAGAGAGAAACCAGTTTCAGTTACCAACAACTTTGTCTCTGACTCACCTATCTTGTGACGTCATAGACTTATTCTATTCTTTCAGTAGGATTTGTTTTGTTGAATTTTCTTTTCCTTCTCCTCTTCTCCTCTTCTTCTCTCCTCTTTGTCTTTCTTCTCTCCTCCTTCCTCTTCTCTTCTCCTCTTCCTTCTCCTCCCCAACATCTTCTCTCCTTGTCTTCTCCACTCCTCTTCTTTTCTCTTTCTATTCTTTCAGTAGGATTTGTTTTGTGGAGTGTTTCTTTACAGTCCACTCACTCAGTGGCTAGAAGTTGTTTGACATTTAGCTGAGTTGGGCGTCTGCCTAGACTGACGTAGGTAGATAGGTGTCATGGCTTAGCTGCTTTCTTTCACTCTAGTCTTTCCAGTTCATTCATTCAATTCGCTAACTTTTTCTGCCAACTTTCAACCTACTGATCGTTTGTTATCATTGTGGTTTACTGGTGGATTGTATATTTTAGATAATTGCTGTGATATAGGCCTCAGGTGAGTGATAGATTAGATGGATAGATAGCCTGCTAGATAGATGATAGATAGCCTATTTCGTTTTGTTGGTAGTTGTCATTCGCATATAACTCTAATTTTCCCAGTTGATTCATTCAATTCACAATGTTTTTACACTCTATAAATAGATTATGGCTTACTTTTGACAATAAGATTTCCATATTTGTATTTTATGTTATTAAGTAAGAGATACTGTTATAGCTTCTTCAATTGTCAATGACCATAGCTATACTATTACTATAGTATATAGCTATACTATTAATATTACTTTAGCTTCTTCATAATTATCAATTACTATATATCATTCAAGCAACAAATTATTTTATGAGTCTATTAGTCTTGTATTTTACGAGTTTACAAAGTGTTACATTTTTTGCTGGGAGATTGAAATTTCAATGTCAAAATCATTGATGCCAATTCAATTTATGTTTTATTGTGCGAAAATGTGTTTTTTCTCAAATGTAAATTAGTTAGATTTTTAATTCATTCTCCCGACTTCCCAACTACTCTGGTCTAATCTTGTAGGCTGTTATTGGAAATTGTTCCATAAATTTTTATCACTGATGATTTTTAGTTTATTTATGTTATGAAGCTCATCTTAGTAAGAGTTTATCTTGGTGTATTGAACCTACTCTAGAACATGGTAACTTACGCCATAGTGGAGTAGGTTAATTTCCACACAGAAAAAACTAAACAAGTAGAGAACACATTATAAGAAATTTTGTAACTAACTATTGTATGTAATTGTAATTTATTTTATTTATTTATTTATTCTTAGATCATGTATGGAACAGTTTTTTATCTTTATAGGTTTGTGGAATCTTTTAAAATTCATTCAATAATCATCTCATTCATCCATTCATTTATTCACCCATATCATTTACTACTACTTACATTACAAATTTTACTGTTTTGAAGAATTTTGTGACTTGATTTCCCCAAATACTACTCTTCAAATAGTTTAATCAGTTTTCTGATGGATTTTTTTTGTGTTGTTTTGTGATATTGGCAGGAGGTGTAATGCGAGAATAAAAATCTTATCCTCTGTATTAGAATTCTTACCAACTTCCACTCATAAACAAAACTGTCTTAACTAAAATAGTCTAATGTTTTTCAAGCTTATGAATTGTTAATTTGTTGCTATTTTGAAATGCACTAACGAGTTCCTGTGTTGTTATATTAGCATTAAGCAGTATGCTAGCACTGTTGTTATTTTGAAATCCACTAATGAGTTTCTGTGTTCTTATGTTAGCAGTAGTTGAGTTTCTTCAGAAGATTTTGTAATGTATCATGTATTTTTATAATGGTTTTGGAATGAATTAATAAGTTTTTGTGTTGTTGTGTTGGCAGGAGGCGAGGTGCGGCGCACTGTTGAGACGTGGCGGCGGCGGCGATTCGTGTCGCGCGTGTGGCACGTCTGTCTTCCTCGCGCAGCGTCTGCTAGTTGGCGGCCATCTATATCACCGCACCTGCTTCCGGTGCGCACGCTGTTCTGCGCAGCTCAGTCTGGCCAACTGCTACGAGACAATGGACGGCCAGTTCTGCTGCGAAACGTGTCCCGACGAGGAGGATTGCCAACTTGATCAACTCAAAGACATTTGCCAACCGCACGAGCAGAAAAACATGCTCAAAGACAGTGGCCGCCTCGATCTAAACGCCTCCAAACAGCAGAAAAAAGACATTTGCCTCGATTTTAATGACTCAAAACCACAAACAAACATTAGTGATGAGTCCAGTGTTAACTCTCAGCTTGATACTGCCATTACAAACAAGCCAAGACCTGCTTCACTAGTAGGTGTGCGTAAACTCATGTTTGAGTCCGGTTGTGAACTTACTGATGACGATAAAGTCATCAAGAACAAAGCGCGTAAGGGATCTCTAGATAGGTTTAGTTCAGATAAACTGAAAACTGATGCCAAGCTGGATATCAAGAGTGCTCAGCTTGCTAGCAAACCGGCGACAGATAGTGTTTTAGTTAGGTTAGGTAATGTTAGGCTAGGTAAGAATGAAGCAAATAGTGATTTTGGTTGTGAAAACCGAAAGAGTTTAGATGTAGGGAGTGAGTTTGGTTGTAGAAACCAAGAAAGTGTAGTAAAAGGTGTTGATTTTGGTAGCAAGAACCGGAAAAGTCTAGAAATAGGAAGTGGTTTTGGTAGTGAAAATCCCAAAAGTGTAGAAGCTTATGATAGCAAAGCCCCAAAAAGTGTAGAAATCGGTGTGGATTTTGGTAGCAAGAACCGGGAAAGTCTAGAATTAGGAAGTGATTTTGGTAGCCATACCTCAAAGAATGTAGAAGAAGATGGTGAGACCCCAAAAAGTCCAGAATTAGATGCTGAATCTAGCTTTAAACATACAGAAAGAGCTGTTGTCAGTGATGAAGGTGAAACAAAGAACGTACGCCATGACAGTATTCCTTTTATTGATAGTGTTGAACCTGCAAACATTGTGGAAGAACAACCTGATCTAGTTTCTAGCGAAGATGTCTCACAACCTCATCTAAATCATGAAGAAGTTGTTGATTCCGATTTAAAATTGAAATCAGTAGATGAGAAGAAGTTTGATGTCGGTATTCCCCCAGTGTCTTCCAAAAAAGTTGAAGAAGAATCTAATGTTGATGTTGCAAGAAATGACTTGGATACTCATGTTGGGCAAAGTACTTTGGATGTACATCAAGATACTTATGTTGAGATGAAGCCATTAACACCCGAGCCTGAGGAAGTGGTACAGGAGCCTATTTATGAGGAGATTAGTGAGAATTCATCAGTTCATAAAGACGAGGGTGGTAGTGATGATTTTGGTGGGAAAGTGGTGGAAATGAAAGCTACAGCAAAAATTGAAGGTGAAGTGAAAGCTGATGACGAACTAGGGGTAAAACCTCTCGATGACTCAGTTGAAAGAGAAATAAAACCTCTTGATGGCTCAGTTGAAAGAGGAATAAAACCTCTTGATGATTCAGTTGAAAGAGGGGTCAAACCTCTTGTTGAACCGGTTGAAAGAGGAGTAAAACCTAGTTTGTCATCGAGCAAAATTGAAGAGAAAAGTTTTGTTATAACTCCTCCAAAACGCACCAGAAAACCCCCAGTAGTTGTGGAGAAGATACAAGAACCTGAGAAGAGGATCAGTTCTGGAAGTATGAAGGAACAAACTGACTACCCCGTGGAACTGAACCCTTTTGGAGATGATGATGAGGAGGAAGAAGAAGAGAAGAATGTGCCAGCAAAGAAGGAATCGACCAGTTTGAATCCGTTTGGGTCGGATGATGAAGATGAGGAGGAAGAGGAAATTGTGCCGAAACCGGTGGAAAGAAAGAAGAAGAATTCACCGGCGCCAAGTACGAATCCTTTCGGAAGCGATGATGAAGATGAAGAAGAAGAATCTGAGGCGACTTCGCTGCTTCAACCTGTGCCATTACCCAGGTAAGTTTCGGATTTTTGCTGACTTAGCTGTTTTTGTATCCATTGTGAGATTTACTTCTACCATGCTATACATGTTGAAATTCTGATGTGAATCTCATTATAGATACTGAAAATACGGCTTGAGTAGTATAAGCTTATATCCACAAACTATAAATGTCACATTATTGTTTATTGTATATTATCATAGCCACCTCTAATACAAGGCCGCGGCCTACGATATTGCAACGTCACAGTGTAGGCCTACAATCTAATACTTGATTGGAGAAAAAGATCAGCTGGTATTTTTAGAAATCTTTTTCACCAATCATTTATTAGATTCTAGGCCTACACTGCGACGTTGCAATATCGTAGGCCGCGGCCTTGTATTAGAGGTGGCTATGATATTATTGATACATGCCATTGATTATTGCAAAATAGCATTGACAATCGTCATACAGTTTAAAAAAAATACACATAGGCTAACACAATTAAAACAATATGCACAACAATTTACAAAAATGTTGTTATGATAGTTTCCTGAAATACGGCTTGAATAATATATGTTTATATTCACAAACTATATGTCACACAATATACGGTACTGATATTCACACTATATAGGTCTGGTGTACCCATCTACCTTGTGGTGTACCATATATGGAAAGATAGGTTTCATCTTCATAGCAAGATAGATTTTTGTATTTTGCTTTTGGCAAATAAATAAATTCATTCAAATCACGAGCTATTGTGTGTATGTTTGTAGCCTACCTATCTCATAATTTGTGATGAATAAAACTATAAGAATTAATTGTAAATCTTCGATGAAGCATAAGAAAAATAGTAATAATAATCAAGATGAATCAAGATGCTCTTATCAATTTACCAGATTCATATAATTATTTTAATTATGTACGAAATCGTAAGATTTTGAATTATTCAATCCAGAATTCAGCATCTTCGATGGCATCAGAAGTATCTTAGTTCAATTAATTATCATGTGGGAAAAATTTCGATAGAATAGCATGCAACAATAATTTTTACAGTCTCAATATTTTTCTTATCACGGTATAAATTAAATGGCCAAAAATATTGAAAATTGATGTAATATACGAAAAACTATGAGGAGATGCTAGAGAAATTAATAAATACAAAAAATCAAGTACATGCATTGCAATAATGAAACTGCTATTGATAAGCTCATGCAAGAAATTGTATTGCAATTATTGATAAAATATTATCAATATATTATTGCATGACGTTCATTCTACTTTGCATATTAGCAAATTGGTGTAAGAGAGATAAAAATAATCCGCCTAGTAAAGGATATTGTAATTCCAATACTCCCATTGAAATTATAAGTTTAACCTATTGCTGGTTTTAAATCTAATGCAATTTTGTTCTTCTGTACACCATCACATATTAGTATGTTTTTATGTTCATGTCTTCACCCATTTTATAATGTTAATTATAAATTAATACTAATAATACATAGATGCATTTAAAAATATTATTTTATTCAGGAAGCTGAAAAGTCCTCCACTGAGTCCAACTCCGAAGCCTCGCAGCTTCCATTCACGAAACAGTTCAATGTCCAGCTCAATCGGAGTGCCTGTCTCCCCTTCACCTCGCAAGAAGAAGCCGGCTCCTCCACCTCCACCTCTCGTAAGTATTCATTACAATTATCTCATTGACAATAAGTTATTTCTGCTCGTATTTTATATTAAAGTTAGACATTTTCTTTATGTTTCTTATATACAGACACAAGTTTGCTCTAAAACCTTCACTCTTTGAAGTTGCTCTATAAACCTTCCAACACTTTATTGATTGAATAAAGTAATCAATCAATCAAAACCCAGGATAGGCTAGGAGTTTCCGTTTATTCATCCAACGTCAAAAAAAAATCATATGTTTTTTTTTCTTTAGGGGTACTCTTAAATATAAATAAAAATTCGAAATCTAAGTACCCTTTTAAAATTGTTCAATCACGACATATTTCGGCTATATAATGTCATTATCAAGTGATTGGATAATAACAATTTTAAAAGAGTAGGCTACTTAGATTTCTAATTTTTATTTAGGCTACAAGATTATTTAAATATTTTGATGAGAAGACTTGTCACAACTGTTCACTTATTGGAACAATGAGAAAGCTTTTAGAATTATAGAATTTTGTTCTATAATCAATGTAATCAAGTGATTGGATAGTAACAATTTTAAAAGAGTAGGCTACTTAGATTTCTAATTTTTATTTAGGCTATAAGATTATTTAAATATTTTGATGAGAAGACTTGTCACAACTGTTCACTTATTGGAACAATGAGAAAGCTTTTAGAATTATAGAATTTTGTTCTATCACTAAATAAATGGCTGTGACAATATCAATTCTTCTTATCTACGAGAAGTTCACCTTCATCACTATTCAGAAAATATTTGAATATGTAGTATTAAAATACACATATTCAATATATGTATAAGAAATACAAATGTACGGTATTCAATTTGTATATAGTACTATATTTTATTATTGTGTGTAGAATACAGTAATAGAACATGAATTGATTGGATTTACTTATAACTAGAGAGTGTTTTCTGTGTATTGTACAATGATGCAGTAGATGAATAAATTCATTCCACTTTGGAGATGTAATGTTTTATATGTTTGGATTAGTCGAGTAACAGCTTATCCCACTGCTACATTAATAATCTTACAATAATAGACATTATCAATAAGGCTTGAGTTGGTCTCTAAGAGGTATCTAGAGTATAAGAGGTAACCTAACAACCAGCAATAATGAATTGAATAAAGATACTCGATTAAGAATCAATAATTGAAATAGGATTAGATAGAATTTGTTTAGGAATAAATAATTGAAATAGGATTAGATGGAATTTGTTTAGGAATAAATAATTGAAATAGGATTAGTTAGAATTTGATTAAGGATGAATGAAATAGGATTAGATAGAGTTTGAGATGGATACATTGATTGAGGAATACTTTGCCAGTATACAGTCCTACTAATATTTCAATATGGGCCGGTTTCCTATTAATTTAGAATTTTTAGAGGGAAAAGGTTTCCTTTCGCTAGATATAGATAGTAGGCCTACGATGAGCTATGTATCTGACGATGATGAAAATAATAAAAGTTAGTTGACCCTTACCCTATATTACAAAATTCCTATGGAACTTTCATCGCCTTCTTAAAACTGAGATAAACCCTGAAACATAGTTAAGTTGAACATCAAGAGAAAATAAAAAAATCTACTCTTGTTTTCTGAAACCTGATAACGAATGACATTGAAGGATCCCGTTTCAAATGAGCCAAATTAGAATCTTGTAAAAAAGTGATGGACCTGTTGTAAATAAGCCACTGTTTAGTTGCGAAGTAATCGGTTATGAAACGTTTGCTTGAAGCATGTGAATGAACGCTTGACGCATTTTGGACTTCATTTTGTGGAGAAAATGTGATAATAAAAGGCTGAAATTGCAGGCGAGAATCGTGGAGAGGCCAGTCGTGGACAGTCATGTTCAAAAGAGAAGCGAACTGAGTCAGCCGTTGGGTAAATTGAGAAAATTGAAAAAGACCACCAGAGGTTTTCTGAGAACGGCTTCAACCAGAATTAGAACTGCGTTGGAGAAGTTGTGAAACTTGAACTGTGATTTTGTTATGTAAATAATTTTTTGTGGCGAGATATATTTTTTGTAAACAATAAAGATTGTTATTTTATGGTGTTTTTTATTGGGTGGGTTGCTCATATATGGCAGATGAAGACTTTCAATATTGGAGTGTGATAATGCACATTTTAAACCTTCATTTCAGTAATCCCAAAACTGTAACCTTCAGATATTGGAGTACCATTATAAAGATTTGAAGCTCTTATCTCAATCTGTGATTTCATGACTTCACGTGGGAATTGTACTTTGAATATTGACGAAAATCTATTTCATTCATATCGAATGTTTCTGGGACATAGCTTATATTTCAAGCTTTTATGATTATGATTCATTCCGTTATGTGAGCCAATTTTATCAGTTTATGTAACTGAATAACTCCTAGCTGAAATTAATATATGACTCATGCATCATAAATAGCCCTGTACCATATATATAAGAGTATCGTTAGGTGTTGCCTTTTGTCAATAATATTCAGAGTAAAGGTTAAATACAATGTAAGGAGTAGAAATATTGGACTTATGGTTCAATGAGGGAATGTCTCAAAATTAGAAATTAATTTCTTATTGATGTAGTAAAGATTAACAACAAATCCTCAGCCGAATGAAAACTTAGGCCTATTTTACAAGTTGCAAGTTGGACTTCATTTTGTGGAGAAAATGTGATAATAAAAGGCTGAAATTGCAGGCAAGAATCGTGGAGAGGCCAGTCATTTTGAAACAATTATTATTTATTGGATAGAGCAAACAATACAATAGTTAGAAAAGAAGAACCAAAACTTCTATTTTTTTATTTTGTCTCAAATCATTATGTAACCTATAGTTAAACCTAATCATTAAGTACTGTAATGAAATCTTCAGGAAACTGAAATTGTTAGATAAGTAAAACTGTAGTCTATCGTGAGAAATGAATTTCCTATGTAAAACTCATGATGTTTATTAGAAGAATATATTAATGACATTAAAATGGATAATAATTCATGAACATAGAACAAACCCTACTAAGGACTCATGTGATAGGCCTATTGGTATCTATTCTCTCACCTATGCAGCAAGATAAATAGGTGAGGTTGAGTCCAGAACATTTTTAGAAAAAATCGGAGATATTTTTGGTAGTTTGATGAAGGTGTTTTCAGTGCATATTGTATGCGAATGCAATTCGTTTATAGCTTTATACCAATATCTGAGTATTCAGAATATTTTCCAGTAAAGAAAGATAATATTTCGAATTTATGCTAACGTTTTCATCCCAACATAAACTGTACTGAACTTGAATATTTTTAATAGAAAACTGAATATTTTTAGTAGAAAACTGAATATTCTTATCGTTTTTGAGCTACACTATTATTTTAAGAGAAGGTTTAAATTCTAGGCTCAGCCTAGTTTTTCCTTCAATGTCATAATGATATTATGATTGTAGTATTTTGTACAATAAATTAATGAATAAATAAATTTTTAGTATAAAATTGTTAATTTTTTTGATAGCTTCATGAAGGTCGTTGCAGTGCATATACTACGCTGTCTAATAGATTATTATACTTATACTTTAGTTTTTTTTCATTGCCCACATGAGCTCTATGCTTGTGGGTGGGTAATGGGAAGTGCAAGGGTGAATTATGAGATGATCAAACGTCCATGCCTATTCGGCGGGATTCGAACCCGCGACCAGGTAGCACTAGCAGACTGAAGGGTGCAACGCCTTAGTCAACTCGGCTATCTGGCCGGTATACAAAATCCTTGTCCTTGTCTTCCAAGAAGTAATTCCCTTCAATTTGATTAGTATTCAAACCTTTTCTAAAAATAATAATAGTATAGCTCAAAAACGATAAGAATATATCAAGGTGATATTAGTAGAGAATAAACAAGATATCCCTCAACTTCTAACTGTCATAATTAGTTGAATGGGAAACGTTGGTCTTATTCATATGGAATTTCAATTCAATTCAATTTATTTCCACATGAAATTACAAATTTTGTAAATATAGTTAAGTTACAATAAAACAATAAATATAAAGATAAATTACTTCACTATTTTATTTAAACTTGTAACATTATTGAAAAGTGGAATCCCCCAAGAAGACTATACATCTGTGAATGGGGGAGAGTTCCTATGAGCAAGAAATATAACAAAAAGTAAATTAAGTTTGAAATAGTTATAAGCAAAATAATATACATTCATAATACTAAGTTAACCTAACATATATGCTAGTATGATAGAGTGCAATCTACAGACTATTGCACTTCCCTACCACTGTTTTTGTAACCATTTGTGAAGAGTGCTTAAATGGAAAGAAAGAGCTAAAAAAAAAGAGCAAGAGGACTCAAGACTGTGACAATTTATTTATTAAATTGTAGAGATTTAAGAAGCATAGGAATGAAGTAAGCCCTCGGTTCCAGCCCATTAAAATGGATTATACTTTATGTATGCTGAAAATTTATGGAATGCTGAAAATTTTAAGTGAATCGCTATAGGATGTTAATAAATTTAATAAAGGAACATTATTTCCTTATTGTATTTTATCTACAAATATTACTACATTATTGGGAGTAATTTTTAAATATATGATGCGATCCCACCAGCTACCACTCATTATCATTATCATTGTGTTCCTTCTCATTTGGACTGGACTACTTCAATTTCGGACTGCTTGTGATATTTATAAAACATTTCTGAATCCGAGTGAAGCCTTCAATAATAATTGCCTTGAAACATCATACTATGATGATATTATGAGGTTATAAGTCAACTAAAAAATACCATTTTTAGAGTCAAATAGTGATTCGGATTCCACTTAAATCGATAGTTCCACCGGTATAGTGGGATTTACTTCAATCTGTCATTACTCCTTCCAAACAGCACCAATGCTTCCCATTGAATCAATGCTGACAGTATGAAGTAGTTCTTAGCTTCAAAACTGAAATACGTGATCTTATTATTATAATGATGATTTTATCTTCATATTAAGTTATCTTTATGATAAACCAATTCAGCTCTCATTTATTGGGATTTCTCAAAATATAACCACTATAATGGCATATTTGAGACAAATCATCAATCTTATCTATTTAGATCCTGCTTTCCATAGAAAACGTATTCAAATTCTATTATTTTATTCAAACTATGTGTATTTGAAGCACCATATCAAAAGCATTACATTTTACCAGGCCACAAAAGTGAAAAATTCACTCTTAACAACTCTCATCTGATAATTATTTTATCTTTCTATTAAGTTATCTTTATGATAAACCAATTCAGCTCTCATTTATTGGGATTTCTCTGAACACATTCACTGTAATAGCATATTTTAGACAAATCATCAATTTAATCTATTTAGATCCTGTTTTCTATAAAAAACTTATTTTAATTCTATTATTTTATTCAAATTCCATGTGTGTTAGAAGCTCTACATCACAAGCATTATATTTCACCACGCTGCAAAAGTGAAAAATTCACTATAACTACAATGAATAGTACAGTGAAAAAAGTCTTATTAGGATTTAGAACTATCAATCAATCAAAAATTCTTTTTTCAAAACAAAAAACAAAACGTTGAGGAAAACTATGATGTAAACATTCTATTTATTTCTTAATTTGAAGAGTATTTAAATTCCTTCCTAGTATTTTATTTTCAAATTCAACCTCTTTAGCACCCCATTACAGGGTAAAACATTTCGTCCTTTATCTTTGACAACATTTTATCAAAGATCTTTTACCAAATATTCAAACGTGTAATGAGACCTAATACTTTAAATTACTATTATTCTATCATAGAAATATTTCTTCCAATGTCACCATACGTCTTTATATACGTCACCATTCATATTTTAGCAAATATTCAAACGTTTCATTGGGACCTTATACTCTAAATTACTTTTATTATATCATATAAATATGTCATACGCTTCTCCTATTCGTTCCAGAGTTCCAACGTTATTTTTTCAACTTTTTGCTATATTTTTCATTTTCCAAATTTGCAGACTCCAAAACAGAAGAAGACACGCCCACCTCCCCCTCCCACTAAAAAGGTGGGCCCTGATTCGCGCAGTGTCTCCCCCACCCCCTCTGCCATCAGTCTCAGTAGCACCTTCTCTTCGCCTGATGCTCAGGAGAAATCCTACAAGGATGCATCCAACAGACAGAAGCAGAGTGCAGGTAAGTTGATTTGTAACAATTTATTAGATTAGATATCTTTCTTGATCCATGAACATCTTATAATGTTTAATAATCAAGAGAACCAGAGTTCGAATCTCGACCGGGGCAAAAATTTTTGACCACAGCACAATGACACAGATACGGCCACCCCCGTCTTTCGGAGGACATGATAATTCGTCGGTCCCGACTACCTAAAAAGTAGTCGTCATCTCTCATCATCATCCCTCTCACTCATTACCCACGCACAAGCCTAAGAGCTTATGTGGGCATCACCCTCAGTATTATTAGATCACGTGTATTGTTAATGTATTCAATTGTTTTATGTATTTGTGAAGGAAGCAAATATGGAGTTATCTGTTGTCTCCATAAATAAATGAACGCATTCTCAAATTCAGATATGGTAATAATCTATGATGCTAATGAATATGAAGGATTCCATTCTAATGCTTTCAAATCAATAAAATCTTTGAATCGCTATTATAGTTTGATTAATAAGTAGTTGAGACTTAAATTCCCAGGCGACCATTATTTATTAATTTATACATTGATAGATACAATAATATCATTCTCAACTATGAATGATTGGGAAAGGAACAACAGGCCTAAAGCCCAAAACTGTTCCTTTCCTAAATTTTGATAGAAATTGTCTAAAAATAGGTTATGTTTATAACTTCATAAGCTTTGTCCAATTTTGAGTCCAAAATAAACTAGGAATTTCGATAAGTTGAAAAACAAATTCAAAATATTGGCGTTTTATTCTGATATTCACTGTCAGCATTTCTTTTACAGTAATATTAACTCTTCCTATTCAACTAATGCTGACAGTTTGAATTGAATATCACTGCAGTGTGATCACTAATAAAAGATCACCGTTATCACAACACTGAGAATATTATTTCATGATAGAGCTTCAAACAATCTTCTCATATTGTTGGATGTTTTAAAGTTTATATTTGTGAATAAACTTCCAAAATTCAATTTTCATCACGTTTTAAACAGTTTTCAACGTGAAGATGATTCATGATTGTAAAGTGAGGCTCAGTTGCACAAAAGCCAGTTGAATAAATAGTGATTAAATAAGAAAAAGAAGAAGAAGAAGGAAAAGAAAAAGATGAATAAAATGATGAAGATGATGATGATGATGATGAAGAAGAAGAAGAAGAAGAAGAAGAAGAAGAAGAAGAAGAAGAAGAAGAAGATGATGATTATGAAGAAGAAGAAGAAGAAGAAGAAGAAGAAGAAGAAGAAGAAGAAGAAGATGATTATGATTATGAAGAAGAAGAAGAAGGTGATGATGATGATTTCGTAGAATTTAATCATAATTAAAATTCAACTGGCTTTTGTGCGACCGGACCTGAGTCTAAAAAATCCTAAACAATCTCCACGTTGACAGTTTAAATTCTCACCGAACTTTTTAAGCTTTTATTTGCAAACAAACTTCTGTTATTGAACTTAGGTTTCTATGATTGCAGACTACATACCGCACAAGAGCGTGTACGGCACTTGGAAACGCAAGAAGGCACCTGCCCCCCTCCCACCTATTGCTCACCGCCGCCCCGTCAAGCCTATGCCCATCAAACAGCTACGCCAAGAGCTCCAGGTTCAGTTCATTCATTCATTCATTTATGTATTCATTCATCTATACTTTATGATTAAAGGAAGGAATTAGAGCTTACATGTACGGGATACGAAATACATGTTTGACGCATCATTACCTTTGAACTACTCAACTCATGAACTTGAAATTTTGCATAAAGATTCTTTATTTATCGAGGATGGTTATATGGTTATAGACTTTTTTTATTAATCATTTAATGATTATAATTTCATTAAAACAAATTTATTCAATTTGTTTTGCAATGTTTACGTAAGATTAAAGCCTCTAGTGAGGTCCGCGTTATAATGGCAGTGTACGATTGTCAATAGTGTAGCTATCCTTGTCTATCATGCAACAAAGCAGATAGCGCTATCTCATTCTCGTTTTTCTCTGTTGCCAAATCGTCTTTTAACAATGTAGAATTAATAATTAATTGACAAAATATTTCATCGTAATTATGAAAATTCATTATTAAATTATTGAAAAATATAATTTCTTGCTTAATAAAATATAAATTGATTATTTTAAACGAGAATTAACCGTTAATATTACATTAATAAACCTGTATCAGCTACCGTCTGTAGAAGGCATTGACAAGACAAAGATTCGACAACGTTGTTCACCTATCTTTCTCTACTGCCACTATAACGTGGACCTCACTATAGTTAGTTTTTCTATTGTTAATCCTTACAGCTGTTGATACTTTCAATATCGGTATTATAAAACTAAATTCAACTATTTGTGCTTTCAACAGACCCTTGCGGAGCAAGGGTAAAATCTGCTCGTCAATCAGTATAAATTACAGTTTACCGTAAACAATAATTTATTTATAAAATGATTGTTTGTTTTTGTTACTCAATCAATGAGATATGGAGGAATGGTTTCCTTTATCATTAAAGTATGATATAATCGTCACATCATCAACGAAGTTCATTGTTGAAAAATAAGAGAATACAAGTATAAAATTGAATAGATCACGTATATTTTTCAATGACATTACTTTTTATATGTCCAATAAAATTCATTTAATTTGATTTTAGTGAAAATACTTGAATGTACTCTTGCATAATATCAGAGTTGTTTGTTGTTCTACAAAAATATTATGTAAATTTGGGAGAGGAATAGCACAAGTTTAACTTATTTTTTCTCTCCCTATCATTTTAATGGTGTACTTATTGAATGAATCAATAAAGAATAAATAAAGTATTTCCATTTTCATTTCTAAGTGCCTCATTACACGTAAGAATACTTAATCGAATGATGACTGTCAAAATGATAATATTATGTATTAAGCAGCATTCTCAATTATCAGTGACCGGTACAGTTAAAATAGAATTTTCATGAATTCTGTTCACACTCAGCACGGAATGAATAGTCCTATGAGAATTTTTATAAAACATTATTTAATAATGTTCTCACTGAACCGGTATCGCTCTCTCTGTCACTGATATGTGGGAATTCAGCTTTATACGGACGAATATATACAGTGTAATGAGGCCATAAGGACATCTAGGTAATTCTACAATATTTGTGTGTAGACTTTGGTACGTTGGTTTCAGTTGTTGAATGACGATATCTATTGTTTTTCAGGACATAGAGATCAAGCAGCAGGGCCTGGAGCGACAGGGCGTGAGTTTGGAGCAGACGATACGTGACAAGTTCGACGTGGAGTCGAGCATGACTCCCTACGTGGAGGAGCTCATTCTCCAGCTGTTCGAACTCGTCAACGAGAAGAACGAACTGTTCCGGCGCCAAGCTGAGCTCATGTACTTGTAAGTATTGTTACTCCTATTGTACCTATGTAATTTGTAAGTGTTGCTCGCATGTATAGGGAGTCAATTCACTTTCCAAATGTTCAATACTGTTGTTGGCACACACAAGCAAATTATTTTATTTATTGAAAACAATAAGATTAGCTGTGCTTTTAAAATTAAGTTTGTTTTCCGGTAATTCTTCAAAATTATATGTTTTATATGTGAATATTTCCTACTTTAGTTATAATATTGTGAAATATGTCTTCTATGTTTGGTTTTGAAGCATCTAAATTTGAAATTCTACTTTTTGAAAATAATTAAGGACTGAAAGTTTTGTGAAGTGAACAACTACAAGACTTAACCAATTTCGGACTGTGTGTAACCATATCTAAATTTGGGAGAGGAATAGCACAAGGTTACCTTATTTTTTCTCTTCCTATCATTTTTGATGATGTACTTATTGTATGAGTCAATAAAGAATAATATGTTGTTCTTGTTCCAAATTTCAAGCCGATTTTTGTTAACTCATACTGATTACTTTTTATTTTATTTATTACACAGTTTTCACATTGAATCACTTGATAGAGCAGAGCTCTAGTGATGTATGAGATGTCAACTTGAATATAAATGGGAACAACGAAGAATGGTTGAATAAATGAATGAGATTGTGATACATAAATGAACAAATAAATGAATGAGGTTGTGATACATAAATGAACAAATAAATTAATGAGATTGTGATACATAAATGAATAAATAAATGCTTTTATTATACATCACATTTTTGAAAATAATCAAGTAAATGTAAATACATTTTTATTGTCAGCGTTTTCTCCTTGGCAGAGTGCCGTCAGGAGGTGGAGATTGTGATACATATCAGAACATGTATGGTCTTGAATTACATTGGAGGTTTTTTCTAAAAATTCATCAATTTTGTACTACGACTGTCTATTATTACTGTTTTGGCCGGTTGAAGGTGTAAGAACAGCACAGTATGAGAGACTACCAGCGTCACATAGCTTCACGAAAAACAACTACTAAAACTGTCGGTTTGAATTAACATTGAAAATTGAAACATGAACGCCAATATACAAAATATTGTGTTTCAATGTGTTCTTTTTATTTGTTCAGACGAAGGCAACACCACTTGGAGGAGGAGCATGCTGAGCTGGAATACCAGATCCGGTGCCTGATGCTCTGTCCCGAGCAGAATAAGACTGACTCCGACAAGGAGCGAGAGGAGGAACTCATTCAACGGTCAGTCATTCAATCAATCATTACCAAACAATATGATTGCACTCGTACTATTAATCATTAATTTACCAAGTGTTACTTTAATAGAAATTAAATGGAATATGTACCCTTTCAGAAACACCTTCTACTTCTTATTATTTGTATTATAATTCGTATTATTAAGTATATTGACCAATAGATGGCGGCCAGGTTAGCCGTTGTACCCTTCAGTCTGTCAGCGCTACCTGGTCGTGGGTTCGAATCTTGCCAGTAGGCATGGACGTTTGATCATCTAAGGCTGGCCACTAACGGTTGAATGAGCATGCAAATGTACACAGTCGACTTACATTGTTATGTCATCACGGCTGTGTTCACAGCGAAACGCTTCGAGCAATATTTTTGGAAGTTAGGCTTTTGTATTTCCAATATTTATTTTTTCCTCGCTGCTCTATTTGAGGTTAGATTATTTTTCTATTATTATAAATTGTAATTTTCCTGTGGTTTATTTATTGTTATTGGTTGTTTATTTTATGTTCGAAGCCTCCCGCTGATCTAGTGTATGTGCATTCACGTTCAACCGTTAGTAGCCAGCCTTATCAATTACCCACGCCTACGCAAAAAGCTCATGGCATCATCCGCAATAAAAAATTATAATAATTTGTTCGAGAGTCTACACAATTGTTGTAAACACATTACCAATATTAGTGATTATGGATCATTAGGTTGGTGTAGAACGTGTAAGGCTGGCCTATATCGGTAGAATATGCATGTTTATCATGTTCATGAAGGTCCCTTGCGGTAAGGTCCCACCTCGCCTGAATATATAAATTCAATCGGTCAATAGGCCTGTCTTACGACTGTCATACTTTATACTACACTCAAAAATCAAGCAATTAAATGATTGAAATGTGAAATCATTAGTCCTATTGGTTTTTATATTCAATTTATTAGTGGAAATATAACTATTTGAAGATGTCCAGATTCTCTGAACTGTTATTTAATAATTTTCAAAATATTATCCTCGTATATCAAGAGCAAAATACAATAATTTTACACAGTTTGGCAAGGAAGCTGGACATCTTCAAATACGGTAATTATTATATTTCCACTAATAAATTGTAAAAAAAAACAATAGGCCTAATGATTTCACATATCAATCATTTAATTGAGTGTAGTATAAAGTATGACAGTCTTAAGACAGGCCTATTGACGGATTAAATTATATATTCAGGTGAGGTGGGACCTTACCGCAAGGGACCTTACACCAACAAAAGGGACCTTACACCATAGAAGTTTACTTCAATTTTGTTGCATGCTTGATATTATCTGTCATGTAGAATACTCCCAACTTTGTCAATCATTGATGCTCAGTTGCATAAAAAACCTGCTACATTCAATCCATTCATGTAGATAAATACTGTATTGTCATTTAATATTAATAAAAAATAATTTCATAGTTCCCTTTTGTTTTTGAAACTGAGTTGTGTTTTATATAAAATAGTTTTAAAAACAAAAGGGTACTATGGAATTATTTTTTATTAACAAATCAAGAAGCCTATTGAAATACGTTACTAACTGTCATTATCATATATATTTTTTTCAATCAATCAATTCATTTATTTCACAAACAAACATAATACAAAATAACAAAGAAAGATATAAAAATGTGAAATAAAAGTGGACAACCCTAGGCATAAGCCCGATTGGGGTGTACTTCTAATAAACTAATTAAAAATACTCAGAGATGTAAGGCCGCTCCGCTCTAATAAACTTGGCATAATAAATTATAACTTGAAAGAAAATACATTTTTTTCTGCTACATCACAATATGAAAACAAGGATGAAATTATAACATTATGATAAATAAAAGTTGTGACTTACAGAAATAAAACCAAAAATAGAAAATTTACAATGCAAAATGCATATTCTAAAAAAAGTTACTTAATATTGTCATTATCATATTAATTGATTTTTGTAGATTGGTGGACATAGTGGAGAGGCGGAACGAAATAGTGCAGTGCTTGGAGATGGACCGACTCAGGGAGGCGGAGGAGGACAGAAGCGTCAACGCACAACTCAATACCTTATCTGCAGGTGAGTCATCCAAGAAAATCATCAACATGTCATAAAAATTGGAAATAATCTACCTAAAACGGTCATATAATCGAAACATAGTGGAGCGGCAAAGGTTGCTTCAAGCCTGAGGGCGTTGAAAATATGCATTTATTAATTTATTAGTATTTATTTATGTGTAAAATAACATTATAGTACCCTTTTTGAGAAATTTTTCATATAAAATAACAAATTAAAACAACTAGATGTGAACATCGAAACTAGTTGTTTTAATTTGTTATTATTTTACATTAAAAACTTCTCAAAAAGGGCACTATGATGTTATTTTACAAATAAGAAATTAAGTAGCCCTGAGTATATAAATTTTAAGGTAGTATTTATTTATTTGTTTATTTAAATGGGTACCGCTACACTTTGTGTTTTGACCCATTTAAATACATGCATTATTTTCAACACTCTCAGGCTTGAATACAACGAAAGCTTGCTTCGTTGAAATTATAACATTATGATAAATAAAAGGTATGCCTTACAGAGATGAAACCAAAAATAGAAAATTTACAAAGAAAAATGCATATTCTAAAAAAAGGTTACTTAATATTGCTAGCTTCGCCCTTCGCCGCTTCACTATGTTTTCACCCGTACTTAGTTACTGTCATTCATTGAATCTTGTGTCAATTAAATTTCCTCTTAATAGTGGATGTTGTCTATTATATTGTGACTGTTGGCGATAACGTGGATGTTGTAAAGTAGTATACTGTCTATTGAACAAAAGGCTTTGAAAGGTTAACAGAATAAGAAAGCATTATAATATTTGTAAACAAAAATTATACGGGTTACTTTTTCTGTTTAATAACCATAATATTTTATTTAACAGCATTTGAAAAATAATAAAAGTTAGCCTTTAGTAATCTAATTTCTTTCGGTCCTTACAGAATAAAAAATGTTTGAGCTATGAATGGTTTGCACTTGAATAATGTTTTAATATTTCTTATAATTCAAAAAATAATCCTTATTCATTCGTATGAAGAGCATTCGATGTGCATTGCAAATACTTGGATATTTTTCAAATAATGTCAGTAGAAATGTCAAATAATCGGAAAGAATGCAGACGTAGATATAGAGTTTTAAATTCACAAGATATTTCGTTGTATTATTTCTGCAGTATTCAAAAATAAGCATCACAATGATACTACAGACGTTTTCTCAAAACTACTGCAATCTCAAATATATTGTATAATATGTAATGTATTCAAGTATTATTATGGCATTAAGAGTTTTTCAATGCCGAATTTTGAAGTGTCCGGTTCATAAAATTTACTAACTTAAAATATTATTTAATAATGATCTATAGATTGTCTAATTGACTTTAGTTTCAAATTAATTGCTTTTTTCCTTTATGACATGTTTTTCTGATTTCTTGTGTTTATCACTTGCAGCTGCCATGGGTTTCGATTCAGAATCGAGCAGATCAACTACGCCCGACAAAAAGGGAGAAAAGAAGATCAAGAAGGAGAAGAAGAAGGGGAAAATCGACATCGACAAGGACATAGACGAAAGCGAAAAAGAGAGGAAGAAGAGGAGCAAGAAGAAATGGTTCACTTTGCCTCACTCACCTAAGAGACTTTAACTTGCTTCAGTGCCTTTCAGAGTGAGAGAGATAGAGCACTGTGTTGTTACCAACCTACTAACTGACGATAAGCTTTTGATTCCTGTAAATTATTCTATTTTCTTAAACGCCTGTAATTGTATAAATAGTGTAAGGTTTTTAATAAAGTGAGCTTCCAATAAGTGGTTTTTGTTTATTTATTCACTATAATACAGAACCTCCAATTATAAATTATGGACGATTTATTAGAAATTGCAGTGTACCAACTGCTGTAACATTATAACTTCGGTCAATATTTGCAGTAGCAGAAGTTCTTAGTTCTATCTTTATAGCTTTCATTTGATATTTAAAATAATTATTTCACAGTAATAGTTTTATAAATGATAAAATGCTTTATTTGTTCAATTTCTTGCTTCAAAGTCGATCCACAGTCCTCCCTGGATTCCTTTTGTGAAAAACTCTGTCTTCATTTTTATAGGCATTATAGTTTTTGGACTTATTTTGATACTGTATGCCATAAATATCTTGACAAGCAACACTTTCACTGAAAGAATAGCAAAGCGCATAGCTGTAACAAAGAATAAAAAAAATTAATGACAATTTTGTAGTAAAATTATTACAAATAGATTGTCTTTTTTTAAACAATGTATGCTAACTGCAAAATTGTGAGCGCCTTAGGACACAAGTATACCTGTAGACTACCCGCAACACAAGAAATATAGATTGTGTACCTCTTTTTTTTCTGATGACAATTTTAAGTATTATTTAGACATTCTCTAATATTTTTATCACTTGACTAGTCTAGCTTTTTCGATCGGATATTAGAAATTTCAGAACAAGATTGGGATTTTAACAGGATTTGGAAACTGTTAGAATTTTAGAACAGGAAATTAGAAATATGACGTTGCTGGAGCTTTCATTAGCGCTTGCATAGAGAACCGGTAACACAATGAAAATTCTATGTAACTCTTATATTTGAAAATTCATAATTTACTGTGAACCACATCAAAAACCCTGGTAATCATCATCTTGATTTGGTGGTTTGTTTTCACTGAAGAAAAGCTACTAAAATGTTCACTCGAAACATCGTCCTTGACCTAGATATTTGACAATGTTTTCAAAAATTACTGTTATAATTGAAAAATAATCTGGTTTTAGAGGATTTTTTACATGATTCATGTCAAAGATTAATTTTAAGGACCATTTTCTCAAAGCAGTTCCAAGTTTAAATTGATGCAAGATAGAATTTGTTAGAATGTGTTAGCTATTGGTTAAAGCTCGAAATATAATGTTTTCTGATAACTGATTTCGAACATACGAACCTGGAAAATCAATTTATTCATATTCTAATAATTTGATTGTATGTGAGGAGATTTTGCGGCATTTTTATTCTTTATTACGTCTTATTCTTTCAATTATTTATCTTTCACTTAACTCTGTAATTATTAATCTTTCTCAACTTACCAATACAAAACCGAGGTCCCATTCCGAACGGAAGGTAAGTTCCTTTCCGGATAGAGTCAGGATACAAAAATCGGTCTGGATCAAATACTTCCGGATTAGGAAAGTTTTCTGGATCATTGTGTATACTCGACACTGGCAATATTATCTCATCACCTTTCCTGATCACGTGATCTGTGTCTGGGATCTTATAGTCCTGAACACACAGTCGGTTCAGCAATGCGATGGGCGGATGTTTACGGAAAACCTCTGAAAAAGAGAAGGCAGAGAATAAAATCAATAACAAAAATTAAAATATGATTTCGATTATTACCGTAATTATCAAGTGTCCAATGACAATTCATTTTATAGTTATGTAATTTAAAAACTTTTCAGACTGAACTAGGCCGCGAGGTATATAAACATTACACTTTGACTCCCACAAACCAGGCTCTGTTGAGTATCATGTTATATCTCTCGTAGCCTCTTCCAATATATTGTTAGTAGTAACTATAGTCAACCGCACAAAAATAGTCCGATGGAAATTGGAATGGCTGAGTACCTCCTAATATAATTATTATTAATAATAATAGTAGTATTAATATAATTATGTGTATTTATACACATGGAAATTACTGAGATATTGCATTTATTCAAATGCTAACGGTATTATTGAACGAAAATCCAAATTAAATGCTGGAAAGCACCCCGAAGAATTCTGCTACTGCAAATATTTACAACAGCTAGATGGGAATTCGAAGAGCGCTACTATTCAAAAATTAATTCAAATTTCCGGGCTGCAAATAATTTTTGAAATATCGGGGCACCGAGCTTCGCTCGTTATTCTTATTTATTGATAAACAGAACACAATTCTCTAAAATGATCATGTTTATATTTCACAGCTGGCTATATGTATCTTATGAATTTCGGGGATGCGATATTTTGATTTTTCACATACTCGCTGACTCACTTTTTTACTATCCACAGCTGTTTCAGCCAAGGATGAATTATCCTTTTGATGTCGTTCAGCGAGTTTTCCCAAGGATGAGACCTAGTGCAATCGAATTTTCATATCATAAACCTACTATGTTCCAAATTTCTTGAAATCGTTAGAGCTGTTTTCGAGATCCGTTGAACATCAATAACCAGATATAAAATATATACAAATATACGGAAATTGCTCGCTTAATATAATAGGATAGTAGCGCTCATCGAATTTCCATCTAGCTGTTAACCCTGTTATCAATATTTGCAGTAGCAGAAGTCTTCGGGGTGATTTACAGCATTTAATTTGGATTTTCGTTCAATAATAATTATGTATTTATACAGTATATACTTATGTCTTTCTCTGTTTTTTTACTCAACTTACCTAACACAACTTGGTTCAAATAAGTCATAGAGTTGACTGCAGAGAAACTGAGCTCTTGGTCCATTAGAACACTGTCAATTTCCTCCTGCATTCTCTGTTGCACTGGCGGATTGCATGCGATTTCCAGAAGTGCAAACGTGAGCGCTGTCGATGTCGACTCACTTCCTCCCGATATGAACACAAATGTGTTGGCTGCCAAGTGTGTATCGGTGATCTCTGAATAAATAAACAGATTACATTTGAAATTTACATCTATTGACACCGGATAAAATGGAAGAAAATACTTGAATAATTAGTAAAAGAGAAGTATAAAGTAGGTACTTTGCAGTATTGTGATACTACATACAGGTGGTTTCTAGAAAAATTGATAAATTACAACTTACAAGCAAATTTAAATAAAAATGCAAATAAGAAGAATATAAAGTATTTCACAAAAATAATATCTTGTGAAATAATTTAGAAATAATAATACCCGATATTTAGAAAAAATGATACAGTAAAGTGAAAAATAAAAAGGAGAAAACTCAACAGTGTTATAATGAAACAATATTATTATGCTATAACCGTACAGAAATAATGAAATCATTTCTTATAATATAGCCTGCTGGTAATCTTCTAACTCACTTGCACCTAATATTATATTCTTTATTTCTTTGTTATCACTCAACTTCTGAAGAGAAAAGTTGAATCATTACAAAATTGTTTTACTTGCAAATTTAAGAAAATTTGAATTGTTGAGTTATAAAATGTGTCACAGAATAAACGTTCAATTTATTTTTAAGTTTATAAAGCAGGCAATGTTTAAAAAATATTCTTATGAAGCTCAAGTTGAAAATGGATATAACTAAAAGGAAGATGAGTTATTCAATTATTAGAATTTGTAGTTATGGTACCATATTTCAATTTTTAATACAAGAAATGATAATGTGAGCGGTATATATTAACATAAATTGTATCATTGACTATGCAAGTATTACAGTACTCACTGAAATGTTGAGCTCCTTTCTTGCTTGTATCCAAATTTTCAAATAATTCTTTATCCTCCTCTTCATGTTTCATCATCTCCTTTCTCGCTTCTTCCACCCTCCCACCATTCTCCTCATCCTGCTCTTTCATGTTTATCAACAGCTGGAGAAAATCATTAGACTTGGTTCCAGTCTCCTCACGATACTTGATAAATATTCTTGACCAAATCGAAAAAGAACGCCTTCACGTCATCCTCAGTCAATGTCAATCCAATAAACTTACTAAAACTTTTGAAAAAAGTTATCATAAAAAACTTGAAGTATCTCATGTTGTTCATTCGGAAAAATCTCAAACTCATTTCAACAAACTCGCTTTTTTCTCCGTCTAAATACTTGTGGGCTTCCACTTTCATACCAAAAGCAACCGAAGCAATCACATCTAAAATGTAACAATACGATAGCTGTTTTACTTCCAAACATGTATTAGGTTTGCTGGAAATGTAATTAGTAATGGAATCTGAGCTTTCTGTTAGTTGTTTGAACATACTTCGTAATTTCCCCGTTGTAAATGTGGGAGCAAGTTTGTATCTGAGACCTCTCCAGCGGTCGCCTTTCAAACTGAACAAATGAGCGCTCAGGGGATCGTTTTTTTCATCCACCGGAAACGGTCTGTCCATAAAATACGAGAAATCCTTTATCATTATATTGTAAATTATGTCGGGATCACGAATCACAATCTCGTTCTTATGTAGTCCAATTTGGCCGAAATATTTCATACCCGCGCCACTATCATAGATATCTTGGACCACAGCATCAATACTTTTCAATCGCAAAACAAATTCAACCATCTTCCTAAGAAGTTCATGAACACTTGTTTTTGCATAGGGGAAATTTCGTTCTTGGAAGTAGTTCAGTTTTTGTGATGTTTTCAAGTAGAAAAGCAGTAGTATCACAGCCCCCAAAAACGCTGTTACGAAAATATACATTTTTATGGTTTTCAACAAATCTTGACGAACTGCATCAATTTATCTGGAATATAATAATAAATTGAATAAATATTGATTCAAATAATATAGTATCCGATTAACAATAGAAAAACTAACTATAGTGAGGTCCACGTTATAATGGCAGTAGATAAAGATGGGAGAACAACGTTACCGATCCTCACTGTCTTGTCAATGCCTTCTATAGAAGGTAGGTGACTGATACAGGTTTTATTAATGTAATATCAAATGTTCTTTCTCGTTTGAAATCATCAATTATTATATTACATCAGGCAAGAAAATATTTTTCAATAATTTCATTATGAATTTTCATAATTATTTAAGATGAAAAATTTAGTTGATTAATTATTAATTCTACATTGTTAAAAGCCGATCTGGCAAAAGAGCAAAGCGAGAAAGAGATAGCGCTATCCGCTTTGTTGAATGATAGACAAGTATAGCAATACCATTGCTAATCAAACACTGCCATTATAACGTGGACCTCACTACAGGTACAGTGCAGTACAGAAAAAGGCTGCCTCAAAAAATAAACTTATATTTTTTCATAAAAGCAGCAGTAATACTGTACTAACTTATTGTTAATAATCTAGTGAATTTTTTGCTTGAGTGACCATCAATTATTGCGAGAATTTAGATAGGTAGGCTCTTTCAGGCTCTGCAATGATTTGAAAACATATTAATATTCATTACAATAATAAACATACTTAGGTAGTAATTTATTTGGAAATATTAAATTGTTAATAACGTGTTATGAAATTCAATAAGACGTATTAAGCAATTAATTGCATAAGAACTATCATTATTCTTTAAGAAGGACAAATTGAATTATAGCATCTATATTTAGTTACTTTAATTACAAATTACATTTTAAGATGTGTATAGTAGGTAATCGATAATAAATGTCATCTATATGTGGGGGGAAAATGTCAAAAGTTTTATCCACACCTGTTGAACATTAATTTATTTATGTAATAATCAACCATATATGAATTATAAACCAATTTATGTTTATTCATCCATATTTCATTTATCAATTAAAAATCCAGTTTTTATGTTTATAAGCCTATATAGTTTTTGTTAAATATTTATGACAAATGGATTCATAAATTTATGAGGTTTTTCAAGGCACTTTTGCGTTTATTTCTTTGAAAGTTCCATTGCTCCATTCTAAAATTACTTCTAAGCAGCACACCGTAAATATAATTATATAATATTAAAAGTCACAATTTGAAAATGTTATCAATAGTTCACTTACCGGTACTTGAAAATTGATTCAAAAAGACACTTTCTTGTTCAGAAGAAAAATCACAACAGTTGTTTGAAAAAATACTCACTGTCGATAAAAAATTATTTCCAAGATGATTAATTATTATTGTAAGAAAAGTATTCACTTTAAGGGATTACGTTGGAATAATAATAATTGTTATCCTAATGCAATTTTCAAACACAACTAATCCCTTATACATTGAAATCGCCGTAGTAACACAAAATCTATTAGCAAAACTGTGTTAACTGTTGAATGTAGGCTATTGTACGCTTCAACTGCCTGATAGACTGATAAACAACATTCTTCACTAAAGTGAGATTTGATTCAAGCTACTGTCAGATCATTCCTTGTGAATAACATGAATGCTTCCCATTCAACGTATGATGATAGTTTAAAGTGAATCTCACTATAGAGCGTTATGAAACATACTGAACCAGCAGTCTGTGCCTCTATTTGTATGACAGACCAACATTTTCAGAACGGCTAGTAGCACAGTGGTAATTCAGTAGTTTTTTAGGTGGCTATTAAGTACAGTCCATCCCAACAATAATAATGCAAACGCTCTTCATGATTGTTTTACTGCTATCACTTCATCTTCACTCTGAGTTAAAACTCACACACAAAATAAAATTATTACTGTTATTTTTACACATTGTAGCGTATCAGTCATATTCATGTGAATAATTTCCCAATAATTTGATAATAGTATAATCCATTATTGTTATCAGAGAGATGACATGAGAATATATGCCTGTATAGAGTGTGTATAGATCTGACTCTGCAGAAGACCTTTGAACTATCATCTTTCCTACATACACTACCTAGGGATCTTCTATCCAATGAAAATTTTTGCAAAGATAATATTTTTTATCTTTTCTTATTCATCTAATAATTTATTTTCTGAGCTTTTTTCTAATCAATTCATTTGAATTTTTATATCTTAAATTGAATATAATTAATGACCGAAATAATTTTACATAAGAACCACAAATTTCAGGTCAAAAAATTTTAATTAATCCTAAGATTTAGATTTAGTAGGTACCGGTGTAAATACATGGTTACTGTAACACAGAACTGTACATTCATTTAAAAAAGTGCATCTCGGAAAAACTGAGAGGTGGATATGGTATAAAAATAAGGGTAGGCTCTTATTAGGCATATAACTAAATTTTTCTATGAAGAATTTATTTAGCTTTTAACGCACTGATTGTGCTAAGGCAAGATTTCAATTTTCCAGCAAAAAAAGGGAGTTTTGAACAAAAACCGTAAACCGGGGTGAAGTCGGACACTTTTTCAGGTTTTTTAAATATTTAAGTGGTTTATATTAAAATGATCATTTTCATACTTGGAATATAAAATCTACTGTTCTTTCCGGTGCTTTCTATCCCATTTTCATATTTGTACACCAACCCGTTTTTTTTTTTTAAATCCCAAATTGTGTCCGGATTCACCCCATGGGTTGGGGTGAAGTCGGACACAGGTTGTTTTGCATTTATTTCCGAATTCTGATGACACTAGGGGCTATTTCGGACACATATTTTCGTTTTAAAAAAAAACAGAAAACCCTTTAAAAATAATTAGAAGCATTTATCCATAAAATTCACTATTGAAATTTACTATAATGCAAAATCAATAATGCAAAAAATCAAAAATACAATCAGATAATATGAAGGAATGAATTGAACACAATCAGATAATATTAGTATACATTCTTAATATTTACAAAGTCTTCTAGTCCAGGGAACATGAACTTTTCTCTACGCAGTTTTTTGGGTTTCAGTTTTGTTATGATTGATCCCAGTGACACAGTTTCAATGTCTGGGATATCAGGAAAACTGAAAGTAATCTCCTTTTTTCCATCCTTCTTTCTTAAAAATCGAATTTCATATTCGGTGTTCTCTGTATCAAGGATGTTTTCGATTCTTCCAACATAAACTTTGTCCCGGTTATCTTCTTGTGTCACGAATTTAACAAGGACGAAGTCACCTTCAGCCTTGTGCTCATCAGGGATGTCGACCAGCTCTTCATGGGAGGTGCCAGCATCACTTTCTTCAGACTCAGATGCAAAGATTCCTTCCTCTTCAGCCATAACAGTTTGCAGGACGTTATTGTCGGTGTCATTATTCAAACATGTTGTTGTGATGCTCTGCCCTGGATGGACAGTCACGCGTTTCCCACGACTTTTAGGAGTGTCACCTTTTCGTGTCTCCTCCAACTTTTCTCTTAGAGCATCGCACCAATTTGGTGAAGTATCATCTGCTTGCTTAGGTAGCTTCTTGAGCACCTCCTCTTTGTCTAATGGGATTAGACCAGTAGCCCTAAATCCAGCAATGATGTTCGCTCGAAGTTTGTCCCCCATGGATTCTATAGCTTCACGCAAAAGTCTGGGGAACACAGATTTTTGCACAGCACCTCTGTTCCTCTTCTTCCACTCTCCTAATGTGCTACGCCAGGCAGCTTTCATGCTTCTGAAAACTGCAACATCCAACGGCTGGAATAAGTGGGTAGAATTTGGCGGAAGAAAACAAAATCAATGCCATTCAGCTTACACAGTCTTATAACCTCAGCTGAGAAGTGACTGGCTAGGTTGTCACCAATCAACAACTTTCTCCCCACTTTGTCACGAAAATAGACGAGGGCCACCGTGATGAACCATTCCTCGAACAGGCGCATGTCAAACCACCCACTCTTGCTACATCCATATCTCATTCCTGGGAGACCACCCTCTATCCAGGTGGGGTACAAAAATTGAGATTTGTACACAGTGAATGGTGGCAGTAGATCACCCCTCCCATTTACTGCCATCATAACACTAGTGGAGCTTTTAGAGTGGTCCATTATTCTTTCTGGACGGCGGCAGCCTCGACGCACAATTACTTTTTTGGATCCGGGGTCATCGGAAAAATTTGTTTCATCGAAGTTCACCCAATTTTCAGGTGGAATTGCAGCACTTCCTTCAGGCTCAAGAGTTTTGTCTAAGTGTTCAAAATAGCTTTTTACTGCCTCAGCATCAACTGCTGCTCTGCACCTCTTGATGTTCTCCGCGAACCTATTGGTCAGTTGGGGGTGTCTTTTTAAAAAATTCCAAGTCCAATCCTCTCCAGGCCTATTGTCTTTGAAACGCTTCACTACCCTACCCTCCCGGTTCAGAAAAGACTGCACAACATCTTTCACGTCTGCAGCGTGTAGTGGGTAACCCCACTCTGCACATACAAGGAGTCCATCCATCAAACATTGTTCATCATTGTTTGACAAAACAGGTTGTCCCCCCGGTTTACGATGCATTTGTCCTGAACGGCTTCTTTTCAGATAATCTGATAGCGTAGACCTTGGGACCCCATGTTTCTCTGCAGCTTTACGTATCGTTAGTAATCCAGTCTTCACCTCTCTTACAGCTTTTAGAAGTGATTCTTCACTATATTTCTTGTGGCCAGTTGGCCCAAGGACTGGCTTATATTTCCTTGTCATGTTGAAAACCCTTAAAAAAAAAGAATTTTGTCAATGCCTGAACTACACAATATTGACATGTTGTACTCCACAAAAAATATTTTTGCCCCCCCCCCCATTTTAAAAAAGTAGGTCACGGTACGCCTCCGTACCACTAAGCTAATAATAATGAAACATTACACTGTAACTCATTTTATCTAAACATAAAATAATGAAAAAGTTCACAATATTGGCATGTTGTACCCCCTTCAAGAAAAAGTTATTCTACTCCCCCCCTCCCAACAATAAAAGTTGATCACAGTACACCTCTGTACCGACATGCATAGAATAGGTAATAAAAATGTAGGTACACAATAATGCATTAGCTAAACATAAAATAATGAAAAACTACACAATATTGGCATGTTGTACACCCCTTCACTCATAAAACATTTTGCCCCCCCCCCCAAAAAAAAGTTTGTCACGATACCGTATCTGTACCGCAATGCATAGAATAATGAAAAATTACGTTTGTTTTGACATTTAAACTTTAAACACCATTTTACAACCATTCTTGGCATGTCCGAATTCGCCCCTGAAAAGTGTGACTTTTCAGTATTTATTATATAAAAATACTAAAAAGTCGAAAACATAGAATGTGAAAGTTTGGTTATGTAGCTGAGAATATGTATTATCGAAGAAAAATAAGTGCAAGCTTCAACTTACTTTGATATCGATGATTTGTGGAGGTTTTGATCAATATAAATGTAAATCAATATTTTTGGCACTTCAAATTTCTATTTATTCACTCGAAATATCACGTGTGTTGGTTCTTAAAACATGTAAACAACATTCAACAGCTTACTGCCTTCTCGAGTCACCACTTTTTGAGGTTATATCGAGTGTCTAATGCCTCCAAATTCAAAATCAGTAGACGCGGGTAGCTCTGTCCGACTTCGCCACAGTAGTCCGAATTCACCCCGGTTTACGGAACTGTATAAGACGGCTTCTCTAATTGGTTCTCGTGGGATTAATCACAATTAAAATTTAACCGTCTTTTGTGCAACCGGCACTCTTTACTCTTTACGTTACAAAACATTTTAGGAAACCAAAAGGACCAAGAAACTGTAGTGAGGTACACGTTATAATGTCAGTGGATAAAGATAGAAGAACAGCGTTGCCTTGCCTCTGCATTGATTAATTATATTTCTACATAGCCAAAAACAGATTTGGCATCGTTGCGGAGCTATAAAAGGATAGCAATACCTTCTTTGTCAGATGATAGAGAAGGATAACAACATCAAAGTTTATCAAATACTGTCATTATAATAATCATTATATTAACGTGGACCTCACTATTAATTATGAAACATCACTATCGAAAGTATAATTGATTATCGAGTATCGAGACTTAAAACTCTTTACTATCTCGATTTTTTTAATATCGATAGGTTGCTTATTTCGATTTTTCGATATTCGTGAAATCGGTCAGACTGTCAGACATAACCTAAAAAAGCTAAAATCTAGTGCTCAACATTTTTACTAATTTGTATTGTAGATTATAAATGTAATTATGTAATTCTACGTAGTTTATTTTTATCATAAAAACCTCTTCTCTCTTATTGATTTTTAATTGTTTACATAAGAGTGAATTCTATAAAATAAAAGTACCTATCTATTATTATTGTTAACCTTACCGTGGTAAGTAAAAGTGCTTTGTATCTAAATCAAAATGTAATATTAATCTGTTCTTATCGTAAATATATATTTATTATTGAGTTTTTAACAATAATAAATAAGAGAGAACACACAAGTCAATGAATCTGATAGAAAGAATTGAAGCTAATGTTATTTTATGAGAGTTGAAAGTTTCACTCAGCCATCCACGATATTTTCATAAGTAGGTTATTTGAATATGTAAAGATTTTTAGATGCTGCTCAAAAGTACTCTCTTACTATAAATAATGATGAGAGTGAATATTCATTTCTATCATGGAAACATATTAATATCTCAGCTCAGGGATGTCTTCATTACCTACTGGAATTAGACAACGACTACTAGAAAATCGAAATCTTACTCTTGAAGCTGCCTTTGATTAGAAACAGTTCCTATAAATGGCTTCACTCAATGCAGAATCATATACTATTACCAATCCTATATTTCTGGCGGCCATACATAACTTTGACGATTATATGAATTAACCGGTGCGAGCTGAACCACTCTAAGCAGTTAAAAGAAGAGTTCATTCTATTTTTGTGGTAAATGCGAATCTTGTGTAGGCCTACTCAACCACCATAGTGAT
The DNA here is from genome assembly GCF_014356525.2 of Nilaparvata lugens. Taxonomy (NCBI): domain Eukaryota; kingdom Metazoa; phylum Arthropoda; class Insecta; order Hemiptera; family Delphacidae; genus Nilaparvata; species Nilaparvata lugens. Next base: position 32,508,289 of record NC_052513.1, on the reverse strand, counting down.
GATATAACAATAATTACGGGTACAAGTAGGTAGTGATCCTTTGAAAGCAGTATTTAGTCTCTCAAATGGTGTAGTAGCCTTAATTATTGAAGTTCCGTTGTGTTTCAAAAAATTAATTTTGACTTCAGAACAGACTTTACAAGAATTGATTAAATTTCGAATATCTTCAACTGAGAATGGAGGACTCTTGTTTCAACTGCAGTGAAGCATTCGTTCAATGCCAGGATGACATAATGTTTCGTGGAGCTCTTAAATGCTCCCTGTACTGGAGTCAATCGGTGCACATACTCTTGAAAGTATGAACTGTATTTTCTTTGTAGGTATGAATATCATGCAATCATGGCATATTTGTACCCAGCTAGCTCTGATGCCACCGCATTATTCTCTCATTTATAATTTTGCCAGCTGTTTGACGATCAAACATGAAGGCAACTGATTTTTGGTCATTTATAAGAGTGAAGTGACTACCTAAAAGGTAATGGCACGACAATGACGTATGCCTCTTTTTCTGATGATGATGAAGATTTATAACATATAGGTTACAATTATCCAAGTTTTATATCATTGTGATAACTTTTGTCTTACTCGAATTTCTTCTATATATTCTACTTTATGATACACCATGCCTTTTTTGCTTCTAGTTCAAAATGAGTGCGCTGTTCCAAAGACTCACTACTACACTGTCGTCAATGTTTCAAACACCTTTTAGTACCAGTAAGTAGAATTATTCTCTAATATTTTTTCTGATTGACTTGCGATTAATTTTTATTGATAATAGGCTAATTAATGGAGTTGATTGAAACCCCCAAAATGAGAAGTGACTTGAGTGTGGGTGATTAGTAACAGGGAATGAGTATAGCACAAATTTAAATTGTGCCATGAACATGAAGGGTGCAACTAATGCTGCAAATCACTAGACTCAACCTGCTCACCTCAACACGGGTCACATCATGTGTCTCAGTGGGCTTCACTTTAGTGATCTCTTTCATGGACCTAATTGATCAAAATAAATACTAAATAAACAAAAATCCAAGAAAAAGGCGGACATCTGTCTTGCTCCTTGAACCCCTCCTGCAGAATAAGACAAGAAAAATCATTAATTTAATGTTGTGATTGTAAATTGAAATAAATAAATGAGAAAAAACATGTTTCTCTCTATGAGAACTCCAGCAACTTCTCTCTTGGGGAACACTAGGTAGCAGTTTTAGAGGGTACATTTATCCAGTTTTGAGAGTTGCTATGCCGGGGACTCATGTCAGTGCCAAGCCCATCCTACATGAATATAATGTCATCCTCGTCATACTGGGGACGCGAATGCCTCCTGTATAGTTGTCTCTCAGCTCAGGAATTGTGAACACCACTAAAGGGCTTAGCTTGCATCTGCGCGTAATTGCATTCTGGTTCAATATAGATGTATGAAAAAGAGATTGGCAGGCAAACGGAACGAGCACTACAAAAATACAATTACAACCGCCTCATTACCCACGCACAAGATTATAGCTCATGTGGATATCACCCTCAGCAAAAGTTATTCGTATGAATTTGTCTGAGCTTTTACCATAGTGAAGTTCCCTTTGATGTGTAAACGTTCCCTATAAATAACATTTATGTTTAGAAAAAAAAATGTTTCTTTAACATCATCGTGGTTTCACATTTAACCTATGGCCGTTTCACACTTACCGATTTTCGGCTGAAACGACAACTAGAATATAAGTCACAATTTAAATTGAAATGAGAATCAGCCAATCGGATGACATTCGGGGTATCGTGTCGGAGTGTGAAAACAGCTATTGCTGACAATTTAAAACGAATGTTACTATAATACATTTATACTGGAGTCAAAATGTCTCCAGTGGCTAGTGTAAAATGATTGAATGTCCTTGAGAGATAATACACCTTTCTTATAATTCCAGAATCTTAAAAACTAGTTAATAGTAATATTATACAATATATTTGAAACGACTGGTTCAATTTGAATTTTTACATTTTAGTTGTATTGTGACTACTTTTTTACAAAACAGTACGTGGTTTCATGGCTTGAATAGTCACATCTTCAGTTGTGTTGTTCACTACTGTCTAGAAAGGAGAATATGATCCTGGTAAGCTATAGAACCAGGTACTGAAAAACATGAAGTTTATTGATATTATTCATCATTGAGGAATACCACAATATCAGTCACAATACAACTTTAATGTTTATCCGATTATTTGGATACTACGGATTGCAATTGTTAAGAATTACTTACCTATTATAGTGATAATTCTATTATGACTATTATAAAACCGTCTGTGTAAAGGACAGCATAGTTGTCAGTTTACTCCTCCACCGCCTTCTATAATAGATAGCTCGTTGATTTATGTTAATATTTGATCAATTTCAACTATATTATCAAAATGTATATTACCAAGAAAATAAATCTTTTCATGATTTTATAATACATTTTTGAAATGTGATGAAATATGTTAGTTTCTAATATTCCTACAGTCTTCGATACAAGCAATTTGTCAACTGTGCGGAATTAGAAAAGAATAGAGCTATCTGCTTTGTCCAATAACAGACAAGGATAGCAAACCAATATTAATCAGATGCTGACTTAAACCTGAATATTTATTAATTCATAAAAACACTTTACTTAATGGGCTACTTTTGTACAAAAATAATAAAAACAATATAAAAAATCTTGTAGTACCCTTTATTATTAAAAACTTTAAAAATATTTCAACAACTTGTTTCGACCCTAACTTAGGTCATTTTCAACTTGATTTTTATATTGTTTTTATTTATTCATTTATTTACAAAAATGCAAACAGGTATGGCCGAACAACAGGCATTATAGCCCAAAACTGTTCCCGATTCAATATCACAAAGTTTGTCATAAGTAATAATGATAAAAAAGTTGATGAAAAATTGAAATATCATTATATTTAACCAGGTACCTACTGTCTTTTTAAAAATTTGATAAATTGAACATGGCTAAAGCCTTTATTTTATTGTAATTCATTATTGAGAAATAATCAATAACAATTCCAGTCACAATGTCACAATACAACTAGGATGTAATATTACTGTATAATAATATTATTCTCAATATTCAATGAACTCTATATAAATAGAACTAAGGACTTATCATAGAGAAAAGATGGCATAAGAAGATATCCCATACTATAGGTCGTTCATGTTCCAAATTTCAAGCCGATTTCTTGTTAACTCAAGCTGATTACTGTCGAATACTATCTATTATCACTGTTTTGTTGGGGTGAGGTTGTAAGAACGGCACACTATTACTTCAATATCAATATCAGATTCAATGTCATTATTAACTCAATATGAATGATTAGGAAAGTAAGAAGAGGCTTCAAGCCCAAAACTGTTCCTTTCCCAAATTTTGATAGAAATAGTCCAAAATATTTCTTCAACAGACAAAAACACAATCATAAAATGATTGAAAATCTAGGCTACCAGGAAATATAGGGACTACCATCGTCACATAGCTTCATGAAGAAGTAGTTCTAGGACTATCAGCTTGAGTTGACATTGAAAATTGGAACATAAACACCCTATACATGGGATATCTTATTATGCTATATTTTCTCTATGATTCTATTTATGTATCTATGTTCATGTATTTATGTATCTTATGTTCTTTTATTTATTCTATCACATTGGATATTTGAAATAATTATCATACAGTAATAATATTACAGCCGTTGGTTTACTGTAATCTATAATAAAGGAAAGAATCGGCTTATACATGTGGGGGATAGGAAATTCATGTATGACGCATCATCACGTCTGAACTCCATTTTGTGAGAATTTTGGATTGACTAAGGGTCCCTTTAACTATTTTTCAATAAGGAACGGACGGGCTTTATTTAAGCATTCGTCCCCGGACAGCAATACCTCCGGTAGAGCATTAGGTAGTCTTCCGTCCGCCAGCCTTCTTTCACACGCGTATTCACTAAACCGTTTATCACTTCAATTCTCCGCACACCTTTACGATTGCGAGTTCCGAGAAGTCTAGGAGAAGAGTAAATTATTTTCGACAGTTGTTTTTAATGCTTCTGTAGACGATAGTTTTTTAATTTACAGTGAATCATTATTTGAATGTAAAATAACTGTAATGGAGGAATTGATAGAAGTTTTTAATGCGATTGATAAAGATGACTGCGAAGAAATTTCGAAACTGGGAGAAATTGGTCAAAAAACAAATAATTTAAATTTCTGGATAGAGAATTTTCAACGGTTTTGCTTGAGTACGTGCAGCAACTGCCATTTAGTATTTTGATTGATAAACCACTTGATAAAATTGAGACAATTTTTAACAGTGGTCTTTGATTAGAAAACATGTTTTTAATAACACATACTGAGATATATTGTTTTCGAGAGATTTCTAATAACGAGGAAGACCGTAGTAGATTCAAGCGTAACAAAAAACTTTTTATTTTACATTCTAAAATATATTTTCTGGTGCCAACTAACATAAGTTTTTTAAGAATTTCTTGATTGCTTTTCAATTTTATAACCGTACAGCTTACTAACAGATTTGTGGATTTTGAACAAAAACAAGAAAAACTAAAATAATAGCTACATAACCTCAATTTACTGATGGTTTGTAAACTATAACAAATTTCCTGTAAAAATCAGCCTTAAACGATGACATTCTATTACCAACTTAACGCTAAACTAGTTTAACTTGAACTGGATTAGTAAATGCACTGAGAAAACCGATTCAAGTTTAAACTTTCAAATTAACTTAATCGAGTTTAGCAATCTATACTGTGCAAACGGCCCTTAACAATCACTTCTCATAACATATGAGTCTATACTTATTAATTTCTTGAATACAATGGATTGGATTTGAATTGTTACACTACTTATTTATTCAATTTCTTATTTTGTGATGTTTACAGTTCTGGCTCAGGGCAAGCACTCGTTAGAGTACATGCACAGACGAGGTCCTGTCACCAAGTACCGTCCCAACAAAAACCCGATCATGAGCAAGCCGCAGGCGAAGGGCATTGTGTTGAAGGCGCTCATAAAGAAGCCAAAAAAGCCCAACTCGGCGAACCGGAAGTGCGTTCTGCTCCGACTCAGCACCGGAAAGGAAATGGTGGCGTTTGTGCCGGGCATTGGGCACAACCTTCAGGAGCACAACGTTGTCCTTGTCGAGACGCACAAACTGAAAGACACGCCCGGAGTCAAACTCAGGTGCATTCGCGGCAAATACGATCTGCCGCATGTTATCAAACCTAAACAGTAGGGATGGTTACTAGTCATTTAGTTGTTTTCAGGTTAGGCTGGTCACTAAAGTAACGTTTCACATGTCTGGTACATCTGTATAAAGTCGAAAACCTGAACGTCTAATGCTAATCTGGGGGACAGCCAGGTTATAATATAAGTTGTGATTCTATAAAATACAAGTTATAACTCAATATTATAACAGTTACGATATAATATTACTCAAATCAAATTTATTTCCTCAGAAATACAGCAAAAATATCAGCATTTACAAATTATACATTAATAATTTTCAACTTAATTTCATTTAATTATATGAAAATAAAACAAACCTGAATCAATTTGACAAAGAATTCAAAACAATGCTAGGTTATTGAATTAATCTTAAGTTACTGTAATAATAAATAATAAAGGGAAAAGTTTAGATAGGCAACATCTGTCTGTGCGTAAGCTAGAATTGAGTTTATTGAATTGAATTTGAATTTATTTGTTTCCAACAAAATACAAGCATACAATGTGCATTTATACACAGCATACAAATAGAATAAGTAAAGTTCACAATTACTACTGAAACTACGCTCAATTGAATCTTAAGGTTTGAGAGTATTATAGGAAAATTTAAAAAGGAAATGAATGAAGGAAGGAAAGTCAACTGTTATTATATAAGGGATTCTATAAAATACAAGTTAAATTTTTACTTGTAATTTGACTGTAATCTAACACTTTGATTAATGAACAGTTCAAATAGGAAACTTCGAGGAACTTCATAGGAACCTAATGAACAGTTTAATAGGAAACTTTGACATTAAAGGGGTATATCACTCCTTCACACTCTAATTGTGCAATGCCCATGCACTGTTAAGGTATCACTCTGCTAAACTTACATTGAGATCTGGTGGCTTCTTCCTTTTCAGTCTCCTCACTGTGTTAGAGTTGTCAATGAGGTGTAGACAAATATATAAGTTATAACTTGATATTATAAAATTTATAATATAAATTTTATAATGTAAGGCTGTGGCTTCCCAATGCATGTAGGTCTGCAAAGTCTGCAGACGAAAATCTGTTGCACAGATGAACTGAGAAGATTCAGGGCCAGACCATATTAAGCATTTTATCAAGTGCTTTTTCAGGCGCCAATCCAATCAGCCAATCGGAGAGCTTTCTGTTTTGCCGACTCTAGAAAACGCCTGAAAAAAGCGCTTAATATGGTCTGGCCCCTATTTGTTTTTCGGACATGTGATACATAACATTAGTGGCCGGCCTTACGTTCATAATGTGAGTTTTAACAGACTATGGACTAGTTTTGTGAATTCAAATTGATAGTTTGTTGAAGATATATTGTGCATTTTTGTTATAGATAATAAAATAAGACTATATAAAACTGTGTTGGAGATAAATCTGATTTTGTTTTCGATTATAAAAAATAGCATACTACTATCCTTCTGCCGTTATCCTTGAGCAGCCTGTACACATGGACAATAGAAGCGTCAACCAAGCGTTCACTGGCTGTAGTATATTTCAGTTTCGTACAATTCCAAGTTCCCTTATCAGCCAGTAGTTGCTACTACTGATATATTAATGAACTTCAGTTTAAACTCAGATATAGAGCTATTATCAAGTATACACTAGTTGCCATTAAGGTGCGTACAGATATACGCGCCTCCAACACGCTCTGCAATCGCTCCGATCATGAACGTTACGGGAGATGTTAGCTCTTCTCGCGTTCCACTCTTGCTCCCCGGTCGATCATCAATCGATCTGCTCGAGTAAAGTTCGATTGCGGAGCAGAGCGGGAGTCTGTACGCATCTTTAGATTTGCAAAGTGTTCAATTCATTATACTGGCTGTATGCTTTATAATGAATTGAACACTTTGCAAATCCAATGTCAACTAATGTATCCTTTATGATAGCTCTAATGTATCCTTTATGATAGCTCTATTTCTGAGTTTAAACTGAAGTTCATTAATGATCTACCACTTCTTATCTGAACTGAGCAGTAGGGGTAGCTATTAGGTAGGGGTAAAATTATTAGAAATAGTAATTATATTATATTCACTAAAGCTTTATAACAAATTGAAAACTTTTCCAAATCTAATTGCAACCAGTGTATCCTTGATAATAGCTCAATTTTTGAGTTTAAACTGCTGAATTTCATTAGTGAAAAGTTTGATCTATTTGTCATCAAAACTGAGCAGTATGAGTATCTACTGAATCCTGTTGATGGATAAAATTGAGAGAATATCATTGACTTATGGGAGTATTCACCCATTGGCAGACTGCAAATATGTGACTACTCCCATAATAATATTCTCCTCATAGGAAAGAAGGGCTAATAGTCAGTCCTCACTTCTCAGTTGTCAATATTCTAACCAATTCCAATTTTTGGTTTAGTGCTTCGTGGGCTTCTAGAATAATTATTATGATGATTGAGTTATCTATTATATTCATAAATTATCAATAATGCTATAGGTATAGTGATTCAACATTTTCAACTAGAAATGGTTTGATGCTTATTTCAAATTTGATGTCAATATGACGTATATAGTCCTACTCTATTTTAGTAGTGCTGGTAGTACAAATCTGTATCTGCAGTACAGAGTTCATCAAATTAATATTTCTCAAAATTCAAAAATCAGAATTAAATGCTGTAAATCACCATAAGACTTTTGCTACTGCAGATATTGACAACAAGGGTTAACAGCTAGTTTAAAATTCAATGAGAGTTACTATCCAAAAATTTACAGCATTTAATTTGGATTTTTGTTTACTAATAATTGTTCATTAATTAGTATTCGAATAAATGCAATTTCTCATTGATTTCCGTCAAAACGTGTTATTTTTAAGTTGAAAAATTTATAAGAGTTATAATTTATAGTTATTGCAAACAAGGATTTTTGTAGATTGAATAGATAATATTTAGGATGTTTCATTTGTTTATTCATGGCCACTTGATAGTTTTTTGTTATATAGAATCACTTGTACCACAGATTAATGTCCAACATTTTTCATTTTTGTTCCCATTTTCTGTGCTAGTAGGTACCCTTTTATGAAAATAAGAATGATTATAGTTAGGACTCTATTTGAATGAGATTCAATTTAAACTGTCAGCATTCTTTTAATGAAAAAGCATTGAAAGTTATTTAGAGTTCAGTGCGGATTGAAGTGAATTAATTAAAGATTCTGATAATATGGAAGAGAAAAAATACAGAAATTGATGTTTGGTTAGAAATAACAGAGTAGAATTCATAAATTGAAATAAATCACACAAATTATGCAAGTTTTGTTCATAAATATCAATATCACAGTCAGGTAGAGGGAAATATATTGATAGAGACGTGTCCAGAAATACAACTGTAATATATTATACATTGTTGTATTACAATATTATACTGTACAGTACTTAATCTCTCTAAAATACTTATAAATTAGAGTTTGGAAAACAAAATAACACTGATAACCTCTTCATTAAAAAAAAAAAATGCTATATAAATTTCCAAAAACAAGATACTATATCTTTCTCAAATATAATTATCACAGTAGTTACAAATTTTCTGCCCCAAAAATATAGTTCCGAAAAGGAGATAACGTTGTTATTTCTACATTATTGAGATAAGAGATACATTTATACATTCAAGCAATACATAATGATGTGGGTAGAGAATTATAATAGAGTTTGAGACTATTATAATAAAAGTATAATCGATTATTATACTCTGCGTAATTTTATACTAAATCTAGTCATTTTTAAAAATATATGTATCAGAATTCATGAATTGAACCAGTATAAGGCCAGTATAGTTAAAATAAATACATTTTCAATTGAATCATAGTATACAAAATTGAAGCTCTTTCAATAAATAATAGTATACCATCCAATTAGATAAGTCCAACAATAAATTTGCACTTAAACACATTAATACCATAAAAACATTCAACTTAATGTATCATTCTATCAATAAACATGATTGCATTCAAGACAAAATCAGTCTTATGAAAGTGGCAGTATAAATTTCATTGATTTTTTCAACATCAACACTTTTCATTATTTTTATCTCAACAGTTCCATAGTTTGCAGGCAATTGGAATAATTGAATAAACAAAAATACGCAAGACAATAAAATAATATGAATATAAACATTTTGAAATAATATTATAAATAGAAGAGTATAATGATTACAATAGAGTACAATAGATTCTTAGATAATTTATAAGAGCATCTATACACTAACATTTTTATTACAACTGGGCATTGCAATTACGGTATGGTGTTTTTCTTTATTTTTTATTAAACATATTACCGTATCATTGGCTCAAAAAATGAAACATCAGATTACTCTGTTGTATATCCATAATTTTCCCCTGTTAAAATTAAACTTGAATTTTAAAAAACACTTTTGGAGTGAAAATACACTTACTTAGGTGGTGACGATCGTTTCGACCTGTTGTTGGTCATAATCAGACTGTGGGAATTTACTCAGATGTCAAGGTTTAATACGAGTCAAGGAGTAAATTCCTACAGTCTGATGATGACCAACAACAGGTCGAAACGATCGTCACTACCAAAGTAAGTGCATTTTCACTCCTAAAGTGTTTTTTTTTAATTCAAGTTTACATCAGATTATTCAGATTCTGTGTTCATTCCAGAGCATGAAAATAGTTTTTACATGTGCTGCAGTAGGTTTAGATACATGTGTATTGAGATGGAGATATATATCTTTAGTAGAAATATGAATCAGTAATATATACTATTTTTGATTAATATTGTACAAAATTTTTACAATAATTTAAATATTGTAACACATAGGTATATGTGATACTGTACATTACATAGAACTATGAGAAATGTTTGTTAAAACTTTATCTATAAAAGATCATGTATTATCCTCAGTAGAAGCTGTTTGGAACATTTTGTGATACACACTACATTATATTAAAAATATATCAAATTTGAGTAGCCTAACTACATGAGAATCATGAAAAAACATAAGGATCTATACACTTTGATACAATATTACACATTTACTTATACCAAAAGATCATCAAATTATTATTGATCATCAGTGGATAAGTGTACCCCATCTGTAACAAAGCAAGTTCCAAGACATGCTCTGATGTAAAATTATACACATGACTGTGGTCTGATATAAAAAATGATTAATATGGAAACGCTGAAATGTATTTTGCAGCAATACTAGCAAAATACATTTTTAGCATTTCTACATGAATACATTTTTTTTTAATCAGACCACAAGCAGTCAGACACAGTGTTCTGACTCATAACTCTGACTAGTCAAAGTATTTCTCCCAGTTTCTAATAAGATAAGGTAGGCTACCATTAAACCACTTATTATATTAAATAAGTGTCTTAGAAACTGGGTCTTAGAGTAACTGGATCTCCTTACATGAAACAAGTATCAATAAAATGAAAGAAATAGTTCCTCTTCACAAATGAAGTATTTGTCAACTAAATAGTGTGTAAATTGCAAAAAGTAACAAATAGATATGCACATAGTCGGGAGAGAGTGTGATCGCCTGTGAACCGGTCTTATCGTCTGTGCTTCCGTCTATGGGATCTACTTTTGGCCTTGGACAGCCCCATCCAAAATGGCGCCGACAGAATTGGTCGCTCATTGTCAACTCGCATTAGAAGATCGTTGAATTTCCAGAAGCTCTTGTCCTTGAAGAAGTATGTAGCGCCTGAAATGGGAAGTATTTTTCTTGATTAGCATCGGCATCACGAAGAATACTGAAATAATCAAGTGGCATTTCATTTTTCTATTCTTATGCTTGTATTACATTAGGCTAGATGATCAATTGCTTGGATAAAAAAGTATCAATCAAGTGATCACAAAGAACTGAAATAACCAAGTGGAATTCTATGTGTGTATTACATTTAGGACACGAGGATACCAGTTGTGAGACAGTGGCCAAGCAAATTGTGGAGTATCCGCAGTTCTTAGGGCACTTATTACACTAGAGACACCAGAGTTCTGTTGTCAGACAATTGAACGGAATTGCGCTCTGCTAAACGGTACACCACTATGGTGGTGAAACACACTGATGTCCCTTATCCTAGAAGTACAGTAAAATTAATACTTGATATTATGGAGTAATACAAAAATTGTGGAGCAAATTAATTGTTATGAACAAATAAATGGAAAAATTGTCATTTTTCAGGAAACAGCCCCGAAAGAATTAATCTCGTCGGTTTTATAAGTATTTTTAGAGCGCTGAATTCGAATCTAGAATTTGCTAACATACCAGAGGGCGGCTTCACCCCTAAAACCCCCAAATTTAGGGATTTTTTTCAATTTTTTCGTTTTATTCCGAAAATCACAGGTTTTTCGAAATAAAACAAAATTATAGACAATAAAAGGGGTTAAAGAAATGAGACGGGGCCGCCGAAAACAATGGATGGACAGGTAGAAATTCTAGTGGCCCTACAGTGGTCGCCGATGTTATTGAATTTCGAAATTTTCGTGGACTATTGTCAAGGTTTCTATTCCGAGGAATATATTGGTGGACCAGTGTGATTGCTTGAAGGCACTTTCAATTGTAAACCAGTGGTAGCATACAGTGATTGGATAACCACACACATTACTTTCGATGATGAGTACAAATTTAGTCAATGTACGTGGTGTGTAAGTAAAGCCCACATCGATTTTTGGGCGTACATTTGTTTGCCGTCCTTATAAATTCTACTATACTGAATGGGACTTGACATACACATAATACACGTATACATTTGTTTGTCAAGTTGTGTTCAATTCAATCTAATAGAATTTGAAAGGACGCCAAAAAATCTATTGCGAGCAAGTTTAGTCTCATCAAATGAACTATTGGGAATAATAAAATAATATACAAGTACTTGATCACTGATTCACATTCAATAACTGCAGAAAATACAAGTAGAAATAACAGATGTAAGTAAGATGCAAAGTAATAGATAAGTTGGTGCTACCAGCTAGAATAATTGCCTTCAAGAAAGCACACGGGGCCACTAAAAGGGTAATGAAGCGGAATTAGAGGACAATGAAGTATGCTAGTCGAGAGTTAGAGGATGCACCTTTTTGGAACAATAGCCCAGTGCACAGGTAGCGCGGCCCCATCTCCTTTCTTTTACCCCAATAAAAGTACCAATGAATTGAACTGCATGCGTCATTATGCATATGCAGCAGTATTCAATGATGACTACTTTGAATTATTAATTTCATGCAATATTAAGAGCTCAAAATAACTTAAATATTTTCTCTCGACCTTTCTCGGCTTTTAACCATGGCCATTTTTAGTGTTACACTGTAGATTGGCGCATTGGCCATGTTTCAACTGAGCTAACTAGTTGTCAATATTGAAAGACCCCAACAATACGAGCGACAAGATGTGCTGAATCTATTTCGCGCATCTTCAGTAAATGCATGGAACCTATGGGGAGCGTTTTTTCGCTCAATAAAGTTAACCCTAGAAACAGTGGCCGCCTAGTTATAAGGCCAATTGGGCCATAAGGCTCATTTGTAGTTAACCCCAACATTCAGGTATTATACATTGTGATTTTGTTGTTCTGGATTGAAATATACGGTAATTATTGTAAATTGACCTTAATTATACAGTTTTCCATTTCTCGAAAATGCAATTTTAGGATAATGCATCACACTCATGATGTTGTAAGGAAGTCCAGAAGCTCTTTCTATGCAAACTCATGGAATAATAAAAAAGCCGCGTTTACACCGAAGTTTCAAACAAAAAGTTGCAAACTTTTATTGCAAACAGCAGTTGCAAACAGTAGTTCAAATAAAAGTTTGCAACTTTTATTTCATGGTTTTATTTCCATGTTTCATGAAAATGTTTTCAACCTTGATTATGACTCGCCTATGTTCTGGTTCCTGGGATCAGTCCTTCCGAGGATGTCAAGTGTCGAGGATGTCATTTTAGCCGCGGCGGCGTGTGTCGTGTTGTCAAAGCAACGTAGGCCGAGACGATACTGGGTGAGGCCGTCTCTGAATTCCAGAGCTACGTACAGTGGAAACGACCTGTTGGACGATTTAAATAGAGATGATGTCGACCCTCTATCAGGTGAACTGAGAACGGACGGAAGTTTTAAAAACTTTGTAAGAATGACCAGTTAGGATTTTGAAATATAACTTTAATGATTGGTCACAAAATTTCGAAAATGGATACGAATTACCGAAAGGCTATTTCTGTAACGGAAAAACTAGCCGTAACCTTGCGTTTTTTAGCTACCGGAGTTCATACACAAGCTTGAGTTACCTGTTCAAGATATCAAAATCAACCATATCTTTGTTTGTACCTGAGGTGTGCGAGGCTTTAATAGATCTTCTGAAGGATAACATAAAGGTAAGACGTTATAAGTAGACTATACATAGCCTATATTTGTTATTTTGACAGCCATTTTTAAATAATATAATATAAAATATTGTTGTTAACACTCAGAACCTGTTTAAGAACCCCCCGCTCTCGCCCCTAAAAGGTCCTAGGGTATTTTATGGCAAATATATTTTTATAATTTTAAGCAATAAATCTACTACTGGTATTTCGCTTTATTTGTACCAGAAGTGTGTGCTGCTCTGTACTAGACGCTAATGCTTGTATTATAGAGTCGAGACAGGGTGGTTCGAGTGATCACGTGAGTGAGAGTGGAGGTGGCAGCGTAGGGGATGGCGGGGAAATGTTTCTGTTTCGTGTTTCAACGGCACATAGTGACCGAAACTAGTGTTGCAAACAGAAGTTTGCAACTCCCTTTGATCTTTACCGACTTCAGGTGGAAACAAAAATTTCTGTTGCAAACACTGAAAAACTGTTTGCAACAGCGAAATGTTTCGTCTAAAAATGCGCGTTTTTAGAGATGTTTGCAACTTCTGTTTGCAACTCGTGTTTCAAACTCCGGTGTAAACGCGCCAATGATCCATTTTTGAACTATTTTTAACGACACTACAGTCTAATATCTTCGAATATAAGTTATTAAAACTAATTACTTAGTTATTAAAACTAGTTAATTATATTTTAAAGTCCTAAAGCACTCCACAGTGAGTAACTAGTTTTAATAACTAATATTCAAAGATATCAGAAAGTAGTGTCGTCAAAAACGGATTATTTATTGCAGTTAGTCATGGGTAATCAAATAGATTATTAATAAATAATGATTATTATCAATATTCTTCTATCTGAAGAATAAATAAGTTTCAAAAAAAAAAATCAATGACATTGATCTAAATTGAGAAAATGAAAGGTTTAGGTGAGCTCCAAACCACTCACCGTCCTTCCACTGGAAAACAGCATCGATGGGGTAGCCGACTCCCCCCCACACCCCGCCAATGGGCCTGGGATAGTCCTTCTCCACCCTGCCATCCTCATCGTCCAGCTTCCAGTACTTGTCGCCAGCAAAGATGTACGTCTTGCTGTTGTGGCCCCAAACGAAGGCACTGTCCACCTTCAAATCAAAACAATTGAAATCAGTAATACAATAGTTTTATAATGAGGGTCTTTGACGCACGAGTTAGATGTAGAATTGAGATACAAGTGAGCAAGCGTAGCGACTAGCGAGAGAACGCGTGTCTTAAACAACTCATGAGTGCTTCAAAGAACATATATATAATACTGTTGTATACAATATATTTTATCTGCGACCATACAAGCAAAGAATCACATTGCTAACTTTTTGTTAGTTTATAGAAATCAACCATGCCTATATGGTAAAAATATTGAAGTAACGATAGGTGAAAAGCTACTAAGAGCGAGTGAACAGTGAACTAAGAACTTTTTTTATTTAAAGAGTTTGACAAATTTATGACCGAGATGAGTTTGAGGCCTAAGCCCGACTCAACATTAAGGCTGTGCAAAGGCTAAAAATAAACTTTCTACTCGCGATATTTTTTTTTCAAAGTTTTTCGATTTGTATATCATCAAGCTATCGAAATGAAAAAGTTTTCTCAGAAAAACATTTTTTTCCGATCATCACTTTTTGAGATATGAGCGCCTAAAGTTTAAATTTTTGGGACAGAACATTTTTCAAATTCGGTAAGAGATAAATCCATGAGATTCAGAGGATATATTCTCATGGTATTGTAGATATAGTAAAATAGAAATTTTCTATATATAATCTATATTTTATATTTATATTTCTACATAAATTTTGACAACCAAGAAGACGGCGGAACTGCCGAGAGATCTCGTTGTCCAGTGAGTGATTTATTCATTTATTGTAAAATATCTGACTGCTAGTCGTTTTTTTCTAAAAGCAAAAAGTGATTCAATAATAAGCAGTTCGTGATGGAAAACAACATTGAAGAAATTTTCTGAGAATATCAATTTTTAAGACAAAAATTTACTAATTACTTAATTACTTAAGTTATTCAATTTACTAAAAATAACTTTTAGTTGTGTTAATTTTTGGGTATTTTTGGTAAATTGAATAACTTTTTCAAAAATTGATATTTTCAGAAAAATTTTGTTTTACCAGATCAACAATACCATGAAGAATTCATCCTTTAAATCTCACGGATTTACCTCTTACCGAATTTTAAATGTTCTGTCCCAAAAATTCAAACTTCAGGCGCTCATATCTCAAAAAGTAATGATCGGAAAAAATGGTTTCCTGAGAAAACTTTTTTAATTTTGATAGCTTGATGATATACAAATCGAAAAACTTTGAAAAATATCGCGAGTAGAAAGTTTATTTTTAGCCTTTGCACAGCCTTAAATACAATGGTGTGCCTTTTGAATGCTTGCTACCATCGGACTTCCCTAAACTAAAAACTTGAAATACTGAAAAAAGACAAAATGAAAACTCGAAGGATGGAAACCTTGACAAATTGTATTATTATATTTTATGTATCATCCATCCATAATACGTTTTTTAAAGAAAGTTTTTAAAATCTCATTTTCCTGGTTTATATAAGCGCTGCAGGTTTACTAGCATGCAGTCATGTAATACACCAAACCACTTGAATTATTTATTTTAATATTAAATAATAACACAGTTACTTCAATGCAAGGTCCTAACCTAACCCACAAAGTAGAAGGTAATTCTCTTTCTCTGTGCCTAACCTAACCTAACCTTCATCAATGATCTATTTACAGGATCACCCATTTTCAAATATGAGTTTATTATTCGGTACAAGAGTTCTTCCGGCATTTTGATACAAGGGTTTCATTATTCGACAGGTACAAGAGTTTGGTCTGTTCTGAATTTGGTAATTCTCATTACCTTGTTGAGAGAGTGCGGCAGGCCGAGTGACGTGAGAGGCTGTGGATAACCGTGCTCTAGGCTGTTGCCGCGGAACACGAACAGACGGCGTCCTATGAAGAAGACAATGCGTTTGTCGGTGCGTTCGTAAGCGGCGTCGATATGCGTCAGGTCGGCCGGCAGGTGATTCCACAGCCGTGTGATCAGCGCCGGGTAGCCAGTCATCAGGCCTTTGTCGCTGATTCGCCACATGTACTACAACAAACAAACAACATTTATTAAAACAATTAATTTTGAACAAGCGTAAGCGAGTTCTCACTTTTGACTTACTGAAGGCCAAAAGTCGTTGTCTGTCCGTCTGTTTGTATTAAAATTTCTGTTTATATACACAGTCGTTGTCCGTCTGTTTATATTTGCATTTAAGCTTATGTTTCACAATAACTTTAGAAAGAAATGTTCAATCAGCTTCAAATTTTGAACATGTATTCTTCGAACCATTTTACTGGTCAAGTCCGTTGGATAACAAAATTGACTCACTCCTTCGTCCTTTTTCAGGATCTAAAAATAACATTGAAAGTGCATAAGAAAAAAATTGTTATGATTCATCATTTAGACAGTTATAATTATTATATATAATAATTATAAGCTTATGCTTTATGGGCCAGCATATGGAAGCGTCAGAAGTGACTTGTCATAATTTAAAAAAAAACACAAAACAAAAATTACATCAAAGATGTACATTGAAGGACATGCTATACGCAGTATTACTGCATATTTTGGAATGGCCTCTATGGGTCTGCCTCAAATGTCAAGTCAATTCTCTGCAATACTCAGTTGAAGAATTCATTGCATGCAATTCCTACAGTTTTCCCATTCATTCATAAAATCAGATGAGGCTATTTGAGAGCTATCACACGCGCTGACACCATGATTTTAGCTGGTTAATATACAACTTCACATCAACAAATGAACAAAATGATAGGGGTTGATAATTATATTTATTATATTATAAATGTGCGGTTTTGCCATTTATTTTCTGTTGGAACTCTGTATTGAAATCAAGTATCACATGACAACCTTCTAATTTTATCATCGTCATTATCAGTATTCTGCCCTTGGAGAGGTACATACATGATTCCTGTTAGAAGGATTTTCATCCAGATCATACAATTCCTTCTCATTTAAAGGAATAAATTTGGATTCATATGAGGGTCAAAGATGTTGAAGCGACAGAGTAATATTTGAAGAGAAATGTTTAAATTAAAATAGGATCCCCAATGAAACCTACTATCAAATTATTCTTGTAAGATAAATATTTAGCTGTTCATCTTTTCTGTCTAATCTGTTGATTTTTCATAAACTTTTATAATATTTGATCTCTATCATCAACTCTGTATAATTAAAAGTAGCAGGGTTCAAAGATTAAAATACAATAGTTATTGAGCGAGCTCTCCAACCCAGGGGGTCACTAGTAATAAACCTATTTTATTAATGTGACTTGGAAATATTGCTCTTGTGATTTGAGCAGCTTTGAGATTGCTGACTACCTAGACTACCTAGTAGATTCTAAAAATAAATTAGAACATAAAATTATGTGGAAACAATGTTATAGCAATCAATAATTTCTCAACTAATTTTGAAAATGTGAGTCACTTTGTTGGTTAAAATAGGGAGCCCTCGTTAGGGCTTTCAAAAATTGCCAGAGCGGACGGTATTTCACGTCCACAAGGCGGGGTATTGGTAAAAGTTTTCAATTAGCAATAATCGCACCTCAGTAGAACTTCATTGGTTACGATATCGCCACTGCGCAAAGTTAACCTCAACCATAATCTTCAGAGCACACCATTCTTCCAACACACAAAACTCTGGCGAGAACTGGGAATATCTCTAACTTCAATCGCGTTTTATGAACATTATAACAATTCCCATGTGAATCTAATTAGTTCATCAGATAAAACAAGTGTAAAATCATCACAAACCGATCAAATATTTACTAAAATTTGTTATTGTAGCTAGAATTGATTAAAATGTACACCTGCAGAGTATTTTGGTATGGCTAGCGGCATCTGTAGTCGAAACTTCGATTTTGAGGTATGCGCGGCAAGTTCAAATGTTGGATTTGAACCAAGGTTGATGGCAAAAGGTTGGAATTGGATTATTAAAACTAAAAAATAATGCAATGATGCGGTGTTTGAAGGCCTATATAATTCTAAAGAATACGTTGTGATTGTTTAGTGAATATGTTCATTCATTTGCATTCCATTTTTCAAGTTGACATTTTGAGATAGTTCATCACCTTACATACTGCGACTTTTCCTTCAACTTTCTATCTTCTCAAATTGCTTTTATTATTCGTCTAAACTTATAATACAATGTGGATAGACAATATATCGCAGCTATGTAATTTCTAAGTTGAATATATGTGGCGCATAATATTAATGGATAGGATAATTGGATGAGAACAATACTATCTTTGTCCAAGGCGAATAGTCCTTTCTCTAGTCGCCTTGTCTTTGTCAGTTGGCCAAGAAGTCTGTATCCATGCCGCCAGATAGCGCCAGCAGTCTTTTGACGCTACTTTCTAGCAACTCTCGTTTGAGTTTTGTGCGTTGGTTGGTATATATAGTTGGCTGTTGGAACGGTGAAATCGAAATCATACTTGACAGGATCTTTTCTGTAGTATGTATTTCTCATCTAAATCTCAACTTTTGAGTTCACTTTTACCACGATGAGGAACTCTTATCAAGTTCTCCTGAGCGTGAGGCAGATCTTATTGGAATCTTATGATTCTGATTTGGTCATCGATGATCGTTCGGATTAGGTTATCTCTTGCCTGGTCTGAGGGAGATCTTGATATCTGAGTGGTTAAAGTAAAACAAGTTAAATTAATTGCGAAACCCAAGATATTGTTGATATCATCTACCACATGAGAGTGGGGTTTTCAATGATTTTTGTGTCTAGTAATTTATTCATTCACACCATAACATTGTTGTTAATCACAACATTGTTTCCATAGTAACTGCGGCTTCCTTCCCACTGGGAACCCAGGACCCAGTGGGAAGGAAGCCGCAGCACAGACTGGTATTCAGAATATACAGAATGGAAACTTGTAATCAATCGCTTATCTAACCAATGCTATTTACATGACGCCAATACTAAACACGTCACGTGACCTTGGGAAGTTCCAATCCTGGTCTTCTGATTGGCTCGTAGCAGTGAACCAGATCAATTGATCCGGATCATTAGAGTGATCCAAACCTACCATCAATACTATTACAATGCGGCGCTTCCTAACAAGATGGCGGATTTTAGCGTCAGGGTACTAGCCAAGTTTCCGTACTGTATGTATACTGTGACACAGTGAAAAATGGCAGTAATCAATTACCAATTGATCAGTAACCAATTGAAGAACTATTTCTACTCGATATACGATATTTGAGTAGTTTACCTTGTTAGGTAGACTGGTATTTCAAACAAGTAAAATAGGAAAATAAAACGTTGTAAAATGCTAAGGCTGAGCTCTTATGGTTATGGTAGTCTATGAATTATGTAGCCTAAGATAAAATCCAACTACAGTAACAGGCTAACAGTATCAACTATTAACTATTTACTCACCTGAAAGTTTTGAGTGCTTGAACTGTATATGACTCCGCAAATTCGACGTGTTGCCGGAGGTTTTCACTGTAATTTTACAGTAACGACATTTTGCCATGCCATTTCCCAACTTTTTCATAATGTTGCCAAATGTCACTTTTGGGCGGCATTTCAAGATATTGGAAAAATGAAGAAACTAATAAGTAGGCCTAATAGACTAAAATGAGCTAACACAAAATAAAACTAACATAATCTAAACTCATAAACTCAGTAACTCACTGCAATTCTATAGCGTCTTGTTCTTTCTTCATCAAAACAAAAAAGAAAAAACAAAATGGATGCCCCAAAAGCAAAAGTATTTATCGATATATCGATGAGCAAAATATCGATAACCGATAAATATCGGAAGGAACTTATCGATAATTATTTATCGATATTTTTTCCCGATATATCGATATATCGATGTTATCGATACCCATCCCTAATTTCTACAAAGAACATCTAGTTTACCGTCGGTCAATGCCGTACCCAGCTCCAACCTCTGTGCCCCCCCCCCCGGAAATTTACCCAAAAATGAAAATTTTTATGAACATAGGAACTAAATTTCTCAAGTAGGCTATTATTTAATTATTTTCATATGTAAATAAAGAAGAGCTGAAAGTTCAAAACAATATCTAGTAAAAAGTACGTTAAGTACACAATTTTGTGGTGCGTTAAGTCTATTTGTATTGTCTATATTTTTATTTTCCTAATCACCACAGACTACATAACGGGGAAAATTTAGTATAAATTTATCTTTCATAAAAACACTTCACTTGAATGGGCTACTTTTATAAATTAATAAAAAAATATTGAAACATATTTTAAATAATAAAGGGTACTTCAAGTTTGTTTTATTAATTTATCTTTCATATACGTAGTTTATTTAAGGTTTTCGGTACACTTTTTTTTAATTGGATAATCTTTTTAAATATAAATGTTAAGATCATATTATCTCATTCATAAGAGTGAGGAAAAGTGACAACTGAAATTTTTAAGTGGTCTAATAAGCGAGTTATGGGTTGCTGAAGTGCTAAACTCCGTTTTCTTCACAGATCATTTAAACCGTATCGAATTTTCCTTTGGAGTTTTTTTAATACATTCAGTATATCATTGGCTTTGTTCTAATATGCGTTTTTCGCGATTTATGCCAAAATAAAACAGTTATCAAATTTACAAAAAATGTTACTTTTTTATTTATGAACGATGATGGGGAATAAAATGTTTTAGTTTGGAAAGATACATTTTTTTGAATTTTTAAGAGAAGTTCTTTTAATATAGTCGAAACCGTTTATGATCTGAAAAGAAAACGGATTTAGCAATTCAACAGCCCATAACTCGCTTATTAGACCACTTAAAAATTTAATTTGCCACTTTTTCCCACTCTTATAATGATCTTAACAATTATATTGACAAAGATTATCCAATTTAAATGAAAAAAAGTGTACCGACCAGCCTTAATGCCATGAGTACCTTTTTGAGCCAGCCAGAGAGAACAACAAACGGCTTTGTATGGAAATGGTCCAAGCGGCAAGCCCATCAAAGCTTCGTTTTGTCAATAAAAACATAATGGTCTGGAAAAGGGTTATTTGACAATTTTTGAAAGGTTTTATTGGGCCCTCCGGACCCCGCCTAGTATCACAACCCCACCACTACGAAATTTTTTTCTGGGTACGGCCTTGCCGTCAGTCTTTCAAGCAAAAGACGGATCATTCGTTTCAATCAAAAGAAGGATGTAAAATTGCGTCCACACGCATCCGTCTTTTGTCAGTCCGTTTTCCTATTTTTGGCTCACAAGCTCCGTTAACCCATATATCCGGTTGCTAAGTGATAATTATATCGTATTTTACTGGACAAAGTCCAGTAACATACTGTACTTTTTGTGAATAGTATCTTGTTCACTTGTAACTTGTCGTGTTATACTTTTGTTAATATTTTGTATGAATTTCGAGTGAATAAAATTTGATTTGATTTTTTGATATACTTGTCTTCTAATCATGTTATTCTAAAAAGTATTTAAGAACATAGGTGATAATTAATAATTATATAGGTGAAAAGTGATAATTATATCGTATTCTTTGGCTGATTCAACTTGATAATGCTATACTTGTCTTCTAATCATATTATTCTAAAAAGTATTTAACAACATAGGTATATTACTGTTAATCGCTAAATGGGTTACAACATGCCATACCTCGAGACACAGTGATTGTGAATGGATTGAAATTTTATTTACCTCTGAGTAAATAACGGAATCAGTAATGGCTGATGAATAGGAATTCAATAATGAAATGTACACAACTGAAAACTGAAGTAATTCTACAGATGGAAATTACTGAGATATTGCAATTATTCGAATGCTAATGAATTAAAAATTAGTATTAAACGAAAATCCAAATTAAATGCTGTAATTCACCCCTGACTTCTGCTACTGCAAATATTGACAACAGGGTAAACAGCTAGATGGAAATTAAGTTGATCCTCCCTCGAGTGTCATGCACCTCCTCTCTTCTTGAAAACGCAGACAGGTGTTTTTGACATGAAGTATTGATGCTAATATGTACAGTCCATAGATATTATGAATGCCCAACCGCTGGAATATGGTTAAATTCAATGAGCGCTACTATTCAAAAATTATTTGTCAGCCCGGGAATGACAAATGAGAAGCGCTCATCGAATTTCCATCTAGCTGTTTACCCTGTTGTCAATATTTTGAGTAGCAGGAAGAAGTCAGGGGTGAATTACAGCATTTAATTTGGATTCTCTTTAAATAATAATTACTGAAGTAATTAATTAATGGAATGACTGAAGTTATGAAGTATCTCACTTTGTCTTTGAAAATGAACACCTCGGAGCGGATGACGGACACCGCGTCATAGGTGGTGTCGCAGGTGAGTGGCTCCTCGGGCCGTGGATGCGGTGTGGTGCTGGTCGTGGTGGTCGTGCTTGTGGTGGTTGTAGTGGTTGTTGGATGATGTCGCCGTGGATGACCGGGGTCACCGTGGCTTGGAGTGTAGACCGGCATTTTCGCCCACAGTTTACCTTTCGATCCTACAAACAATTATAGATTTAATTAGTTAGGCAAACCACCCACAAACAAATGCTAAAAATAATTATTCAATTTAAATTGATCTTATTTTCCATGACAAAGCTACTTATTTTAGTTCTCTTATAATATTCATATTTACTATTCAATATAATAATTCAATATTACCATCCGAATATCACTCAATGCAATTTATAAACTTATATTGTTCATTGTTGGTTAGGTATCTTCCTCTCTCTTTTTTTTCTCTTCTCCAACACACCAAACCAAAAGCCCATGGTTTTTTATATTTGTAGCATTTTATTTGTTTTGTAATTCTTTGTCATTTTGTTTTCTCTTGTTTTGTGTGTTTTAATAAATTGAATTGAATTGAAAATTGAAAATGGTAAATTAGAATGAATATTATGAATTTAATTAGTATAAGGATGAATTAAACAGAATTATGAATTTAATTATTATAAGGATATAAACTTAATGAAAGGTAGAGTTATATCCAATTATTTATTTATTTATAGAACTACTATCTAATTTAATATGAGATTGATGTTTTTTCCTGGAGGAAACTCATCTCTTTTCTCTTAAAGAAAATCTGGTGTGGTACACTCACACAACTTTCCTTGCTCATTGAACTATAAGCCTCATTATCAAACGAGAATAATTTAGGGGAATAACATAATGACGATTGACGTCAACATATCTGCAACTACGATCAGACTACTGTATATGTGTATATATACAATTGTTTTCAGAGTACTTTTTCCTTCATGTAAATTGTGAAATTCGTCAAAACAGCTGTTCTACAGATGAAATATCTTGACTATGACTGTGTTCTTTTTATAAACTGCTCTACCTACCGTACCCACGGTATATGGAAGAAGAAAAAGTAAAAACCGTGTACCTACCTATCTCATGACGAGAAGGAGGTTACAAAGTCCATTTCTCAAGGATTAGGTGGACCCCCCATTAGTACCCCAGGAAAAAGACTCATGTCAGTTGATAGAGCTAATAAATAACTATATAGGGTATGGATTTGAAAAAAATCGTTAGAGCCGTTTTTGAGAAAATCGTGAAAAACATGGTTTTTTAATAACTGTCATTTTTCTCAAGAATATTACGGAGCTCCTGCAATTTTCTCAGAAATGAGACTCATGTCAGTTGATAGGGCTTATAAATAGCTATTCATGGTAAAAATTTGAAGAAAATCGTTAGAGCCGTTTTCGAGAAAACCGTGAAAAACATGGCTTTTTAGTCATTATCCGCCATTTTTCTCAAGAATATTACGGAGCTCCTGGAATTTTCCCAGAAATGAGACTCATGCCAGTTGATAGGGCTTATGTTAGGATGATGTCGTTGTCTAATGCCGGTCTACACTCCAAGCCACGGTGACCCCGGTCATCCACGGCGACATCATCCAACAATCCATAGTATGAATTTGAAGAAAATCGTTGGAGCCGTTTTCGAGAAAACCGTGAAAAACATGGTTTTTAGTCATTTTCTGCCATTTTTCTCAAGGATATTACGGAGCTCCTGAAATTTTCCCTGAAATGAGACTTATGCCAGTTGATAGGGCTTATAAATAGCTATCCATGATATAAATTTGAAGAAAATCGTTAGAGCCATTTTCGAGAAAAACGTGAAAAACATGGTTTTTTAGTAATTATCCGCCATTTTTCCCGCCATCTTGAATTGAATTTTATTGAATTTTTTATTGTCGGGTCCTCATGGTATAAGGACCTTAAGTTTGAAATTTCAAGTCAATCGGTTGATTAGGAATGGAGTTATTGTGTTCACAGACATACACACATACACACACACACACACACACACACACACACACACACACACACACATACACACACACAGACCAATACCCAAAAATCATGTTTTTGGACTCAGGGGACCTTGAAACGTATAGAAAACTTGAAATTGGGGTACCTTAATTTTTTTTGGAAAGCAATACTTTCCTTACCTATGGTAGTAGGGCAAGGAAAGTAAAAAAGGTTGAACAAATGCTATTGTTTATTGTTTTTGAAGGGACGGATTCAAGGATCCAAAGGTTCAAAGAGCCCCACACGTCAACCGAATCTTATTGTGTTCCCAAGTAGTATGTTAGTTAGGCAAACCACCCACAAACAAATGCTAAAAATAATTATTCAATTGAAATTGATCTTATTTTCCATGACAAAGCTACTTATTTTAGTTCTCTTATAATATTCATATTTACTACTCAATATAATATTTTAATATCACCATCCGAATATCAATCAATGCAATTTATAAACTTACATTGTTCATTGTTTATAAACTGTTGATTATTCATTATTTTTTCCACTAACGTAATTATTATTAGTATAATTGATTTTATCTATTGTCAATAATTATTTAGAATTGAATTACGTTTTTGATTAGTGTCCCTGAATTTACAGAATTTATTATTATTCGATGAAATACTATGTTAATCGAATGGCAAGTGAAATATTTTATTGAACAAATTTTTCTGTTCAAATTTAGCTGTTTTGTTTATTACTAGTTTTCATATACAGTACTCACCTTCACCTACATAGTTTTGCGTGAAATCAAAGGTATATTTCTTTAGAAATTTATTATTTCTATTTTATTCTTAATTGAGTTGTTTTTATAATCAAGACATATTCATTTTATTAAATTTACCAC
Organism: Nilaparvata lugens; assembly: GCF_014356525.2. NCBI lineage: Eukaryota > Metazoa > Arthropoda > Insecta > Hemiptera > Delphacidae > Nilaparvata > Nilaparvata lugens. Next base: position 32,482,498 of record NC_052513.1, on the reverse strand, counting down.
ATTCCAAAAACAATTATTCACCTGCGCACTTTTATTTCAACAGAAAGTACAGTACACACAGTATAATTGGATATGTTCTACTTGAATATTCTTACATTGTATGACAGGTACCATAATTATTGTAATGCTTGTGTATGCAATAATAAAATTGATTGAACTGAATTTTGAATAAAAGTTTACTATTCAAGTTCAACTTTATGCATTTTTTATAATGTATCATTCCTCTTATGAATTTTAATTCTTATTTTTTCCAGATATTTTATAATGCAAGCTATTTTCAACTATTATATATTATAATATTTAGAAAAATGTAATAGGAAGAAAATTATAAAAACAGGTAACTTATAAGACGCTGAGAGTTGAAAATCACTGTTTCTAATATATTGTTTAATATTATTTCTAATATCACTATCTCAAAAACCTTATATGGATTGAGCCTCAAATTTCCACCAATAAGCAGACAAACATACAACTTCTCTGTCCTATTATTTATTTTATTTTCATCTATTCATTAGCACAAAATTACTTATCATTAAAATGATATTGGAAGAGCAAAAACAGGCGAACCCTTTGATTTTCCTTTTCAAAATTTAGTTAAAAAGTTCAAATTACGGTTAAATCACTTTCTACGTTTCACTCTACATCACAATTTTCTGTCCAAATGTATTTTCACTTGAAATTTAGGATTTGGTACGATTGAATTATTATGTGTAGAAGAGAATATTATTATAGCCTATTTCTCATTACACTAAGAATTCTTTGGACGAATCTGCAGTCTAAATTTTTCAATGTATTAGTCATGGAAAGTGAAATAGATTAGTATATTTTTTGTCATTTAAATATATTCTTCAAATGAATTTACTGAAGCCCTTGCCTTGTTTCTATTTTTAATCCCCTGAAAATATTTATCTCTAATCTTGTAGGTAGCCTATAATATCTTCTGTATTTTTTAAAAGTCATTTTTTTATTTTCAATCCCCTAAAAAGTATCCAACTCTTATCTTGCAGCCTATAATATCTTTTGTTTAATTTTTCATCTCCTTGTTTCTATTTTTAATGCTCTGGAAAATATTCATCTCTCATCATGTAGACTACATTATTTACCAATTACAAATAAAAATCATCATTAAAGTACATATGTTTTTGGCGAGACTGCAAAAAGAAGCCTTGAGCTCCAGCCACGAGTTCTAAAAATAAGAAATACATTTTTTAAATCTAATAACAGCAGTACAAATGATATAATTCTGTTGATGGATGGTAATCTATGGATGTTGAATTTTATCAATAATCCAAGTACTTGATAAAAAAAAAAAATGTACAGAAAGATAATATAATAATATTTGCGTACCTATTCCTCTGTTTTTCTCCCTTCCCCCCATTACTCCCTTCCCTTTTTCCTCATCACTTCTCTTCGTTGCCTGCCTATTACATGGAAAACCATAGTTGGCTAGGTATCTTCCTCTCTTTTTTTCTCTTCTCCAACACATCCAACCACAAAGTGCATGATTTTTTTTTATATTTGTAACATTTTATTGTATTTTATTTGTTTTGTATTTCTTTGTCATTTTGTTTTGTGTGTTTTAATAAAGAAATTGAAAAAATGTGGAGTATTATCATTTCATCTCCTTGTTTCTATTTTGAATCCCCTGAAAAATATTGATCTCTCATCTTGTAGCCTGAAATATCTCATTTCTTATTTTATTATCATTTTTCCATCTCACATTATAATAAAATTGTATTGGGTTTTATTTGTAATACTAACCGTATAGCTGTTGTATGCCATGCCTGTCGTCCTCGGGAAGTCGGTAGGAGTCGACAAGTCCGTGGTACCAGGGGTACATGAGCGCCCCCGCCACAGACGAGTGTGACAGGCCTAGGGAGTGCCCAAACTCGTGAGCCGCCACCGAAAACAAACTCGTGCCTCCTGCCACATAAATCAACAATTCAATCATCTATTTCGCACAAAAAAATATTCAATTTTAATTACTAGCTTAGTACATTTGATTTTTGAAGACACTCAGCCCCAATTGTGTCATCATGTTACCAAAAAATGTTAAATTGAACACTTTCTGATGGCATAATTGGATTGACAGAAACCCAATAAATAAATAGTCGAAATAAATGTTGTGTAATAACTCTGTTTAATAACTTTCACATTTGTGAAATGAATGTTGGGCGTATCTTCGAAAAATAAAAGGTACTAATAGTTTACAATGAAATAAAAATTCTCAAGTACCCTTTTTGATATGCCTTATCAATTCGCCACAACATGTTTCTACTATTTATTTCCATTTTCAAGTGAGAATTGAATTAATTATTATTAAACGAAAATCCAAATTAACTGCTGTAATTCACCCGAAGACTTCTGCTACTGCAAATATTGACAACAGGGTAAACAGCTAGATGGAAATTCGATGAGTGCCACTATTCAAAAACTATTGAATTAATTAAAAAATTATTTGAATAGTGGCACTCATCGAATTTCCATCTAGCTGTTTACCCTGTTGTCAATATTTGCAGTAGCAGAAGTCTTCGGGTGAATTACAGCAGTTAATTTGGATTTTCGTTTAATAATAATTAATTCATTAGCATTTGAATAATTGCAATATCACAGTAATTTCCATCTGTAAAGAGAATTAAATTAATACGAGTTAATAATAATAATATAAGAGAACGTGAATAGTACTACTAGTTCCTATAAAACAAAAACTATCAAAAAGCCCTGTAGATATAAATAAATTTCTAAATGACTACTTACTAGTTCTATTGACTATGGATGAATGATACGTCAAAACTTATCCATAAAATTAAAGCTAGTTCTATAAAGCTAGTTAAAGCTGGTTCTATAAAGAATTAATAAGTTCCATAATTAAAGCTAGTTCTATATATGTCAAATATCTCAGTATTTGTGACAGGTCTCTATGAAATCAGCTTATCTTGATTTTAAACCCCCCTTTTTCCACTCTTTTCTTCGTTTATGAATTTTCTTGAAAGTATTTCTTGATACTGCTTACCTTTTTAAATTTCTTGATACTTGATCATGGTTGGGTATCTTTATGAGTAAATTTGACGAAATGAAAATGTTTCAATAGGCTGCTAATGAGAGAGACGATATTTAAAAATTTCAATCCTCTTTATTATATAGGTGAAATAAATAAACGTTTCATAATTAACTTCTTACATGTAGCCTATTGCATATAACAATTCACAACATCGGAAAAAGTTTTTATCACATTTTCAATACTCTACAAAACTGCTAGAGCATTATTCCTGGGCCTATAATATATCATATTCATTTGTTTTATGATGATGCTTGTTTGTATTCTATCATGTACCATTATTAATTATGTTCTTACCAACTTGATTGCTGTCACTATCGACTTGCCAAATTTCATCTTCGTCGAAATGGACGTCTCCCCCCGACCCGGCCCAGGGAAGAACGCATGCGCTAAAATCAAGCCTTGTCCATCGAATGGATATCCATCTCCATGATAGCCTCTGAAAAATTACCAATTTTATTTAATCTCTGTAAATTTTCCACTGTATAATCTTATCTTAATAAATTTTAGTCACTACTATTATTATAATTCCTATAGTGAGATTTGTTTGACACAGTCGGCATTCGTTGATGAGAAGCATTGATTTTGACGTTACTTATAATCTTGAGGATTGCTGACGGTTCAAGGATAAATTTTTATATTTATACATTTATATATTTACAAAGTAAATTTTCCAGAAGTATTAGTCAAGGTGATGATGAATCATAATACACCATTTTTAATTCATGATGAATGTGGAGATGACATGAAGGTTATTTACTATGTGATACATTTTCAAAGACACCAAGATTGAATTCACACTTTTGAAAATTACCGAGTTTGAAAGAAAGCGAGAAAACTAATTCATATTACATTTTTAAAGGTCTAATTTTTGAAATATAGGTCTATTTTTAGTTTCTCACCGATGGAAGTTGATCACGATATCAGCATTCTCGGACGCAATCTCACGAAAAGTGAGCTGGGAATTTTGAGCCCACAGATCGAGAGCTCGATGCAATTCCCTTCGTACCTTGCCATGGTCCAAAGACAGAAGTCTCTGGGTCTGCAAACTGCAAAAGAAGAAAATTAGTAAGTAAATCGTAGAAAAATGACTAAAAAGGAAATTAAAGACAAAAGGTGTAGCACCGCAGTTCCTAATTAGTGTATTTTGATTGTCGTTATATTATTTTCATGTATTCATTTGTATATTATTTGTCCGCAAATATTCTGTAGCTTGTGTGTGAATGAATAAAATTGCATTGAAATTGAAAAACCGCCCAACAAATGCCCATATACTGTAGAAGACCTATTAGATCCATATTCAAGTATACGTTCATTATGGGGCTTTGGAGCAAATATGAAGATTCAGTTTATAAGAGTTGTTGTATTGTAGTGACTATTATAATATTATATCGTCACTATAGTGACTATAAGCTATATTCAACTAGCCGGTAACCCGTGCTTCGCATCGGGTGAAATGTTGTGTTGTAAAATGCAATCTCCTTATGTCCAGGAAACAAAAATAGAATAATTATTTATTATTTTGTCAAAATTTTGTGGATAATCTTCATTAGAGTTGAAAATTCTCAGCAAAAAATAGCTTTATTGGTATTGAACCCACATCTTTCATACATGAGACACTCGTGCTACCAATAACGCCACTCATTCACTTGGAGAAAGCTTTGTTTTGATGAGCTTTTATTGTTGCGTAAACTTTGAATCACAAATGGAAAATTGATCTGTTTCAATTATTATTTTAAATCAATTTATTAATAAAAATGAAATACCTATATTCATCCTCGGTGAATTCATAATAACCTTTGTATAAAATGACAAGCTAATCAGTTCATTAGTTCATAATAAGTGATAATGCGTCAAACGTGATAATTTCTTATCCCGTAAAAGCAGTAAAGCACTGAGGAGAGAACAAAATTGTTCCTCCTTCTTTCTGTGGTATAAGACAATTCCTTCATTTATAATATTTGAAGAATCAACTTATTATTCTGAAGTACCATTTGAAGACTATACAGACTATATTCAAAGAGAGAGAGATAACTTATATTATCATTCAGTACTGTTCTAACAGCTATAGCGAGCGACTATATTGATAGAAAATACTTATCATTCTTGTAACTATTCACAGCACGATAGTGAAATGATTCACTACAGACTGCCAGTATTAATTGAATGGGAAGCTCTGATGATATTTATGAAGGATGCTGACAGTATCAGTGAATCTCGTTACAAATGAATAAGGCAAGTCTAATGACAACATATCTCAGCTACGTGCCTCCATCGACAGAATAAAAAAGCAGTTGCTGATAGACGGCGTTTGGTTTCGACCCGTTTTGCAATCAAAGACAATAATCTTTTATTTTCCAATCATGAGTCACGTAAGTCACGTCATGGGCAAACAGACGCTGTGAATAGGGCGTTGGCACAATGCTGTGAAATATGGAATCAATGGAAAATCAATGCTAGATGTAGAGTCTTCATTTACTGGAAAAAACAGGGAAAAATTTCAGGACTTTTGGTGGTGTAGGCATGGAGAGATTCAATAATAAAAGCTATTTATATTGTTTCACTATTTGTAGGATTCAGTAGTGGAAGTATATTAATTTTATTGACCGAGCGAAGTGAGGTTTCAAGATTCAAGTCGACGGTTTGGCATTTCTCTTAATGTTTAAATGTTTGAATGTTTAAATGTTAAAATATTTGTATGTTCATATGCATTTACAGCGAAACGCGGTAATAGATTTTCATGAAATAAGACAGGTATGTTCCTTTTTTAATTGCGCGTCAATATACAAGGTTTTTGAAAATTTTGCATTTCAAGGATAATATAAAAGGAAAAAGGAGCCTCCTTCATACGTCAATATTAAAGTAAAAATCAGACTATAGAATTATTCACAAAGACCTTAAAGAGATAAGATGCATCTTTAAGGTCTTTGGAATTATTCATCATAAATCAGCTGACATGTGATTACACAGATGTGTGGAGAAGCCAGTCTATTGCTGTGTTTCCATAAGGTCCATAGTTCCAATCAGGTACTTGTGGATGAGAATATTGCGTGAGGTCTACTGTTCACAGAACTACTAGTAATTTGAAGGCAAATAAGTGGAAAGGAAAATAATATGTTACACTTTCTAACTAGGACTATACTCTAATGTTTAATCGATGTAGCCTCTAACTTGAAATACAGTGCATTGTGTAGACGAGTGCAGTATATTTAAATAAATTTAAATCACTTCGCTTGTATGGGCTACTTGATTCAAATAAAAACAATTTGTAGCAATTTGTTTATTTTTTAAATTTAACTTGAAAATGACCTCTGGTCGAAACTAGTCGTTAAAATAGTTTAAAGTTTTTAATAAAAGGGTACTAAAAGTTTTTTATATTGTTTTTATCTAAATAAATTAATTTATCTATACGTGTATATTAAAGCAAGTCAAAAGTTACAGATAAAATATATAGGTGATTTTTCTGGAATCACATGAAAAGTTACTATTACCGTAAGGTATTTTCATCCTGTTTTATCTATATTTTATATAAAAGCGAAATGGCACTTACTCACTCACTGACTGACTGACTCACTCACTCACTCACTCGCAGAACTAAAAATCTACCGGACCATAAACGTTCAAATTTGGTAGGTATGTTCAGTTGGCCCTTTAGAGGCGCACTAAGAAATCTTTTGGCAATATTTTAACTCTAAGGGTGGTTTTCAAGGGTTTAAAGTTCGTCTTTTAGCATGTATATTCTTCTTATTCCAATCTCTTAATTATAATTGAAAAAATGTCCATACCATTATGTTAATATAGAACTATAATCTAGAGAGAGTACCTCTTCGAAAAAGTTGTTAACTGGTAACTAAATTAATAATTTTGTCAGGTTGGCATTAAGTTGAGTTGAATTTGTTAGGTTGGCACCAAGTTGAAGATTGAAATGCATTTATCGCGGAAAAATTGATTGGGCACTGCTACTTCAATCAGAGCTATTACTGGGAATATTATATCGCCTGATATGGCGAGCGAAGCGAGTGGGCGGAGCCCCCTGGCTAGACGGATATGGCGAGCGAAGCGAGCCTGACGGCTAGTCATGGATTATTGTGATTCCCCTTCTATATTATCTACGTATGAACCTGAATATTGATTTTTACCCTTTACCTGGATAATTATTTTCATAAACCATACATATAGTTAAAATTAGAATAATCAGTTATTGCCTGAATAAATCAAAATGCACTTGAAAAAGTAACAATAGAGAATGAGAAACAAAAGAAAAGAAAGGATTATTATGGTCTTCAATGTTTGATTCCATTAAAATATGAACTGCTTGTTAAATAATCACTTTGAACAATTAATTACGACAGCAGTCAGGTATTGACTGCTATGTACCCTGACTGCTAATACCTGACTGCTATGTCGTAATTAATTGTTCAAAGTGATTATTATGGGTTCAAGCTGTGTGCGAGGTGATTGGTTAATCAGTTCATTGATGATTGAACCATCAATCCGTTTGGTTTACTGTATTAATTCAACTTCTCACTAATAGTCTACAAACAACTCATAATTTTCAAAGAAAAGTTTAGATTCAGTTAACAAAAAATTGTCTGATTTGAAAAAAATTGTGATCTATATCACATCATGCCCAGATTATCACTTCTAGTCTTTGAGTTCATTAATTCTACAATGTCCAATTATCTAACAAAAACGAATCATTCTATGATAAAATCTTCTTAAGACATCAGACAATCTCTCAAATAATATTATGTCAAGTATAATGTGAGCGTGACATAATTGGATGAAATATTTTCAAGTATCCTTTTGAGATTTGCTGCCATAAATAGAACAAGTGCCTGCATTGCTTGAGTGCAATATTGCAATTGCAATATGACTGCGGTTCTCTATAAATCACTCTCTCCATCTCTTCTCTCTTTCTCTCTCTCCCTCTCTCTCTCTCTTCCCCTCTTTACTGCATTTTGCATTCGGTATACACTTTGCATACATGTATGACCTACATTTTGTTATTGGTGGCCCGGAAAAATTTCTAATCTTTATGAAGATTTTTCTCAGAATCATTTCCAGTTTCAATTTTTTCTTTCAAGGTGAATTTTTTCTTTCCTCTATTACCTATAGGATTGGTTATCGATTATCAGGATTGATTGAGAAATCTCCGATATGATTTTCAATATTAGAGCACATTAAAGACGATATGATCAAAATGCAATATCTCAACACACTAGACATTTAAAATAAGCAGCTTTTTATGATGAGCTCTTAGCTTGCTGTACAATACAGCTTATGTAGCCTACAATACTGTACATATTGCTGTACAATACTTTTTTCCTGTATTGAGACACTTTTGAGTTAGTGAAACGAATATTCACATACACCAATAATATGCATCAAAATCAAATCAAAATCTTCTTAATTCCAAAACACGTTAAGTATAAAAATACAATGATAAATAATATTAAATATGAAATACTTGAAATAGGGTTTCATGTAATAATACATAATACATAATACATTATGGAATGAGCATGCCTACATGGGCACTATGGCATGTGCGTAGACTCGAAAAAATGAAAATCCAAGTACTGTTTGTTAAATCCTGATTATTAATAGTAATCTCACCAAAACGTTAATAGGCCCATTAACCAATAATATGTTTTATAATACTATTCTGTTTTTTTGGAATCCTGTTTGTACTTACAGGAAACTTGAAGAACTGTGGATTTAAACTACTATTTTTGATTGCGTTAATACAGAGTGTTTGAAAAAGAACTCCCTAGTTTTGATGTGTCATAAAATCTGTAAAAAGTGATATACACTATTCTAGTTTGTGGTGTTTGATTCAGCAACTGTCCAAGTTTTGTCCCCCCTGCAATTGGCAGACCTGCTTGACCTTAAGACGGCGCCAGGGAACAGTTCCTTCAGTTGACACTCGCTTTCCGGGAAGGTGGACAGGGAGAGCTCGCCCAATTGCTTGACCACCACGAAGCCCGGACTAAGCCCCTCTGGACTTTTTCTTTTGGAGACATATACAAATTTTGTGTACAGTTAAAAAATCTGAGACATAAACCATTTACGGGAAAGAATCGCCAAGGCGGTTGGGACAGTTACACTACACCTGATATGTTGGTGAATACATGGCGAGAGCTTGAATATCGTCTCGGCTTGTGCAGGGCAACAAATGGATCCCATGTTGAAGTGTACTGATGTTGAACAAAACTTGAAGTTGAATTTTAAAAAAACACTTTCGAAGTGAAAATACACTTACTTTTGTAGTGACGATCGTTTCGACCTGTTGTTGGTCATCATCAAAGTATGGATATACAACAGAGTAAAACTTGAAGATTCTCTCTTTCATTGTATGTACTTGTTGATGAAGTTTTCCATTAATTTACACATTAAATCTATACCTAAAACTAGGGAGTTCTTTTTCAAACACTCTGTACTATGGAATAAACCAAATATGAACACATTTTAATTCTATATTTCACAAATGGTCTATAAATTGTCTATAAACCGAATATGAAAACAATTCATGTTGTTTGAAATTTGAAATCCTCTACAATTTGTTCACAAATCATTTATAAATCGGATTGAATGAAAAAGACTAAGAAATTGTCAAAAACAACAGATTTATTGATACTTAGAAAGACCGGTTTCGGTTATTACACCATTGTCAATCTCTGATAAACTGACAATGTTTATCAGATCTGATCTGTTTATCAGAGATTGACAATGGTGTAATAACCGAAACCGGTCTTTCTAAGTATCAATAAATCTGTTGTTTTTGACAATTTCTTAGTCTTTTTCATTCAATATGAATAATTACCACAATATCAACTTCTCAACTACACGAAAAGTATTTATAAATCGTCTATAAACCAAATATGAACACCATTTTTGTTGGGTGAAATCCTCTCTAATTCGTTGCAAATTGTTTGAAACTACTAAATCAACAGGAAACTGTGACATTCACTTCAAACCATCAGCATCAATCCTCATAACTAAAATCGCTGCCTTTCATTCCATCAATGCTGACAGTCTGGGATGAATCTCTCAGTGGAAGCATTGTGTGTGTGTTTTGAACAATTTCATTCGGAAATATGAGCACTGGCATCTCAGAGCTAGACATATTTTCAAGACAGCAGCGTCGAAAAGAAAAGCTGAAGCCTGGGATTCATTTTAAACTGTCAGCCTTCTCCATAAGAGCAACATGAATTCTTCGCATTCAACCAATGTTGACAGTTTGCAGTGTAGCCACAATGGAGGCAGCGTTGATTGTGTGGGGCAGAAGTCAATTCTCAATTGCCGTCTATTTAAAAGCCAAGTCAAAGCCATAAAAGAATCCAACAACATCTACTCGCATGTTCTTTGCGCTGTTTTGCCTGCCTGCTGCCTCTCAAAATTCTAGCACCAACATGAAATTGTTTGTTCATCTATTTTCGAATATATTTTCATGCATATTACAATGGGTAGGCCTAACACCACAGAGAAAAGTGAAAGTGAAAGAAGTGAATAATAAAGTTTAGTTCTTGAGAGCATTACCATAGAGAAAAGATAGCATAAGAAGATATCTCATGGTATAAAGCGTTTATGTTCCAAATTTCATTGTTGATATTCTAAATCTCAAACTGATAGTCCAAATAATTATTTTGCGTGAATATATATGAAACGCTGATAGTCTCTCATTCTGTGCCGTTCTTGGACTTTCACCAAGCTATCGGCTTAAGTTAACAAAAATCGGCTTGAAATTTGGAACATAAACGACTTATACAATTTTTTGTTATCTTCATAAGAGTGTTTTCATAACCTCATTTGGACTATTTTAATCAAAATTAGAGTAAGAAACAGTTATGGGTTTATCCTGTTGATTCTCTCCCAATCATTAATTTGATATTGTGATTGTGAAATGAAATAAATGAATAAATGAATATACCATGGCATATCTTCTTATGCTAACGTTTCTCTATGGTAATACTCTCAAAAACTCAACTTATTTAGTTACTTATTAAAGCCACGTGACTAATTTTCACTGAAAACAAGATTTAGCACAATAATTCAGTGAAGAAGATTGCATTTATATAAGTATGGTTCAAAATTTCCAATGGAACTATGAAATTGGAAGTATTCTTCGTTAATTATTGAAGAATTTTCATGATTAGTCAGATTAAACAATGGATATACAATCTATTAAAATTTTAAAAGTACCGAACCAAGTTTGAGTTGATACTCATAATTGATATAATCTATCCCGCTTACAATGTTATAAACTTATAATTCATTTTCAATGTACTCAAGCCAGTTTACAATTTCAGTCAGTTTTACAATGATTAAAATTGATTTTTTCCTTGATATTCATGTAATGGTGATAATCCAGATTAATATAATCTAAATTATTGATGATAATATATTAGGCTAATAATATAAATAAAATATACATAAATGTTTCGACAATATATTAATATTTTTTTCTATATTATTCATAATTCTACATTCATGATTTTAACTTGGTCTATCTTGAAGCTCCAATATTCATCGATAATCAATTTGTTGATGTGATACCATTGACGAAATCTCCATTGATGATGCTGATCAATTCTCATTGATGATATTGATGAGTGATGATCGGTGATTGAGGTGAGTAAAATCGCTCACTCAAGGAGGTTGTGATGGTGGAAATGAACTCATCACACCCGGATTGAGTGAGTGACCATTACTCACCAATATTTCTTCTGAGGAACCTCCTCATTTGTTGCTTCTTCATTTTTCATCTGCTTCGGACGTCGACTATGGAGTTCACTAGTTGCTCGGCATTCAAGTAGAAATACTTATAAAAACTACTATAGTAATTACTTGTAAATATCCATGCATGATTGAGATGATGGAGATAAAGTAACAACAGAAGTGCTAGTCTGCTAGTGGCTATATCTAAATCAATCCCCTAAGTAAAAAATTGCCACAAATTTCATGTAATCTTCAATACATTCATTGTCTTGACTAATGATATAGACTTAAAATATTAAAATAAAAGACAAAAACATGTGAGGATATAGTTTTGATATAGATAAATTTCTTCATGAAGGAGGATGTAAGAGTACAATGGATTTTTAGCAGTAAGAATGAGAATAGTGTTGCATTATAAGTCAAATTTCTTATTTTTCATCAATGTGGTGCATTTTAAGTTAAATTTATAATTTTCATGTTTTTTCATTTTCAGCGTTCATGAAGCTTTGCTGCTATAGAATACCCTAGACCTATAATACTAGATATAATATAAATTAATAAAAACAATATAAAAACTTGTAGTACCCTTTATTATTAAAAACGTTGAAATATTTCAACGACTAGTTCCGAACTTAAGTCATTTTCAGGATAAAATTATAATTTTTGATTTTTACTTGAAAATGACTTATGGTCGAAATTAGTCGTTAAAATATTTTAAAGTTTTTAATAATAAAGTGTACTACAAGTTTTCATATTGTTTTTATTAATTTGTACAAAAGTAGCCCATTCAAGTGAAGTGTTATTAAAAATAATAGCTATGATAGAAATGTCATAATATAGTATTAGTGGTAATAAATATCGTAATTCATTCTAGACTAGTTTATGGGAACCAGCAAAACGTAGCTATTTGTATATAGGGACAATACAACTCATAGGCTTACCAAACAAAGTTACAAACATATTGATACAAATGGATTATTTTTTCCAATTACAACAATGTGACAGAAAGTTTGATTACATAAACCTTAACTAACAATATTTTACAAAATTTGAATTTTATTCTAAATTACTCCATTGATGATCAATAACTGAATACAATCTAATTATTAGTTTTTTCTAGTAATCTTTATAATACTGTATTAGTTATGATAGTAAAAGTAGTCATGAATAATGTTTGATAACAGTAACAAAATAATGTTTTACTTTTCTTGCCCTATTACCATAGGTAAGGAAAGTATTTCTTTCCAAAAAAATTTAAGGTACCCTAATTTCATGTTTTCTATACGTTTCATTACTTTCCTTGCCCTATTACCATAGGTAAGGAAAGTATTGCTTTCCAAAAAAAATTAAGGTACCCCAATTTCATGTTTTCTATACGTGTCAAGGTCCCCTGAGTCCAAAAAAGTGGTTTTTGGGTATTGGTCTGTATGTGTGTGTGTGTTTGTATGAGTGTATGTGCGTCTGTGTACACGATATCTCATCTCCCAATTAACGGAATGACTTGAAATTTGGAACGTGAGGTCCTTACAATATAAGGATCCGACACGAACAATATCGATCAAATGCAATTCAAGATGGCGGCTAAAATGACGAAAATGTTGTCAAAAACAGGGTTTTTCGCGATTTTCTCGAAAACGGCTCCAACGATTTCGATCAAATTTATACCTAAAATAGTCATTGATAAGCTCTATCAACTGCCACAAGTCCCATATCTGTAAAAATTTCAGGAGTTCCACCCCATCTATGCAAAGTTTGATACTAGATTTCCAATTATCAGACTTCAGATACAATTTAAACAAAAAATTCCAAATGGAAAAGATTGAGCATGAAAATCTCTACAATTAATGTTCAGTGACATTTTCACCTAAAATTGAAAATAAGCTCGAAATTCGAGAAAATGTTTATTCAATAATGCAAACTGTTGGCAACTGTTGATTCTATTAAATCATTCACTATGAAGAGATAGCAGACTTCGTGTGTCTCCAGCGTTATTGTCCTGTCACCAGCTGGCAGATTTTTGAATAGTAGACTTGAGATGAGCGGTAACACTTGCGTCAGGTGATAAATTTTCAAAACGGCAAGGAAAGTTGTGTGAGTGCGCCACACCAGATTTTTATGAATAGTTAGTATAAATGAAACAAAAATAACATTTTGAAATCATGAAACTCTACTCCATCTGCCACAAAAGATGAAAAGAATATAAGGTACCGTGTATGAAGTTTTCTCCTAGATGTTAGTCTTTGTAGGGACAAAGCTATGAATGAAAGACGAGAGTGTAGTTCATAGTGTAGTTGAAACTCGTGGCCTAATTTAGTTTGACACGTGCTAGTCAATTGATGAAGGGACCCCTCCTGTGTCACTACCCCCTTCCACCAAGGACTCACTCAGCCTCTCTTCGAGCGCCGCAACATGGAAACTAGCTTGTTTGACTTGGATCTTGCACAATGAGTGTATGTGTGGACCTCCTGCTGGGAGACAAGCAAATGCAGAGAAGTTGGAGAAGAGAGGTAGGAAGGTGGAGGAGAAGATCAATTGAGAAAAGAACAAGGACAAAAAAAGTAAAAGTAGAACAGGAAAAAAATAGAAGGAGAACAAGAGATTGAAAAGAAGAGAAAGAAGACATAAAAAGAGAAAGCAAATAAAGGGGAGGAAAGAGGGAGAAAGGGGCAGAATGAGAACGAGTGTAGGAGTATAGAATATGGAGAAGGAAATGTGAAGAAGATAATTTGAAAAAAGACAGTGAAAATAATGTAAGAAGAAAATATAATATAAAAAGGAACAGAAGGTGGAAAAACAAGATAGAGGAATAAAGAGACAGAGGATGGAAATTATTGGAAGAATGCAGCAGGAAGGCGATAAGGAGCTTGAGGCGATGTTGGAAAAGAAGACGTAAAATAAAGAAGAAAAAAATAACAAACGAATGGGAGAATAAGAAGAAGGAAACTAAAAATTATAGAATTAGATTAATATGAAGAAAAGGAGCGAAAGTTATCGATAGAGTGAGAAAGGAGAAGTGGAGGACAACGAGAGACAGAAATGAAAGACAATGAATATAGCAAGAATATCAAATAAATGCAAATGAAAGTTGGATAGGGAAGGTTTTGAGAAAAAGTGGTGGAAATATGTTGTGAAAAAGAAAATGAAGAAGGAAAAGAGTCAGAATAAAATGAAATTCTTCCAAACTAATTTTCAAATATTTTGTATTTTATTCATAAATAAAAAGGAAAACGAAGAAGAGCAAAAGGGTCGGAATAATAGGCATTTTTTCCAAAAACTTCTTCTCACAACATAACCTTGTATTTTGAATTCAGCATAAGTATAGTTATGAGGAGACGGAGTAGTGGACGGAGTAAGGTAGGAGGTAGGAGAAGAAGGAGAGGAGTAGGAAGAGGAAGCGAGGAGGAAGAGGGAGAAAGTGAAAGGGGAAACAGATCGGGGTGAAACATGATGTAATTGAGACAAATGGGAAAGAAGCCTCACAGTGTTGCCCACACCTCAGGAAGTCCGCCTTCTGTCTGTCACGGGAGAGAGCGAGAGAAAGAGTAGTGAGAAAGAGAGTGAGTGGTTAGAGGGGACACAAGACAACCCTAATCATCCCCTGCTGGGTTCCCCCCTTTCCACCCAAACCGGAAACTGAAACATCCTTTGTCGACAACAAATCGATCTCCTTACACAACATGATCGACTTATTCCCCCTCCCCCTCATCTAACTGAAACCCCCCCAATCCATGACAACACCCACACACAATCGAGTTTGCTCTATTAGTGGACTTCGGTAGTCTATCATGATAGCGGTTGACTGAGTGACTTGCGCAGAATAAGTTTGAACCAATCAGAAAGTTGGAAATAAAGAGATATAAAGATATTCTATGATTAATTGGTGTGCAAAGGCTAAAAATAAACTTTCTATTGGTGATATTTTTCAATCAACAATACCATGAAGAATTTATCCTCCAAATCTCATGGATTTATCTCTCACCGAATTTGAAATGTTCTGTCCCAAAAATTCAAACTTTAGTCGTGAGACATATCTCAAAAAGTAATGATCGGAAAAAAATGTTTTCTGAGAAAACATTTTCATTTTGATAGCTTGATGATATACAAATCGAAAACTTTGGAAAATATCACCAGTAGAAATAGAAATAGAAAGAAAATAAAAATCTTAGTACCCTTTTTGAAATATGAAAACCCTTTTTATAGTTTTAGTTCATAAAATCATATGAATACACTAACTTATGATCAAAATAAGAATCATCTAGCAGTATTTATTTATTTACTTCATATCACTTGAAAATGGCATCAATGTCCGAAACATTGGGATAAAATATTTCAAAAAGGGTACTAGATTTTTCTTTTTCTTTCTATTTCTATAAAAGTAGCCCTATACAGAAAAGAAACACCAGTAGAAAGTTTATCTTTAGCCTTTGCACAGCCTTGAGTGTTAATGTCTTTGATAAATAAATAGAAAAATGAAATAATTATTCTAATGATAGGAAGCATTCAAAAGGCTCACAAATATTTCCCAACTATTAAGAAAGAGGATGGATGGGTTTGACTGATAATCTGCGTAAATTTGTAGCACAAATTCCATTAGATCTGCAATGATTTGAAATACTAATTTTGACAGATAGCGTGAATTGGAAACACCTTGAAGCAAGAGTTTCAATTTTTCATGAAGATTTTTGAAAATCGGGATCCCAGGATCTTTGAGAAGTCACAATAAATCTTGGCATATACAACAATGAAATATGTGCTAGGTCCATTGTGAGAACAAAAAAAAATGTCACTGTAATATACTTTTTTACTATTTCTTTTCACCTGTATCCTGTATCTATTTTTGGAAGATGGTTTATTTTTCATCGAAAAATCTAATGAGAGTTATTTTTTCATGGAGAAGGTGTTTTTTAAATGTATTTTATTTGAATATTTTTTTCAATAGATTGAATATTGCCGAAAACATGCGGTAACATTTTACAACTACTTCTATGAATATACACGTTTTTCATGATTTAATAATACATGAAATATTTTGGTAGGTAGATCATAATTTGAAGTTCGATCTTCCGTTGTTTCTTGCATTATGTCAATGATTTTTTAGGTGCTATAAGGTTATAACTTAATATCAATTTTCTCATTATCTTCAATAAAGAATTGTTTAATGTGGAAAATATATTGGAATTTGAAGTTTGTTTAATGTTTGACGAAAGTTTTATCATCAATCTATCTAAATTTAAAATTGTTTGTTGCATTCTGATTTGTATATTCAGATTGATGATCTATTGTATGAATTTAAATGGACATAACGTACATAATATTTGGACAAGTTGAGACAAAATTCGGAAATTGAAGAAGTTTTGGGCAATAGCCTGTTTTTCTTTTCTGACTATTGTCATGGAGAAACAATAGCGTAAGTAGATATCCCATGGTATAGGGCATTTATGTTGCAACTTTTACTGTTATCTCAAGCCGATTACTGTCGATTATTGTCGATTTTTACTGTTTTGACCGGGTAAGAGTGTATGAACGGCATACACATTATCTCAGCTTGAGATAACAAGCTGATAGTCCACGTAGATCGTTCCTATGAAGCTTTATGACGCTGGCAGTCTCTCATATTGTGCCGTTCATACACTCTTACCCGGTCAAAACAGTAAAAATCGACAATAATCGACAGTAATCGGCTTGAGATAACAGTAAAAGTTGCGACATAAACGCCCTATACCATGGGATATCTACTTATGCTATTGTTTCTCTATGCTATTGCATTGTTTGCTCTATCCAATGAATAAATAATATTTTTCATAGCATACAAACAATTTGACAACGATGCGAACTAGAAAAGAATCTGCTTTGTCTAATGACAGACATGAATAGAAAACGAATGTTAATCAGATTCAGACTTTATAGCCTGGTTCGCAATAGTGTTTCAATAACGTTTTAAATTCTCATATTGATTTTTATCGTTTCATTCCATCCAAATAGAGAGAGATCTATGAATGAAGAATAGATATACTACTCAACCAACTCCAACCACTTTTCATAGTCTACTTCATGAGATCACAGAGATCATCTCTGTGAGATCATTTTATCTCCATGAGATCACAGAAATAGGGGAAAAAACTTTTCCACAAAACATGACGAAACCTACAACCTCTGCAAGTCAAGAATCTTGTCAAATCAAGTCAGAAAGTAAGTATTGGGGACGAAACCCTTCAACGATTCGTGACTGGTTTGGTTTCCAAGAGAGACAGGAAACGTTTTTTGCAAACTATCTTATCATTCAGACAAACAGAGTGAGCATGATCAACGATCATTTCGAGGATGGCTCTCCCTCGTACTCTCTCTACCACCAGGGGACCACTCCAGTTGAAGCCGTTGACGTTTAAAACATCAAGGAAACGAAACTGGTTTTGGAAAAACGTCAACTAGTTGATGAAGCTGGTATAAAGGTGTTGATATCAGGCTGTATGGACATTTTTAAGTGTTATTTAGTATTTAAAACATGCATTCAGTGTAGTTTATTGTTGGTATTTTAGGTGATCATACATTTTTAGCCTTGACAGTTCTAAGCTCATAGTCTGTTTCTGTGAGAAGTGAAGTCTTTGGAATAATATCATAATAACATATTCATTTACAACTGAATTTACAAGTACATACGATATTACATTCAATTACAAATTGAAAATTTCCAATTCCAAAAATTAGGAAAAAGGGAAGTTTTGTTTCTTGATTCCTATTATATTGATTCCATAAATAAAAACATGAATTAGTTGGGAAATTTAGGTTTTTCATGAATTTTCTCATCTAAGTCAAAGTTTAAATTTGAAAAACGAAAATTGACTCATGAATATGGTATAAAATTGGTATCAATGGAGGTTTCATTCGAAATAAAGACTTACTTGTCACTATAATAGAATAGGCATACTTATACTTAATAATTATTATTCAAATAAAAGTACAATAAGTCTGTGCAGAATAATATCAGACAATAGAATTAATCTTTTTCTTACCATCTCTCTAAACAACACTCAAACATTGATTAGATACACATAAACCCTAGGATTATGATGGAATACTGTGAGATTAATTTTCTGAACAACAAACAATTATTGTACATCTCCAGGTGAAATCTGAACCACTGTTGATAATAATCATTAACTCTTCAATCAAACTGTTTGTCAATTCAACGTCAACTAATTAGTCTGATACGATGAAACAGAAACCCGTTGATAACTATCAACCAGTTGATAACTATAAACCTGTTAATAAAACTGCTTGGTTGATTCAACGCCTCCTTGGGGCACTCCAATTAGCAACCGACCGTGTGGAGTCCACTCAACCACACCCCTAAGAAGGCACTCAGGGACGAATCACGGAAGGGTGTGCAACGAAAAAGGGAGGAAAGGGAATAGGGAGAAAGTAGTAGGAGGGCGAGGGGGGAGAGGTCATAGGAGGTAGGGTATCTGAGTTTAGTGAAATGAGGAAAAACATAGAAACTATAATGTGAGGGAAAGCATGTTTTATTCATTCTTTGTGAATAGTTAGTTGATGTTGGACAAGGAGAAAATTTGATATATTTATTTGTGGATACAATTATTACAAATCATATAAATATGATCGAGAACGAACAACAGGCTTGGCCCAAAACTATTCTATTCCCAAATTTTGAAAATGAATATCATGTCCAATAAAATAGGTTATACTTATAAGTACAAATTCATTATTTGCTAAAAAAATATATATGAGCTAGAAATTTTGAATTTAGTAAAATTAAAACAGCAAATTGTAGTCAAATATTACACTTAATTATCACCGCACATTGAATAACTTTTTCTGAAATGGTTATTTCAAAACATTTTGAGGCCGAAAATACACACAACTTCTTACTAAGCACAGCTGGTATAAATAGGTATATAGCATCAATTGGATATTGAATAATACTGTATGAGTAAAATATTCAAATTTATAATCACAATTGAGATGGGGAAAATTAATTATTAGACATTGTTAGAAAAAAATTGAAAAACCGAGTAAAAATTTTGAGAGAAAAATAATAAGTTATCACTCTGGTGTGGACCAGTGGTTGACCAGGTAATCAAGTCATTGATTAGATTAGATAAGTCATTCAACTTGCTATAGGTAAACTTGTCGTGAAAACCTGCTAAACTGAATGACAGTTATGAGCTTCAAAATTACTATCCAATGCTTTGGAGCCCACCTGAAGAACTGTAAGTACATTCATCTCTACCATTCATCATGCACAAGACTAGGGGCCACATGGGTATCATCATCAGCAGCAAGAAAGAATGGTATGAAGGATGAAGCAGATATTTATCATTTCTAATGAATAAATAGATAGCATGATTGATTTCAAAGAACTTCTACAAACTACACCTTTCATTCAAAGTAGACCTATAAAACTACTTGATTAGCATGATATGAAGAATGCGAAATGAATGAATAGAGCAAAAATAATAAAAAACTGGTATTTAGTATTTATAATATTAATAGCTCGAACTTTATGTGTTTTTATAGAATTATTTTGTGAATTTGAAGTTTGTTTAATGTTTTTACGGAAGTTTTATTATGTATCTATCTAAATTTGAGATTGTTTGTTTTATTCTGATTTTTATATTCTGATTGATGATTTGGTGTATAAATAGAAATGGACATAACCTCCGTAATATTCGGACAATTTAAGACAAAATCATAGGAAATTGAAGAAGTTTTGGACAATAGCCTGTTTTTTCCGACTATTGTAATGTTTGCTATAATAAATGAATAAATTAATAATCGGTGAATACAGTTAATAACTGACCTTTTCTCGCTTTAGATTGGAAGGATGGAGAATGATAGATTCGTGAAGAGATTGTTCTTACCTGTGAAAGAAAAGAAAAAATCAAAAATACAAATTACATTTATCAATACAATATGATAGTGGATGTATCAAGAGAATTGCAAAAAAAGAAGAATATTGATTAAACGACTCCAAGTGCCGGTTGCACAAAAGCCTTTTGCCAAAAAGTCATCGAAGTTTTTCACATCAAACTGCAGGCATTCCTTATAACATCATTGGTTTTTATTCAACCGATGCTGACAGTTTGAACTTAATCTCACTTAGGCAAGGTTGTACAAAAGCCGGTTAAATTTTAACTGTGATTAATTTCACGAGAACCAATCGGATGAGTCGTCTTTTCTAAAAGGCAATCAATCAATCAATCAATCAATCAATCAATCAATCAAGAATCTTCTTTATTCCACAATACAGCAAGTACAAAAATGATAAATAATATGAAATATAAAATACAAAATATTAAGTACTTAGATTAGGGTTTCATATTATACATTATGGAATGAGCCTACATGGGCACTGTGGCCTGTGCGTAGACTCGAGTTGGTATTTCAAGTAGAGTGAATCTTATGAAGGGGAAGAAGAAGGAGAGCCTAAATGGATTTAATAGATGAGGATAATTTCATTCAAATGATTGTCATAATTTCGTATTGTAGAAAGTCATTCTATATTGTTATGTCCGTCTGTAACGTATATAGCCAGTCTGTATGGTAAAGTCAGTCGGTATTGATATAGTCAGTAGAAGTCATGTTAATTGTGAAGTCAGGTGAGTCCGTCGCCCGCCAAGACCAGAGCCACAGCCTCCTCATCACATATTTCAAACAACCAATATTTCAATCTTTTTTTGAAAATTGCAAGACTTGCAGCTAAAAAAATGTTATTTTGCGGAAATAATCTCTTGAGATTACGATATATTACTTGGGATAAGAAGAAACAATTTGTTGTTGAGAAGGATCTCGTTAGCTGGATAGTTCTGATCCCAACTGTGGCTGCATATCTCGTGTTATGAAAATGTAAAGATGGCAGGAAAATTGAACCAAACTGTTTATAAACATGAATGAGTAAATCCTTTATGTATAATTTTTTCATAGTTAAAACTCTAATCCTGAAATAGCATGATAGTAGCATTTATCCTGAAATAGCATACATAAAGTCTAGGCCTTTTATGATTGATCAGTAGAGCCGTCTTTTCTGAAAGGCCTTCTATGATTGATTCTCGTGAGATTAATCACGGTTAAAAATTAAAGTTAAACGGACTTTTGTGCTACCGGGCCTAAGTGAGATTCAGCTAAAACTGTCAGCATCGGTTGAATAACAAGCAATGATGTTATAAGGAATGCCTGCAGTTTGGAGTGGAAAACCTCTCGACTCCTCACATAGGCAAATTGTATTTTAATGATTTGGCATAAATATAATAATAATATCATCTAAGATAAAGTTATCTCTTCCAGATAGTAATTCAAATCAACTCAGTTTCATAATTTCTTGACGATAATTGGGTTACAAACTTAATTATAAATCAAATTTCAGATTCCAATTGGAAATGTCCTAGTGCAAAATTGATCTTCCTCAAATTTGACATGTTAACGACTAGAAAATCATGTTCATAAAGTGATTAAACATGATAAGTATCGATAGGCCTGAATCAATTTGCAATGCTTTCATGCATGGGACAAAATTAACGCAGTGATTGGGTCGATCATTGGAAGGTGAGAGTGTGGATGTGTCGATTGCGAAACGGGGTCTAGAAGAAGAAAGCGAAAGAGAAAGACAGAATAATAAGGGGATGTATGAGGAGAAAGAGAAAAGAAGACGAAAAAGAAGAATAAGAAGATGAAGAAGATGAAGAAGATGAAGAAGAAGATGTAGAAGAAGAATATGAGAAAGAAGAAGAAGAAGAAGAAGAAGAAGATTGAACGAAAGAAAAGAGTACTTTGAGATAGAAGTGAAAGGAGAGGAAAAATTATGTAAATAGTAACTATAGAAACGAAAAAGATTGAAAACAAAGATCATGAAGGAAGAAGAGAGATATATGGTGGTCGAAATTGTACGAAGGTACAAGAGAATAAGATACTATATTAATAAAATAAAGCGAGGAGAAGGAGAAGTAACAGAAAGAGGAGATGGGGAGAATAATGAGGGAGAAGAAGGTGAAGAAAGATTAATACGAAGTAGCAAGAGAAGGGAGACTAAGAGGAGGAGGAGGAGGAGGAGAAGGAGGAGAAGGAAAAGAAGAAGTAGAAAAAGAAGAAGAAGAAGAAGAAGAAGAAGAGAAGAAGAAGAAGAAGAAGAGGGAGGAGGAGGAGGAGGAGGAGTAGCAGGAGGAGTAGGATAAGGAGGAGGAGGAGGAGAAGGAGAAGAAGAAAGAGGAGGAGGAGGAGGATGATGGGGCGGAGGAGGATGAGGAGGAAGAGGTGGAGGAGGAGGAGAAGGAGAAGAAGAAGAAGAAGAAGTAGGAGGAGAAGTAATATGAGGAGGGGGAGGAGGAGGAGGAGGAAAAGAAGGATAAGATGAGGAAGAGTGGAAAGTGTAATCAATTTTGTTGATGATGAGAAGTTTGATGTCGATTATGAGCGATATACGGACAGGAGGTGTGAATCCCACCCATCCCAAATTCATCCGAAATTCATCCCTTTCCAGTCATCTAGTCGCTGTTTTGCACATTTTCAGTGAGCGAGCATTACGGCCTCCAATCTCCTATTAATTACCCTCACTCTCATGAACCCTCCTTATTCTGATGAAGCTTCATCATATTTTCTTTTGATTTTCGATTCCTTCTCATATCCTAAATCCTTCGTTTTGCAATTCTCCTATCTCTCTTTTTCTTTATAATCTTCTTCTCTTCTTCTTCTCCTTCTCCTTTATTGGTAGAGAGTTAGTGGGGAGGATATTTTTAATATTGTTTCCGAAGAATGGACATTGATATGTCCAAAGCTCCGCCAATTTATGTAGATGCATAACAATTTAATTATTATCTATAGTTATTATATTACAAATTGCTTTTTCATATCATATACAGTTCAATAATTATTTTCTTAGTCTATATTATGTAAATTCATCACTATAATTTCGCTGTATTGTAAGCTATTGTATATAAGTGTATAAGACGGTATATATTGTAATCTACATAAATAAAGTACTCAATCAATCAATCAATCAATCAATCTTCTTCCCTCTTTGTTATCATATTTCTTCCCCATCCCCTTCTTAACTATCTCCCAATTCTTGTTCGATTCTCTGGTTCCTCTCCCTTCTTTTTCATCACCCAATTTATGTTTTCTTGCTTCTTTCCCTTCTCCCCCTCCTCAATTTCTCTCTCACGTCTCCTCCTCATAGTTTCTCTTTTAGTTTCTCCTCTTTCTCGTTATATCTCTAAGTCTCCTCCCTCCTTGTCTTCTTCATCATTGTTCTCTCATTTCTTCTCTTCGTCATCGCTCTCCTATTTCTCCTCTTCTCCTCTCCATCCCATGCTAATCTTCTTTTGTCCTCTTGTTTCTCCCCCTCGGTGTCCCCTGGTTCTCTTCCTTATACTAAAACTAGCTTTTCTCTTTTTCTCTGATAATTGTTTTTTCTTCTCTTATTCTCCATCACCTACCTCTTCACCCCTTTCTCTTCGTTCCATCTCCTACGCTTTCTCCCTCTATAGTTTCATTTCATTTTCTCCTCTTCCTTTTTCTTCTCACATCTCCTTTCCCTTTTTTTTTCTCCTCTCTTTCTACCTCTCCGTCCCATGTATCATTCTATGTTCATCCCTCTATAGTTTCATTTCATTTTCTCCTCTTCCTTTTTCTTCTCCGTCTCTTTTCCCTTTTTGTTTTTTCTCCTCTCTTTCTACCTCTCCGTCCCATGTCTCATTCTATGTTCATCCCTCTATAGTTTCATTTCATTTTCTCCCCTTCCTTTTTCTTCTCACGTCTCTTTTCCCTTTTTGTTTTTTCTCCTCTCTTTCTACCTCTCCGTCCCATGTCTCATTCTATGTTCATCCTCATTAACCTCCTCATCCTCTTCTATTATTTTGCCACTTCCGCATTCCTCTTCTTCATTCTTCTCCTTGTTCTTTGCTTCTGCTTCTTCTATACTGTTCCTATTCTTCTTCCTTTTTCCTCTCACTTTTCTTTTTTTTCTACTTCCCATCGATCTCTTTGTCTTTTTCCGATATCCTTCCAAATTTATTTCACTTCTCTTTCTCCCTTATTCTTTCTCCTTCTTTCGGCCCGTTGCACACTAGCAAACCGTAATAGCAACTTACCTGACACGGGCCGTAATCTAGTTAAGGGCCTTCGCCAAATTACATCCTACGTCCTCCCGAATTCACTTCCACTTTCTTTCTATTTCCTCCTCCTCCTTCTCCTCCTCCTCATCCACCTCCTCCCCCTCCTCCTTTTCCTTCATCCTATCCAATTTTCCCTAGTTTTCCATTTTCCTTCTCTTCGGCCACGGTCCTTTTTAATCCTTTACAGGATGTGCTCGAACTTTTCGAAAATATGGAAGATGATTTTGTAGAGAGGGACATGTGCAAGTAGAAGCTGTCTCACGCTGTGATTTTAACCAGATCTCTTCTCTTTCTCTCTCTCTCTATTGCTGTTATTGTATTTCATCATCAGTTGTTTAGATAGAGAGCGAATGCAGCAGGCCTGCTTATCACACAGTCTCTGTTACAGACGTTCAGTTCTCAATAAAAAAACGCAGATAAGAATCTATATTGGAAACTATTTCAAATGACTACGGAATCGATTATTCAGACCAATATGTGAGTCAAAGGCCAGAATAATGAAGACTATGCTTGTCAATTATTATTCAGGAAGGGGCAGCATTAAATCTTAAAGATAATAAAAACAATATAAAAACTTGTAGTACCCTTTATTAAAATCTTTAAAATATTTTTACGACTAGATTTTATTAACTTGAATTAAGTAGCCTATACAAGTGGAGTGATTCTTCAAGATAGTATTAGAATCATCATGATTGGGATGTTTTTTCGATGTATGAAATACAACCAACGAATGAATTCCAAATCACAATTATATTATTTCACTTTAATATTACTAATCTAAAATACATTATTATTGACGCTCGTGTGTGCCGAATTGTCAATTTGTGTTAAAAGGTTATAAACTGACTTATAATTATTAAGTTTCTATGAATGGTGCAAATTCTACTGAATTCCTACTATTTTGTTTTTACGAATGATGCAAATTAGACTGAATTCTCACAATTTAGTTTTTATTAATGATGCGAATTCGTATATTGGAGTTCCTACTGATTGAAAATAGAATAAAATACTCGAAGATCGAGCTAGAAGTTCACTGAATTCAGCATGGTTTACTGATGACGTGTTCCACGATAAAATCATGTTTCATAATTAAATATTATGTGCTATATATTTTTTTTGTCTTTTCACTATATTTTCATTGGGCAACTCATGTTCACCTTTTACAAGGTAAGTTTATGATTCGGATTCGAATTTTTGAAGGTTGAAAATGAAATAATATTAAAGAAGGGAATCTCAATGATATTCAACTTGGAAAATCTCTGAGTAGAATAATGCCAATACATTTTGTAGAATTTGATATAAACAAAATGCTGGATTAAAAGTTATTGATCCATCATAACAGATTTTATTTTGAATTAACTTCTTCTATTAAAATTTTCTTGAAGATAATAGCTCAGTTTATTCACTCTATTACCTTTATTTTATGAAATTTCTACTGTATATCTCAAATTCCCAACAATTAACCTACTGAAATCTCACATCGAGGGTCAACATTTTTATAAAAATACATTAGTGATTCACAAAATCAAAGTCTGACATCATATTCATTGCCACAGTAATCCATTTTAAAAGTTCAATATTGGAAATACTTCATGAGGGATTCGTTTAATAGTACTCTACTTTATTGATTATTCAGTAATTTGGAGTAATTTATCATCAAGCAAACCCATTATCATTAAATAATTGAAGATTCATCAATGTTTGAAAAAAATAATAGACAAAGATAATATAACATAGTTGTTGAGGACAAGAAAAATTCATCTCAAATGAAATACTTTGAAGGCCTGTAAAGTATCCAGTCTGGAAAATTCTTGACGATTTTTTCCGAAAATTAATAATGATAATTTTATCTTAATTATGTAGTCTTAGATGAGAGAGGTCTTTGTGAAACGGAATATTACAACATGCAGTACAATTCTAGAATTTATTAAGTTTGTTTTTTCGGTTCTTTTTCAAAATTATTTCTTTAATATATGAATCTTCTCTATTCAAGTGATAATAATGTGAAATATCTGTTCTATTTTTTTGTTTTGAAGCATCTAAATTTGAAAATTTACTTTGTGAACATATTAGTGGTCTGAAAATTTTGCGAAGTGGAGCTACAAGCTACCTAGACTAAATTTTGCTACAAGACTTAACCTATTTCGGACTATGTGTAACCATATTATCTAAATTGGGGAGAGGATTAGCACAAGGTTACCTCATTTTTCCTCTCCCTATCATTTATATGATGTATACTTATTATATCAATCAATAAAGAATAAAGAATTCAATTGTAGGTCTCATTAATACATAGAAACATCTTTTTGAATAGATAATGGATCAGATAATCTGAAAAGCCTATTGAAATTAATCACTATTGAAGATCAGAATAGAAAAGATTATTGCAATGGAAAATGCAACACTGAAACTCTAAGAGTAATAATCTAGTTAATAAAAAATCTAGAAAGAATCGTCAATTATGTATTCTTCACTATAATTCAGTTGATTGAGAACAAACTAGAATGGAGTGAACAAAAATAGAAAAAGAAATTAATATCCTACATGTTCAGGATTTTTTTTGTGAAAGGTCAATGATAAATTGAAAATTGTGTACACGAAGTAAGAAATTGCGTATATGAATAAAATAATTAAATAAATATTGTGAATTAATACAGAATTATCATCCACAAAAAATATACTGCTGAAACAAAATTTAGTGAATCTAGTATAAATTTTGGTCACATAATTGGAAACATAACACTTATATGAGGTTTACAGAATAATGTATCAAAAACTTTCTTGGTAAGTCAATAGAATTTAAAATCCCCGATCGAAATACTCTGATCCTCAAGTAGAAATCAGTAATTGAATCAGGCACATAATAAAAAACACATACTTATATGAGGCTTAAAAATGCATCAAGAATCATTGCATCATTAGTAAGTCAATAGTTAACAGAATTAAAAACCCCCGATCGAAGTACTCAATTTCTTAAACTGAATATTTAATTCGAGATATGCACATATGAAGCTGATGAAAATCACCCACTTACAAGAAAAGCCATGTAGCTGAATGACGTTCATATAATCACTAAGTGCCGTTGAGAGAATGAATAAATAGTTTTTTCTCTTTAATGCCGAAAATGAAGCTTTATCTTGAATATTGATACAATCTTTAATGGATAAGTTGACAATATCGCAGTCGTACAGATTAAAGATTCTTA
The DNA here is from genome assembly GCF_014356525.2 of Nilaparvata lugens. Classification (NCBI taxonomy): domain Eukaryota; kingdom Metazoa; phylum Arthropoda; class Insecta; order Hemiptera; family Delphacidae; genus Nilaparvata; species Nilaparvata lugens. The sequence continues at coordinate 32,454,390 of NC_052513.1, read as the reverse complement.
AACAACTTGTCAATAGAGATACTTCATCGTCTAACGAAAATCCAACTTGCTATCTAAAACCCTGAAGACCTCTAGTATAAATATCTAGTGAATTGTTTTTCTTCTGAAAGATCTCCTACAATTCAGTTGGAAATAGACTTGATAAACTTGAACGAAACTGACAAAAATATCAAACTTACAATCTCTTGCAGATGGAAACTTGGAAGTGAGTCACCAGGAAGTAACAAAGTGCCAAAGAAAGAAGGGAGAAGTTGTCTGAAGCAATAACGCCCAACTCGCTAACACGTTCGAACCATACTGACGCTCCCCGACTCAAACTGTCAACTTTATGGAGCTGAAAAAGCTCTACTGCTCATGCGCAGATCCCGACTCCCAGTACTCAGTGCCCATTAAATCTGGTATTTCTCAAAACGACGACATGTGAGCCGAAAAGTGTGAGTGAGAGGGGCGAGATAAGGAGTGGGAGCAAGAGGCAATGAAAAAACTGATGGAAAACAGAGTGGAAGATTTGAGGGGGAACATGGGTGAATGGGGAAAAGAAGAGAGAGAGAGTGAGGAAAGAGAGGTTCAAGTGGAGATAGATAATATGAAAGAGAGAGAAGAAAGAGAGGTTTCAGTGGAGATAGAAGATATGGAAACAGGAGAGGAAAGGGACCAGTGAAATGAAAGATAGGGTTGAACAAGAGAGAATGGAAAACAGAAGACGTGAGAGATAAAAGAAAAGTTAAAATCTTTCAATGTAAACAACAAACAGTGAGAAAAATAAAATGAAAAAGAGTGAAAGAGAGAACCAAGGTTTGACGATAAACAAAAAGGAGTCATTTTATCACAAATTGGAACATAGTGAGGAAGCAAATAGAGGTTGCAGTGAGAACAGGTTTAAATGAGAAAAAATATGAAAATAGAGTATAAGGGGGAAAAAGTTTTTGATTGGAATATGACTGATAGAAGAGGAGACGCTTGGTTGAAGAGATAGTAAGAGGTTAAAGAAATAACTAATAAAGAATAGAGAAATACAGAAATAATGATTGAGTGAGAACAAGAAGTGTATCATGAAAAACAAAAAGTATGGAAAAGGAAAATATGGTTTTAAAAGAACAAGAGTGAATAGAAAACAAAAAAAATCAAATGGGAGGAACGTGAGAGAAAAGAGAGAAAGTAGATTGAGAAGAAAGGGAATGGGTAGCAGATATGAGTCACAAAAAGGAAAAAGACGTTTGAGTGAGATAACGGATGAGGAAGAAGGATAGAGAGGAGGGTTGGGAAAAGACAGAGAACGATAAACAAAAAACAAGTGAGATGGCAAATAATGCAGTATTGAGTGAGAAAGAGAGAGAGAGAGGAAACATGCAGAACAGAAAAGAGTGCATGAAAAATAAATGATTGAAAAAGAGAGCTGAAATGATGCTTGGTCCATTTGTTTATCAGTTAGAAGCTCGTATTGCAGCCAGTGTTGAGTGATAGCAATAATTCTCTACATGTACGCCCCATTACATTCTTTTCTCAATAAACTCAAGTAGCATAATTTTCTGTCAATATATTCTACCAATTCTGCACCCATAACACGAATCAACGCCAGACTCTACAAGTGAGAAAATTATTGTAAAAATCTGTCGTTCGAGCTTGAAATTCAATAAGCATATTACGTTTTTGAAAAAAGTGAGTTTTAAAAATTTTATTGAAAATTTGTCTATGGAGCTTGAAATTTCATGGGAGTTTGAGATTTCGAAGAGCTAATTGAATTTTAGAAAATTTAATTTTACTAGGATTTTATTGAACTGCTTGCCAGCCTTCAGCCTTGGAAAAGTACCAAAGTTGGAGATAAATTCAAAAATGAGTTGACAAAAAATAATAAGAGTAACCGTAAAGCTTTTGTTCTCATCGAGTTAAAAGATCTGTTACCGTATTTGCAGAAGATGAAAAGTTTCAATACAAACTTCCTCAAAGTGATAAAACCTGCTTGCTTCTAACTTATGAACTAGAACATAAAGTCAATCTTTCAACCAAGAAATTTACTGTCAAAATATCCTCTCGTACATCCTAAAATAATTTACAATACTAAAACGAGAACAAATCTGTAGTTCTCAATTTCAGGAATATTAAATTTAGTTCCTAAAATCAGAGTTCCTAAAGTCAATCTTTCAACCAAGAAGTTTACTGTCAAAATATCCTCTCGTACATCCTAAAATATTTTACAATACTAAAACGAGAACTAATCTATAGTTCTCAATTTCAGGAATATTATATTTAGTAGAGTCTAAGCGTCGAGTGGTTCTATAATAATCAATCCTCCATTTAGTTATCTATTTCATGAAATTAATAGACATCACAAAACCAACCTAACTTTATAGTAAAGCTATGGTAAACTTGTAAACTATAAATTCTCGACTGAAACGAAAAATAGCTTCAATATAGAGTGAATTGTGTCTCATTTACTAAAAAAAAACTAAATAAAATATGGGCTTTTATTAAAACTGTGAAATTTCTCTTATTCTATTTTAAACGTATATGGGTAGATGCGTAAAACCATAAGTCTATACAAGCTTTTGAAAGGTAAGCTTAAAGTTGAACCTTGAGCTATTCCTCTGAATGCATCAATTCTCTCAGTTAGTCATTCCTGGAATGTTTCACTCATGAATATTTCGAATATTTCCCGACTCCTTTCTAAATCAGTAGAGTACCTAACTACAAACGCTTGTCGTATTGCACTGAGAAGTGTGTCGGTAGAAGATATCCTCAGAAAAAAAACAGAGAAAAACGCGCCAAAAACGTTGAGAAAACGCGGGAATCTCTGGTAAAAGCGCGGGAAAACGAATGAAGAGTGACAGCCAGCAGGTGTAGTCAGATTCGCGGAAACTGTCAGATTTCCTTATCTATAACATGAATGCCTCCCATTTAACTAGTGCTGACAGTATGTAGTGAATTTCACCATAGACCATTGATTTTCCTCGTAAGTCAAGACTCAAGCAAGACAGGCAAGTCAGGGGAGATACCCTGGTTGTTACTTCAAGTCAAGACTTGCGATTGGTAAATGGAGATGACATTAAACATTTAGGACCTTGTCAGACACGGAGGGCTAAGGGTTGATGTGCATTTCCTAGCAGATCCTGCTAGGATGGACTATAATCATTCATCTTTCAGTGGTCAGCTCCCTCCTGTTCACTCTCTCTGTCACTCGCTCTCTGTCTCATTCCGGATTTTGTTCGATTTTTGTTCTAGTTTGTGTCAATCACCGTTCTATGATGGATTGATAGCACGCCAGAGGCTGAGATTGCCCACGGTTCGAAAATTCTTTGAAAGGGGAAGTCAGATAACAGAGGATATATTTCCAGCTGATAATATGGTTGATAACTATTATCTAGCTATGATAAATTAGAGAAAATATTGTGATACTTCATGATTGTATATAGATGAGCTGTTATGCTACAAACAATGTAAACAATTGAATAAATTGACTTCAAAGAGAATCAACTGTATTTCCTTAGTATGTCCTTAGTATACAGATCATAGCTTCATGTATAATCTAACATACATTATTTCAAATTTTCAAAACTTAACGATAAATTTGTAAACCTAACAATTATTCAAAGAAATTAAAACACAAAAATTTCAATTTAAGCCTCCAAACAAAATATGGAACCCTATTCAAATTTAAACCGCATATGGAGCTCAAGTGTACAAAAAAACCTTCAAAGATATGAATAGCTCAAATAAATCAATAGAAATTCTCTTATCATTCCTCTCTGACTAAATTTACTTGGAACCTTCATTTCAGATCATTTATACTGAATAATATGAAACTTCCTCTCTTAATGAACTAACAGTTTTTTCTCACTAACATTCGCCCATCATTTCTACAATTGTATATAATTCGATTGTTTGTAAATGATATGTTTCTTGAGAATGAAAAATTGTTTCATTTCATTTTGAAGAGTTCTTAAAAAAATAAATCAATAACTCATTTTCTTAAAAAGCTTTTTCTATAATGCTTTGCTCCCACCAAACCCGCATTTCCATCTATTACTTTGTTAGAACAAAATAATTTATTGTCCTGACAGATAAACTCATTCCCCTCTCCTACTGGACTTTTATTTCCATTTATTGTTTTGTTTCATTCGTTTATACTGGAAAAACTCATTATTTGATTGTTTTAATAAAACCTACACCTCAATCCTCAGTGCCGCTTAATTGTCATTTCCATACATAACTTAGCAATACCCGTACCAGAGACAAACGAATAGTAGTATTTTTCTCCATGCCCGTACTAAGGGAAAACCGAAACCTCATTGTCCTATAAAAACTAGCGCCTCAAAAATACCACCCCAACGTGGAAACCCCCATCACTCAGCGAAACTAGCATCCCTTATGCAACACACCCCACGATGTTTGGAAGCCCTAAAAGGGCATTTGGTGACATTTGCGCCCCAAAATATCATGACAACGACTGGAGGAAAGTTCATGTAGGGCTCCACAACCTTTAGGGCGTCAGCGGGCCCTTTAATAGCAATTTAATTATTTTACCCTCCGACAATGCGCGCACTGTCTAGACACACTGGCTGCCGGTGACCTTATAAAAAGTGTTATTAGTATGCTGTTAGTGATCCATCCCTGTTTCCACTCTACTCATCAATTAAACAAGAATTTTATGATAATAAATTAACGAGAATCCCGTTCAGTTTCATAAACTATTCCGTTAACTGTCTCATAATTTGTAAATTCACTAAAAAATTATATAGCTGAAGTAGGGTTTACATTAGCCTAGTTTCCTTGAATTCAAGATTTTCTAACGTTTGAGTTGAATAGGTGATTTTGGAACTTGAAGTCAAGTTTACTTGAATTCTAATTTTCATAACTCAAGAGTATGAAATTGTGAAGTAAATAAAATATGAATCTCAGTAGCCTTTTAAATTATTTCGTCACGACATGTTTCGGCTACTAATGCCATTTTCAATAATTTAAAAGGGTACTAAGATTTATATTTTTATTCATTTCAAAAGTAGATCTAAAAAAAAATCTGGTGTGGTACACTCACACAACTTTCCTTGCTCATATTCGAAACTACGATCAGACTTTTGTATATGTGTATATATAATTGTTCTCAGAGTACTTTTTCCTTTGCGTAAATTGTGAAATTCAATGATTTTTTTAGTCGTCATTTTTTTAAAGTCGTCAAAACAGCTGTTCTACAGATGAAATATCTCGACTATGTGTTCTTTTATGAACTGCTCTACATACCTACCTCATGCACGAGAAGGAGGTACAAAGTCCATTTCTCAAGGATGGGGTGGACCCCTCATTAGTTTCCCAGAAAGGAGACTCATGCCAGTAATAGAGCTGATAAATAACTATACAGAGTATGAATTTGAAAAAAATCGGTCAAGTTATTTTGAAAAAATCGTGAAAAACATGGTTTTTTAGTAATTATCCGCCATTTTTCTCAAGAATATTACGGAGCTCCTGCAATTTTCCAAGGAAAAAACTCATGTCATTTGATAGGACTTATGAATAAGCTACCCATGGCTTGAATTTGAAGAAAATCGTTAAAGCCGTTTTCGAGAAAACCGTGAAAAACTGGTTTTTGGTCATTATCCGCCATTTTTCTCAAGAATATTACGGAGCTCATGGAATTTTCCCAGAAATGAGACTCATGCCAGTTGATAGTGCTTTGAATATCTATCCATGGTATGAATTTGAAGTAAATCGTTAGAGCAGTTTTCGAGAAAACGGTGAAAAACATGGATTTTTAGTCATTATCCGCCATTTTTCAAGAATATTACAGAGCTCCTGAAATTTTCCAGAATGGAACTTATGCCAGTTGATAGGGCTTAAAATAGCTATCCATGGTATAAATTTGAAGAAAATCGTTGGAGCCGTTTTCGAGAAAACCGTGAAAAACATGGTTTTAAGTCATTTTCCGCCATTTTTCTCAAGAATATTACGGAGCTCCTGAAATTTTCCCAGAAATGAGACTTATGCTAGTTGATAGGGCTTATAAATAGCTATCCATGATATAAATTTGAAGAAAATCGTTAGAGCCATTTTCGAGAAAAACGTGAAAAACATGGTTTTTTAGTAATTATCCGCCATTTTTTCCGCCATCTTGAATTGAATTTTATTGAATTTCTTATTGCGGGTCCTCATGGTATAGGGACCTTAAGTTTAAAATTTCAAGTCGATCGGTTAATTAGGAATGGAGTTATCGTGTTCACAGACATACACACACACACACATACACACACACAGACCAATACCCAAAAATCATGTTTTTGGACTCAGGGGACCTTGAAACGTATAGAAAACTTGAAATTGGGGTACCTTAATTTTTTTTGGAAAGCAATACTTTCCTTACCTATGGTAGTAGGGCAAGGAAAGTAAAAAGGCAATTATAAAGTAACTATAATCAATCTAGATATTAATTAACCTTAAAGATTTCTTCTCTCTTATCAAACTTCTCTTGTATCATACTGCTCTATTTAGTTGTTTATAGACATTCTCTATTGACTGACACCTTCAAAATTCAAGTTGAATCCAAAATTCAAACAGTTCAACAGTATCCTTTAGGGCTACTTTTGAATATAAATGGAAATATAAATCTGAGTACCCTTTTCAAAATTAATAATCACGACATGTTTCGGCCATATTTATAATGCCATTATTTTATGCTGATAAATGGCATTATATAGCCGAAACATGACGTGATTAAATAATTTTAAAAGGGTACGCAGAACTATATTTTTATTCATAAGTTCAACATTTACTTGAGCCAAAAAAACTTGGAGAAGGGTCTCCATTGGTATAGCGAATTCTGTTTCTGTTCTTCAAGCAATCATATTTATTCATCAAATGTACAAGTACATTGAATATTTTCACATACACATGTTGTCACATTAAACAGAGAAAATTAAAAGAACAAACCAACACACAAATAAATACAGTCAATGTCGAAATCGCATAAAATTACTCCTGAACAAATTCCTGAAAGACATTCCCAGTAAAAAGATAGTCCTTCAGATGAGCTTTAAAACATCTTATATTTTCTATATATGATCTTCCTGATCGAGTGTTATGACAATGTGATTTACTATTTCTCAGTTTCAAATCAGTAGATTTTCTATAGTACATTAATATATTGCCCATAAATTGTTAATATGCCAATTATTCTTGTAAACTTGACTTCAATTTTGACGTAGTCTTTGTCCAAATACGCTGTGAGCACCCCTGTCTGTGATATAACTCACTCTGTATCATTACTGAATTCAGCACAATACGCATCCAACAAATTTTAGTGTGTAACTCATGATTTTTTGTTTTTTTATTCAATGAAGTTTTGCTGTAGCAGAAAAATAAAAATATATAATTCATGAATGGTGAAATTGATGAAGAATACGACGAGGTTCATGTTGGAGTCTTCGAATTTTTCTTTATTGGCATATTGTTCTTCATATTTGTCTCTCTTCATTTAGTATACTCCTCCTCTCCTCTTCAGTATATTTCCCTACAACACAACACTATAATATTCAATACAATTTCTCGAGTAACTCGTGTATTACACATTATATCGTCAGTACCTAGCTATCATAGAGGACAAAATTCTTACCCTGAACTTTTTCTATTTTTGTGAAACGCTAGTGACTAGTCGCATTTCGGGAGCCATATTGTGACCATGGTTGTGGAAGCGTAATAATTGATTCCCCACCAATATATGCGTCGTAATACGTAAGGCTTCACTGAAGCCCCTTCATAATGTTTGTTAGCTACTCTATATAAGTTATCATCAAACTTAGATATAGTGATCGGGCAGACCAAATATTATCTAGAAAAAATCTGGTGTGGTACACACCGGGGAGTCCGGTCTCACAAGGTGTCAGACTATCAAAAGATAAACTGAAAAGCTTCAATAAATAAACTACCAAACTCACACACAACTTTCCTTGCTCATTGATCTATAACCCTCATTAACGAGGATATTTTAGGGGAATAACATAATGCCGATTGGCGGCTAAATAATTTTATTAAAACTACGATCATACTATTGTAATTGTTTTCAGAGTACATTTTTCTTTGTTTGAATTATGAAATTTGAGGATTTTTTAAAAGTTGTCAAAACAGCTGTTCTAGAAATAAAATATCGACATGTGTTCTTTTGAATAAACTGCTCTACCTACCTACCTCACGCACGAGAAGGACGTTACAAAGTGAATCTCTCAAGGATGGGGTGAACCCCCTGTTAGTTTCTCAGAAAGGAGTTTCATGCCAGTTAATAGAGATGATATATAACTAACTATACAGGGTATGAATTTGAAAAAAATCGGTCGAGTCATTTTTGAGAAAATTGTGATAGAAATTTAACAAAATGCATTCTTCTCAGGAATATTACGGAGCTCCTGCAATTTTCCCAGAAATGAGACTTATGTCAGTTGATAGGGCTTATAAATAGCTATCTAGGATATAATTTTGAAGAAAATCAGACCAACACCCAAAAATCATGTTTTTGGACTCAGGGGACCTTGAAACGTATAGAAAACATGAAATTAGGGTACCTTAAATTTTTTGGAAAGCAATACTTTCCTTACCTATGGTAATAGGGCAAGGAAAGAAATAAATATATATTGATTGGGGAGATAAAACATTCCCCACCTTTGTGTGGGGCTGGCAGATTATACAAGTTCAGGTATGGAAATCAGAAGGTGAATAATAATCTGTCTTTGTAATTAACGATACAGTAATTGAACGATATTGTGAATACCCTTATAATGTACAGTATATTATATGTGATAATAGGTCACTATGATTCTTCTTCGACCTATCACGGGTTGGGCATAATTATTACAAAACATTACTATAGACAACTCATGACAAGTGACTACATTTTCAACCTAATTCCTATTATGTATTAGTCTACCTATATCCAAAATCTTTAAAAACTGTACCCATTCTATTGAGTGTTTTCAAACTAATGAACCAATTTCGAATATTATTTTTTATTTGAATATATATTTTTTTTAAATGGAGCTCAGCATCAACATGATTATATTTCGAAAATGCTGATCACAACTTGCTTCTAATGAGGTGTAATAAATTATTATTGGTATTACCTAATGTAGGTAATATAGCTAACATAGGTAATGTTAGCTCACATTTCATAACAAACAAACATTTTTGTAATAAAATATACATGCAATTGAATTTGAAAGTAATATCACAGTCATTTCTATTCGATAAGTCATTAACACAAAATGGAGTCGCTATGCTGACTCGTTATGTCAACAGCCAATAGGAGTGCGTTGTGGGCGTGACCTGGACTGTATTCGCTCGTGATTGGTCAACCTTTTTAATGTTCCATATCTCTCAACTGACGTTGTAATCGGCATGCACCAACCATTAATGGAATTAAAAGAGATGTTCAAAAGTACTTGTTTCTTTCATTAGACATGCTTTTTCTACAATTAGATTTGAAAATATGATTGGCTTCATGATTGAATCTATTTCCACATAATTGAATGGTAGAATACGTAACGTTCTAGATTGAAAAGAAGCTTTGCTTCTGTAAACAATAAATAACTTTCAAATATTGGAAAATACAAACCAAATAGAAATTAGGATAGCCTAATTCATGTACCAATAGAGGCAAAATTACTTTTCAATCTAGTTCGTTACGTTTTCTACCATTCAATTACGTGGAAATAGATTCAATCATGAAGCCAATTATATTTTCAAATCCAATTGTAGAAAGGCATGTCTAATTTCTATTGACGTGGCTCATGAGGATATTATCTGCATTTTATATTATCTCTTATGTGGAATATCTCCTAATAAGTATGGAGGAGAGAAGTAACCTAATATATGAGTGGAGTGAATAGAGTCACCATGCAACGAATAAGGGTTTTGACAAACTTGTGTCTCACATTCAATTAGGTGATTATTGTACCCTTAATTTTCTCCCAATTCATGTTTTAAAAACATGCAGAATACTTCGCAAATTCTTTCCAATGCTCAACTCTTCATCACTCTCTAACCATCTCTCTCTCTGTAGAGAGAAATGAATATGTTGTAATGAAGATTGAATTTAATGGGTGACAGAAAGAGAAAGTAATATAGACTGACCGGTGGATAGAGAGAGAGAGAGAGAGAGAGAGAGAGAGAGAGAGAGAGAGAGAGAGAGAGAGAGAGAGAAATAGTAAGAGGATGGAGAGAGTGAAAGAAAGTGAGGTTCTTCCACTCTCTCCATCCTCTTACTATATTTTTTCTCTCTCTCTCTCTCTCTCTCTTTGGTAGAGAGTAATGGGAAGAATACTTCGAATATTCTTTCCAAAGAATGGACATTGATATGTCCAAAGCTCCGCCAATTATTGATGCATAACAAATTATGTATTTTATCCATAGTTATTACAATTTTTTTTTTCATATTATAACAGCTCAATAATTATTTTCTTAATTATATTTTGTAAATTCATCCATAATTTTGCTGTATTGTAAGCTATTGCATATAAGTGTATAAGCCAGTATATATTGTAATCTACATAAATAAAGTACTCAATCAATCAACCAATCTCTCTCTCTCTCTCTCTTATCCACCGGTCAGTCCATATTACTTCTCTTTCTGTCACCCATTAAATTCAATCTTCATTACAACATATTCATTTCTCTCTCTCACGCTCTTCTCTTTCTCCGTCAATGTCAATCCGTTTCAACCACTCTCTATCTCTCTCATGCAAAAGCAAATAGCGCACCGTTTCTGGACCGAGAGAATTGATAATCGTTCCTCCGTTTACTCGTATACATGTTAATCGTGCGTCTAACTACGAGTCATTTCCTTTTTCTTACATTCGCTTTTCCTCCATTTTCCAGAGATTCGTTCTGGAAACGAACTTGTGGACAGATGTAGAGAGTTTTAGGGAAATTCTGTTTCCATCTGCTCAGGAATCAGTCCTGAATTCTGATTCATTTCTAAATAACTTGAAAAGTAAGTGAAAAACTTCTGAATATACTTGCCTGTTTTTTATGTAATACAATAAATTAATTCGTATCATTATTATCCAGACACAAGTCATAAACCCAATTATTATTGAACATCATGAGAAAACTTTGACTAAAACTCAGTTTCTATTGCAACTGAATTCCAAATGACTAATGATTATTGGGATGACTCCAATAATAACAAAATGAAATTTCATATGAATGAAGCTTGAAAATACGAAATGCAAAAATTCAATTAAAACTCTATTCATCAGTTTTTATTGAGCACTCATCAGTTATGCACTGAAACCAAATCAAACTCTTCAAATTTCAATTAATGTAGAATAATAAATTTAATGAAAACTCAAAGTAATGAAAATTGGCAGGCAGGCTTATCAACAAATTATACAGAAAAATTCTATTTATAGTAGGTTGAATGACAACTTCAACATTTCCCACTCAGCATCGAATTTATTATTCATTCGAAATCAGTATTTGGGAGTTTGAGAGTTTGTATGTGACTCAATTTTTCGATCAATGGATGTAATCAATCATTGAATAATTTATAATGCTAGAAATACATTAGGAATTATAATTATTATACTGATAGTCAATCCTCAATGTAACTGCCAAACCGAATTTCGTTGAAATCAATTTAAAAAGGATTGTTTTTGTTGAAGATATCAATTTTGATAGCAGCAACAGCACTGACAAAGTAAAGTATCACAAACACTCAATCTAGAAAAATTGTTCCTTCTAATGTTGAGGAATAAGTTTCCAATTTAAATCTCTCAATAATTATGGCAGAATCGTTTTGAAAGAAATCTTTCTCTAAAGATTCCAATAATACATACTCCTATGCCTGTGTTATTCGCGATATAGTTGAAAAGATTTTAACTCGAAAATTATTTCTTTTCATGAAATATCCCATTCACTTAAACAATTATTGAATGAGCGAAGCAAATTCTTTATTTCAAGTCAATCGACGTTTGTCTGTTTGTTTGTACCGCAGTTACAGTCGCAGTTATGGTCCGATTTGGATAAAATTTGGTATACAAGTACTTTGAAACAAGGCGCAGAAATGTATGTATTCAAAAATTTCAAATTCATCCCTGTTTCAAGATGGCGGCCCTTTATTCGGAAATTTTACCCTTAAATCAACCCAACTTTTCAATACTTTATTAGATCATGTTGAAATTGGGCTCATTCTTCTCAGCTCTTCAAAGCGGTATTATTTCATGTATCACATGTTCAATATTTTCTAATTTTTGGAATACGATTTTTTTTCAAAGTCCCAATTCAAATTTCAGATTTTTTATCTTTTCTTCTTCAGCGCTCCAATGTGGTCTTATTTCATATATCACATGTTTAAAATTTTAGAATTCGATAATTCCCCCCCCCACCACCCACCTGTAGTCACAAATTTCAAGTTTAAGATTTCTTATCTATTTAGCCGTGCATCCTAGCTCAAAATTTAGGAAACTTTTATTTCCCAGCGCTCCAAGGCGGTCTTATTTCATACATTACATGTTGAAAATTTTTAATTTTCTGTAAATCAATCATTTCCCCTCCCAAGATCAACCAACATTTCAAGTTTCAGATTTTTTATTTCTTTAAACGTGCATCCCAGGTCAAAAATATAAAGATATTCTATTTCTCAGAGTTCACCATCGATCCTATTGCATTTATATCATCATAGTCTAAATCCAATTTGTATGTGTGTTTGTGTGTGAATAGGCGGGCGTGAGAAAATAGTGATTTTAGTGAGTGTAGCGAATTCTACTGTTCTCTGAACTACTAGTTCAACTATTGGTCACTTCCATAATACTGAATTTCAACCTTCATTTCAATATCCCGTTAATCATCATACTCGTATATTGTATATTTATTCATTCAATGATACATAAAACAAAATGAATCAAAATGATTGAGGAAGGACCAACAAGCACAACCCAAAACTGTTACTTCCCCGAATTTTGATTCATACCTTACAATACTGTACCTTATAAATTACCATTTACCAGTTATATATTTTTTACCCAGTCATGGACAATTATTACACTTATGTGAGAAGTAATATAATATTACTTATCAAAGCCTTGAGAAAATTGTTTAACCACTTTTGCACCTTGTAATCTTGATTGACCAAGTACTTTATTCAATACTTGGTTCAACTAAGTTACTGGTTCGAAAGTTTTTCAATTTCTAAAGAATATCCCAAATGAAGCTGCTTCTCATCGAAATACTCGTATAATGTAATCAATTCTTAGGTCATTATAAACCTTGGCCTATGAATGCCTATAGATATATAAGTTTTGGGTCAACAACTATAGAGGTTCTGAAATATTCCAACTATTCTAAAAATATCCTGTACAATCCCGAAACCAAGCTCTCAGTGAAGATTGCACAGAAAACTGTGCCCCGGATGGGTCTTCCACGACGAAGCCACAAGATTCGATCACATGATATTCGATCACGTATATCGCGATAAACTTGCCGAGCACCCCCGGTAACAAAGCAGGGTGCCGTGTATCTGAATCTCAAGTGACTCCTGCCATTGTTCTTATTGTCCTTCTAGGAGCCAGTCATGGTGGAAGGCCTCTTCTTCTCTTCTCTTGTCAAAGAGGAGTGGAACCCCTTTTTCACCCCCCCAAGACCCCCTACAGCAGGGCCAGGTTGTTATCGAAAAACTTTAAACTCGAGCTTGAAGTGGTCTTGTACTCACTACTCGATGTAGCGCAGGTTGTATTGTGGTATAAAAAATGTAGCACTTCAAAAAATGCGCGCTCTTGAATAATCAATCGAATCTGCGCAATGATCTAGGGTTAGACTCTAAGTGCCGGTTGCACAAAAGCCGGTTAAATTTTAACCGAGATTAATTCCACGAGAACCAATCAGAGAAGCCGTCTTATCAAAAAGGCCTTATCTGATTGGTTCTCGTGGAATTAATCAGGATTAACATTTTACTGACTTATGTGCAACCAGGCCTAACCCACAATTTTACAAAACAGGAAATAAAGTTTTGTGAGATCGGAGAGGATTTTTGTTAATAACTGGTGTCAGAATTCTTTTACGACAATTATTGTTAGTGAACACATGTTACCAAATCTTGGAAGTAATAACATTGTTCTGCCGATGTCGTTCAACCCAATCCGATCTCTTCGTTCCTGTGGGGACGATTTTTTTTCTATCAGAAGAAATTGGTACCGGAAGTGATATTGAAGTAAAAGCCAACTCAAAAAAGTCAATATTGATGATGATGTCATGAGCATTGAAACCCTGAGTCTTGTGGAAATAAAATATAGGTAGAATTATGTGGTTATAATTAGAAAAGACAACATATTGGGTTTTATCTCATCATGAAAAATTCTGTCATTTAAAATAAAAAAAAAATTAATTCATCCTGAAAGCATCTTTGAATACAGTGTTCAATTAATTAAACGTGGTTTTGGTCGGGTTAACGTGTTCAAAAGTTAAAGTAACATTTGACTAATGACAATTCTCGTGAACTGTTGAATTCATATTATATTATACAGTTCACGTTCAACCATTCAATTGTGAACTTGAAATCACAGACCTCATGAATTTATATAAAAGTCTTCTTTAAAAATTCAATATATATTTGAACTAGACATCCTTGAAACATCAGTTCGAATATATTATGAAATAAAAATAATGGAATATTATACATTATAAATATTATATACTAACAAGAGATTTTTTGAATGAGAACAATTCTTTATAGAAGAGAATATCACAGAATGTACAGAGATCACTATATTATCTTTTCTAGATTACAGTCAAATATCAACTACAATTATACGGTTTCCAATGTTTTATAACAGTATTTTGAAATACAATTTCATTATCACTCATCCTACATCATCAATAATTTATTGTTCCTCATTTCTATATATTTTGCATAGCTTCTGTACTTCTATAATTCAAACCATATCGAGTATGATAAAATGGAATTACCATGTAATTTAAACACATTTATCATCTTGGAATTAAAAATCGAATAACCCTTTTCTAAAAAACTTTTTTAATCCCAAGGTAGATAAGAGTAGCACTTACCATAAAGTTAATACATGTATCATGTATGATATATGAACATATAGAGACCTGAATTTATAGGCCTATGTGATGTAGCACTCTCGCATTCTTACACATTCGTACGTAGCATTTCGTACTTATGCATTTCGCATTTCAATGATTAAACACAAAAATACATGTAGAATGCAAATAGAAATAAAAATAAAAATCTTAGTACCCTTTTTTGAATTATTTAATCACAACATCTTTCAATTTTTATTTTTATTTTTATATTACAAGTAGCTCTTGTATGATATATTATTTATGTATAATAAATAATATATTATTTATATTACAAGTAGCCCTATACAGTAAAGAGACAATGTAAAATACAATATTGTTATTCTTATTGAAATACCAAAATTTCTAAAAGATAGGTTATACTGATTCTCTTGGACTGTGGATTTCAGACATTTTTGAAAAATTGGATTCCATCTCCTATGCACTAGATTTTTTAAATTCAGAATTTAATTTTCGGATTCTGCTACTGAAATAACCGGTTTTTGACGCCCAGTAGCTTTGGTTTCCAGTTTCGCCTGAGCGAAACACCAGATAACTTATTCAGTAGACAAATTTCATGTTTTCCTAGTGGCGAGCAAATCAGTGGGCGTATCCTGTGATAAGCTCATAGTTTTGCCGGAAGATTTGTCTAATCTCTGTGCTCAGCCATGTCTGTTTTTGTTCAAGATAAAACACAAAACCAACTGTAGAGTGAATATGCCACTGCGGAGATAATGTTGGAAGTATAAGCCAGAACAAGCCTGTAAACTGGGATGAACTCTTCAGAGTTCATTAACAGATCCTTAGAACAAACTCTGATTTAATATGAGCTTGCATAGCAACTAAACCGAGGTTTGCTAGTTCATGAATTAGCTAAACCGAGGTTTGCTAGTTCAAAAATGAAAGCCGTTTGATATGGCTTTAAATGACTTGAATGAATTATATCTATTCCATTCTATTCTATTCTATATTGCTTCAAATTCATCTTTCTCCACTCGGTTGATTTCAGTTTGGCAACAGAAAAGAGAGACAACAACGAGAAAGAACGAGAATGAGAAAAGAGAAACAACGTTTCTTAACTCCGTGGTTTGGCTATAATGAACTCCAAAGAAAATCAGAGAAATTTATCATGAAAATCTAAAAAATGATAGAACTGAAAATTGATAAGCTTCGTTCAGTGGAGTACAACAAAACGTTTCAGGTTGGCTGTGAATGAGACATCCATAGTCGGGCTGATCGCCAAAATTATTCGCTGATTCACTGAACGAATAGCAACTAAAAGAAGAATATATAGTAAAGGAGAATGCCCTTTTTACAAGAGATAGGTATTGGTCTCATAAATTACAGGGAAATACTCATTTTCCCTACTGGACAATGATATATAATAATTAATCTGAATTTTCCCATATCAGTATCAGTGAACAAGACATCCAGTACAGTGAAAATAATTCTCATGATATTCAATGGGGCTATTCCCACACATCTTAGCCAAGCGAGTATGAATGGCCCCATTAAAACACATGAAATTCATTTTTCACTGAACCGGACTCGTTCACTCTCACTGACTTATTACAATGTGGATGAACGTATGGGAACGGTAATATGACGGTGCATGTGATTAAGGATTTACTCAATTCATAAAATATTATTTTCCTGAAACTTTGAAAATTTGGTCCGCCATCTTGTGCGAACCCACTCTTTATAACGGGTTGATTGAAAATGTCTTTATGGTGCACTAGAAAGTCACCATGCCTTATTCTCGGGTATCATCTTTGTGGAGGAGATGTTTGAGGAGGAAGTGGAGGAGAAGTTGAAGAAGAAGAAGTAGGAGGAGGAGATAGTAGATGATGATGATGAAAGAAAGAGGAGAAGGATGAGGAGGAGGAGAAGAAAGAAATAGAAGAAGAAGAAGAAGAAGAAGAAGAAGAAGAAGAAGAAGAAGAAGAAGAAGAAGAAGAAGAAGAAGACTACGAAAGAAGACGAAAGAAGAAGAAAGAAAAAATAGGAGGATATAAACTTCTAAAGAAGAAGAAGAAGAAGAAGGAGGAGGAGGAGGTGGTTGAGGAGGTACAGGATGATGAGGAGGAAAAGAAGGAGGAGGAGAAGGAGGTGGAGTGGTTAAGGTTGTTTACGAGTGCGCTTTTAATCAATGGGGCCCTTACACATTTATTATGGTCCATAAAATGGCCACTTTTATGCACCCAATATAATTAGGCTAACGTAGCCTGGCGACAGACTGGATGTATGGGAAAATTTCAAAACCTATTTCCAATTTTCAGTGCAAACTAAAACAAATAAAAACTTGCAGGTGAATTCAATGTAGGTCATTTATTGCATGATTTAATCGTGAGTAAAGAAGGGGAGATGTGTACGTGTGTAATATCAAATTATCCATGCTATGGTTAGATTAAAGCTGAGTTTACACCAAAGTTATTAACAAAATGTTAACAACTCAATCCTTATAGATTCTATTAGATTGAACATAACTCATCATACACATGATGAACATAAATGTGTTTGTCAAGTTCCGATCAATCTAATAGAATCAATAAGGATTGAGTTAAACTTTTTGTTAATAACTTTGGTGTAAACGCAGCTTAAACTCTCGAAACTAATATATGCCAACAGATCATTTAATTTCAAATACAATTTCAAGTAAAGATGACAATCTATAATGAATTTTCGAAGTCAAACTTGAAAAAACAGATGAAAGTAGGCCTACACACACTTTTATGTATCACACTTTTCTCTATAACTGGCATCAACACTTCACGTTTTGTCAATTCTTTTGTGAATCTCATTTAATACTGTATATTTTGATCTGTTTTTTACTTTCCTTGCCCTATTACCATAGGTAAGGAAAGTATTGCTTTCCAAAAAAAATTAAGGTACCCCAATTTCAAGTTTTCTATACGTTTCAAGGTCCCCTGAGTCCAAAAACATGATTTTTGGGTGTTGGTCTGTGTGTGTATGTGTGTATGTCTGTGAACACGATAACTCCATTCCTAATCAACCGATTGACTTGAAATGTTAAACTTAAGGTCCTTATACCATGATGATCTGACAACAAGAAATTCAATAAAATTCAATTCAAGATGGCGGACAAAATGGCGGATAATGACTAAATAACCATGTTTTTCACGGTTTTCTCGAAAACGGCTCTAACGATTTTCTTCAAATTCATACCATGGATAGCTATTTATAAGCCCTATCAACTGACATAAGTCTCATTTCTGGAAAAATTGCAGGAGCTCCGTAATATTCTTGTGAAAATGGCGGATAATCACTAAAAAACCATGTTATTCACGGTTTTCTCGAAAACGGCTCTAACAATTTTCTTCAAATTCATACCATGGATAGCTATTTATAAGCCCTATCAACTGACATGAGTCTCATTTCTGGGAAAATTGCAGGAGCTCCGTAATATTCTTGAGAAAAATGGCGGATAATTACTAAAAAACGATGTTTTTCACGATTTTCTCAAAAGTAACTCGACCGATTTTTTTTAAAATTCATACCCTGTATAGTACAGCTCTATATATATACAGCTCTGTATATTCATCAGCTCTATCAACTGGCATGAGTCTCCTTTATGGGAAACTAATGGGGGGTCCACCCCATCCTTGAGAAATGGACTTAGTAACCTCCTTCTCGTGCATGAGGTAGGTAGGTAGCGCAGTTCATAAAAAGAACACATAGTCGAGATATTTCATCTGTAGAACAGCTGTTTTGACGGCTTTAAAAAAAATGACGACTAGAAAAATCATCGAATTTCACAATTTACACAAAGGAAAAAGTACTCTGAAAACAATTATATATATACACATATACAAAAGTCTGATCGGAGCAAGGAAAGTTGTGTGAGTGTACCACACCAGATTTTTAAGTTTGACTTTGAAAATTTATCACTAAATTTCCATCTTTACTTGAAATTCTATTTGAAATTCAATGATCTGTTTCCAAATATTAGTTTAGAAAGTTTTCAAATGTTTAAGCTGCGTTTACACCAAAGTTATTAACAAAATTTTAATAACTTAATCCTTATAGATTCTATTAGATTGAATGGAACTTGACATACACATAATATGTTCATCATGTGCATGTGTAGACTGTGTATTCCAAATTAAGGGTTGAAGCAGTTTTGGGCGAATGCCTGTTGTTTTTACCTGCATTGTATCTATTGTCTATGAATAAATGAATAATAATAATAAATTATAAATGAATGATAAGTTATGTTCTATCTAATAGAATATAAAGGATTAAGAAACAAAATAAATCTTATAGCACCCTTTATTCTTTAAAAAACTTTAAAATAGTTGAACTATTCTTTAAAGAATAAAGGGTGCTATAAGATTTATTTTGTTTTATTAATTTAAAAGCAGCCCATTTTAATAAGTGTTTTATATGGATTAAGTTATTTGAATTTTGTTAATAACTTTGGTGAAAACGCAGCTGTAGAGTATTCAAATTAGTGAGTAGACACGTTGTATACATTCCATTTGTCATTTAATAAAGAAGATATCATAAATTATATATTGTTCAAACCACAGATTTCTGATTGAAACCACATAAAATCTGTATTTTGACAATAATATTTGTATTCAATATGGATAACCACCACAATATCACTTCCACTACATCACTTCTACTAAAAAAATGCAATTTGTCTATATACATAGGGTTCCCACTTTTATTGACATAAAGATAGCATCGGTATCCTCACTATATTTCAAAATGTATATAAGTTAAATTGTTATTTCATTTAATTGTGTAAATAAGGCTCTTTATGGATCTCTGTGAGCCTTTGTATGTAAAGAAAATGAATAAATAAATAAATATTCCACTTTCTACTTCTACAGTATAATAAAGAGAAGAACCGGATAGGAAATTCACGAATGACGCATCATCACGTCTGAAATGATCAACTTGAAATTTTGCATAAAGATTCTCAGTTTACCGAGGATGATTATAGGCCTATTTTAAATTCTACAAGATTTCAGTACGTCAATTATTTAATTATACCCTTGCGGAGCACGGGTTACCTGCTAGTATTATAATTACTTCAAATTTAAATGTGAAATTGTACTGAAATTATAAGAGGAGTGACAATTCAATGAGTTTCAAAGTGAGTTACAAATCTGAAAAGATGAAGATGGTTGAATTCAAGATAAAAAGAAATATGATTCGACAAGAAAGAGGAATTGATGAGTTTTGGTGCTGAAAATTTGACAAAGAAATTGATAGAATAGAAAAGAGGAAGAAGAAAACAAAAGGAAGGAGAAGGAAGGAGAAGGAAGGAGAAGGAAGGAGAAGGAAGGAGAAGGAAGGAGAAGGAAGGAGAAGGAAGGAGAAGGAAGGAGAAGGAAGGAGAAGGAAGGAGAAGGAAGGAGAAGGAAGGAGAAGGAAGGAGAAGGAAGGAGAAGGAAGGAGAAGGAAGGAGAAGGAAGGAGAAGGAAGGAGAAGGAAGGAGAAGGAAGGAGAAGGAAGGAGAAGGAAGGAGAAGGAAGGAGAAGGAAGGAGAAGGAACGAGAAGGAAGGAGAAGGAAGCAGGAGGGAGAAACAAAAATATACTGAATAGATGAATGAGAATGAACAGATCAATATAGATAGATGAAGAGAGAAGATAGATGGGACAGAGCAGAACGGGCCAATCACGCGCAAGAGCCTCATTAGTCACGCCTCCAAGCTCTGTCTACTCTCTACTGATTGGTCAACAACAACAATTTACGCGTTTCTCAATTCTTCCGGTATTCAGAGCTGTGAATAACAAATAGTGAGTAGGGTTTTGATTTTGTATTCAATTTTTTGAAATAAGTGCAATATTTGTAAAGTTTTTAATTTATTGTGATTCATTATTCAAAATTTTAAATCATCATTTCTAGACCGAAAATCAAGTGATGAAGCAGTGTGTGACTATATAACCTTATCTTTTGGACAACATTAACATTTTATCAAACATTTTGGAGAAAAATAGTACAGGCTTAGCCTAGTTTTTCCTCCAATGTCATAATTGTATTATGATTATATTATTTTATACGATAAATAAATAAAATAAATAGATGGCAGTAGGTACGTCATGAAGTTTCGCAGTTGCCTTTCAATGCATTTGGCATAGAAATTAACACAGTAATACCAGAGAATAAGCATAGGATATTGTGTATGCTTTTCTATGGCAAAACAATAATAATTCTTGTTTAATGCCCAAGTGCCATCTACAGAACAGTTCAATCCCCTCTGATTGACTGAAAAATATATAAATGAAACCATAGAGGAAACATAATGGTCAATTGAAAATATATTTATTGAAATAAAAGATACATTTGTTGACTTTGTTGATCATATCGAAATTCATTATAATAATATTCTGTAGTCTATATTACTGTATTTTCAAATATTTTCTATAGACCAGTGATAGTTCTTCGAAATAAAACGTATACATTGATTAAACGTAAATTTAGAAATTACGTGACTTGAACAGAATTTCATGTTGGATGTTGATGACTTGTTCGTTATTTAAAAATTCATTATTATGCTCACTTTTAATGAACATGTATAATTTAAAAAAATTAACTGAACAGATAAAATTTCTAAATAGGTATAAATGAAGCTATGTGACTTGTATTGACATAATGTTGGATATAATTCTTTTTGATTATTTACAGTATTTTATTGTATATGCTATATATTATTAATAATTTTTAATATAAACTGGCATGATACCGCAACTTTCATAAAAACGATTTGGTCTATTCAATTTACTTTAAGCCAGCTTCATGCGAGAGCTTCCTGCACTACCACCTCCTCCTCCTCTTCCTCCTCCTCATCCTACTCCTTCTTTTCCTCCTCCATTATCATTAATAATTAATAATCAATCATTAATAATTATTATTCCCATTTCTGATTCGTTCCGTTGCCTTCTGTTGCTTATACACGTTATGGTATGATACAGTATCATGTGGCTCGTATCAGTAACTGTTGCCAGCCCTATCTAGCGTGTTAATAATCAACTACATTAAGCTTTTCTCTACTCGATTCTCCGTCGATGTGATTTTTATCAGGGATTGAGATCGTTAATTTTTTTATCAGATTTCACTATCAATAAACATTTTCTGAAGTACAGTGGACTTTTATAATGTATTCATATGCAATGTGCATTGTATTTGTCATTCATAAATGACTGTGAAACTTCTGCCTCTCGCTAGAGTTTTGTGGAGACCTGCATTTGTACATAGTCAATACATTGATATGTTTCACATTTTTTTTGACAATAATATTTTCAATATTTTTTTTTTGGAGAATCACTTAGATTATAACTATCATAGTGATTCATTCACTAAATAAATTAAGTTCCCTAATCAATATCCATGTCCAGAATAGTAAGTACAGAGACAATGAAAGTCTAATGTGCTATAGTGAGGTCCACGTTATAATGACAGTATTAGCTCAACTTTGGAATTGCTATACTTGTCTATCATTCGACAAAGCCGGTGGTACTATCCTTTTCTAGGTCCACAACGATGCCAATTATGTTTTTGACAGTGTATAAGTATAATTAATTAATGCAGAGAATCGGCATCGCTATTCTCCTATCTTTATCCACTGTCATTATAACGTGGACATCACTATAGTGAACTTCAGAAACCAATCATACCATAAAGTATGTCATTCACTGTCTGACTACTTTGGCACTTTCTTCCCTGCAGACTCAAATTTTCTACATTATTATTCTGGCCTACATAGTTTAGAATGTCGTTCAAGAATGAAATGTCCTATATCTGACGCTTTGAAAAAGTGAGTTTTCAGCTGTTTTTGCCTGTTATCTTACCTGGATAGCTGTGGCACAAAATAGGTACAGAATGGAAACTGTCAATAAAACGCCTATGTAACCAATGCCTTTTACATGTTGCAAATACTGGACACGTCACGTGACCTTAGGAAGTTCAAATCCTGGTCCTCTGATTGGCTCGCGGCAGTGAATGAGATCAATTGATCCGGATCAGTAAAGTGATCCGAACCTCCCATCAATACTATTACAATGCGGAGCTTCCTAACAAGTTGGCCGATTTTTGCGCCAGGGTACTATTAGTGAGGTCCACGTTATAATGGCAGTGGATAAAGATAGAAGAATAGCGATGCCGATTCTCTGCAATAATTAATAATATTTCTACACTGTCAAAAACATAATTGGCATCGTTGTGGACCTAGAAAAGGATAGTACCACCGGTTATGTCGAATGATAGACAAGGATAGCAAAACCAAAGTTGATCAAATACTGTCATTATAACGTGGACCTCACTATAGCCAAGTTTCCATACTGTATGTATATACTGTGACTGTGGGCCGATATTATTTTCTTATTATTTGAACCTGAAAACACTTTTTCTCAAAACAAACAAAATTGATAATAGAAATCTTGTTGTAGAATGCAAGCAGACCTAATAACACTGAACAGAATCCCTCTGCAAGGAAAGTGACCGAACCTATGTAGTGAGGCTAACTATTGGACAACATTTTGCATGAGACAACATTTTGCATGATGCACGAAGTATGGGCCAACATTGGCAGGCAGACAAACAAACTGATTGATCGTTGGCCATTGCACCACTGATGGCAAAATAATAAGAAAAAGAAAGATAAGATGTCAATGTTTGTGTCCAGAGCAAGAAGGTTTTATAACTGGCGCCAACCTTAAATCTCCTCTCCTTCATTATTCCTCTTCTTGTCCAACTCCTCCTTCTTCATCATCATCATCATCATCATCATCTTCTTCTTCTTCTTGTTCTTCTTCTTCTTCTTCTTCTTCTTCTTCACCACCTCATCCTTCTTCTTCTTCTTCTTCTTCTTCTTCTTCTTCTTCTTCTTCTTCTTCTTCTTCTTCTTCTCTTCTTCTTCTTCTTCTTCTTCTTCTTCTTCTTCTTCTTCTTCACCACCTCATCCTTCTTCTTCTTCTTCTTCTTTTCTTCTTCCTCTTCTTCTTTTCCTCCTCCTCCTCCTACTCTTCTTCTTCTTCACCACCTCATCCTTCTTCTTCTTCTTCTTCTTCTTCTTTTCTTCTTCTTCTTCTTCTTCTTCTTCTTCTTCTTCTTCTTCTTCTTCTTCTTTTCTTCTCCTCCTCCTCAACCACCACCACCACCTCCTCCTCCTCCTCCTCAAGCACCACCACCTCCTCCTCCTCCTCCTACTCCTCCGCCATCTACTCCCACTCCTTCTCCTCCTACTACTCTTCCTACTTCTTCATCTTCTCCTCTTCATCATACTCCTTCTTTTCATCCTCCATATTTTTATTCTCTTTTCCTGCATTTTTTAAAACTCTCTTCCTCCTCCTCCTCCTCCTCCTCCTCCTACTCTTCTTCTTCTTCATCTTCTTCAACACCTCCTTTTCCTCATGATCACTTATCTATCATAATCACTTATTAGTTGTTGGTATTTTCTGTTGCTTGTAACATGAGTTGATATGATACAGTATCATGTGGCTCGCATCAATCACTGATGCCAGCCCTATCTAGCGTATCAAAAAATGACTACATTAAACTTTTCTCTACTCAAATTTCCGTCACCACGATTTACATCATGGCTTTTATTGATTTCGTCGATATGTGTAACAGTTTTTACTATCAATAAACATTTTCTGAAGTGCAGTAAATCTTTATAATGTAATTATATGCAATGAGCAATGAATTTGTCACTCATAAAATGACTTTAAAGCTGCTGCCTCTCGAAGGAGTTTTGTGGAGGCTATGTATGAAGCTCTTCATAATAGTGTTATTTGTATCCTCCAAAAATGTACCTTCTGTATGTTATTTTTTCACAATTTGTGAAAGATAAGAAAGACTATTGTGAAGACCTTTGAAGTCTTCACATTAGTCTTATCTTTTACAAATTGTGAAAAAAATAGCATGCAGAAAATACATTTTTGGAGGATCACTATTATAACCATCATAGTGATTCATTTACTAATTCGATTAAGTTCCCTAATCAATATCCAGGTCCAGAAATACAGAATAGTAAGTACAGAGACAATGGGCCATATGAGTAAAGTCGAGTATAAGCAAATATACTTCTAAAATATGGAACATTTGCTTCATTTTCTATAAATAAAAAAATAGTTTGAGCATATTTGCTCAAAAGTATAAAAGCTTTCGCTCGAAATTGTATTAATAAACAAGTGCATTTGCTCAACTTTTGAAGCAAATGCTTCAAAGAAGTTGAGTCTACTCTGGAGCAGCTTTTTAACTTTTGCTCAAAGTAAAATGGCTTAACTAATTCGTGTGAGTAAGAGGAGACTATACCAGATACGATCACAACCAATAGTTGAGAACTATAAAAAACTCTTTTAGTATTCAACCATGATATATCTCACCATTATACCTACAAAAGATACCTACCCGATATTAAGATAGCCATCAAAGAATAGGAAATAGGCATTTAAGAAGATGAGAGTGTAGACGATTATAAGAAGGCTATTGAGATTATAAGATTATGCTGGAAATTATTATAGAGATGACATTTTTCACGCAATTATTTCAAAATTCATAACTCAACTAAACTAAAACTCAATTCATAAATAGAGAACACAGCAGAGGACCAAACACAAGCGGTTTCTATACTTGCATATTTAGCGCTTACGTGAGCTATAAAAACAAAGTAAGGTCACAAAGGCGAATCAGCTGATGAAAAATCCTTAAAATATTATGTGAGCATTTGCTACAGAGTTCAGGAGCATAAGGTAAGAGTATAAGGTAAAGCTTATTCATATAAAAATGAGCGAATGCTCCATGCTCATGCTAATGAGCATTTACTCTGGTTTTATTCATATCGCCCAATGAAAGTCTACTGTGCTAGTGAACTTCAGAAATCAATCATATTATAAAGCAGGCTATTCACTGTCTGACCATTGCACCACTGATGGCAAAATAATAAGAAAAAGAAGGAGAACATGTAAATGTTTAGTGGTGAAGAAGAAGAAAGGAGGAGGAGGAGAAGAAGACTCCTCTTCCTAATCCTTCTTCTTCGACACCTCCTTCTACTACTCTTTCTTTCTTTTACTTTACCCATCTGCCATTTCTCACTAAAAATATTCCAGTGACTGGTCTTTCAGTATTCCCCTATACATTCATCCTTTTCTACTTTTATTGGCTGATCTTTTTCATCTTGATAATATCTTCCAGATTTTTTTCCGCTTCCTCAATTCTTTTTCAAAACTCTCTTCCTCCTCTTCTTCTTCTTCTTCTTCTTTTTCTTCTCCTGCCTCTCACTCCCACTCCTCCACCCCCACCACCAACACTCCCTCCTGCTCTACCACCTCCTCCTTCTCCTCTTCCTCCTCCTCATCCTAATCCTTCTTTTCCTCCTCTATTATCATCAATATTGTTCCCATTTCCGATTCGTTCTGTTGCCTTCTGTTGCTTATACACGTTAGGGTATGATACAGTATCATGTGGCTCGTATCAGTAACTGTTGCCAGCCCTATCTAGCGTGTTAATAATCAACTACATTAAGCTTTTCTCTACTCGATTCTCCGTCGATGTGATTTTTATCAGGGGTTTGATTGAGATCGTTAAGTTGTTTATCACATTTTACTATCAATAAACATTTTCTGAAGTGCAATGAACTTTTATAATGTATTCATATGCAATGTGCATTGTATTTGTCATGTATAAATGACTGTGAAACTTCTGCCTCTCGCTAGAGTTTTGTTGGAACGCTTGTGGATGCTCCCAATACTGATAAAACTTTTTCCATTCTACCTTGTCGACTAGAATCTGCATTTTCGAGTATTTTTTGGAGGATCACTTTGATTTAATCATCGTGATTCAGTCAACTTACTAATGGTGTATTTTCGTTTGGGCGTGAACTTCTGCAGTCGACTACAACAAGCAGATTGGTGACATTCATACTGTCCAAATTTCAAGTGTGCTAAAACAGCTGATCTAATAAATTTTCATTATTGTGTTTTATTAGAATGTCCTATTCCACCCTCTAGGTTTCCTAATAATTGCGAAGTATTGCTACAACGCGGACTAGCTACAGTCCGGACTAGCTACAGTCGGATATGGGTCGGGGTCAGTAGCCGTACTGACAGGTGGAGTTACCGGACCTACACTTCTCCCTCTATCCTGATTCTTTACCCTCTGCTTCTTTCGCGAGATTTTTACTTTCAGGGGAAGAGCGTTTACCCGTGGCGTTACTGGCCGATTCGGCCCTCGGCCTTTGGAATACAGGGTGGGTGTTAAGGGATATTAAGATAACCCTACACAAGGAGACGGATCTGACTATCAGATCCCTACCAATAATTCTATTTATAAAGGTAGTACGCAATCTGAACCAACTGCGAATTGACGGCGAGCAAGCTGTACCTGCAAGCCCGGGATGTGGTTTTTCTATGGGGTTTAAGGTGAGAGCTATGAGGTAAAGGTATGACGGAACTATGGAGTTATTAGTAGTATTTGAGATGTGGTTAAATAGGGCCCGGTATAGGGTGTAAGCCATAGAGAATAGGGTGCAGGGTATGAGGTATACGGTATAGGGTATAGGGAACAGAGAATCAATAATAAGATTATTATTCTCTACAGCAAATAAATATCTGCTCAATAATCCGCAATCTGAGAATTGCGCTCTAGCTCTCAGCAGGCTGGACCTGCTAGCTAAACATAGTATATCTATTTCAATTTTATGATAATTAAAATTTTGAGGATGAGGTTGCGGGTGTCGGATTTCTGAATCGCGAGCCTGCAGCTGCGAAAGGATTTTCAGCAATTCTGAAACTGCTAAACAGGATTTCCGCGCTAATCTGATGACTGCGCGCCGGTTATTAAGGGCCAATCTGTGACTGCCCTTAAGGGTATGGGAATCACTCTCAATCATCCGAAACGCTTTTAAATTAATAGTCAGTATGCCGACTATTATGAGAGGATAGAAAAGATTTTTCACAGACACAGTCTGTAGAATAATATCGGGAAGACAACAGTCTGTCGTTGTCAGGGTAGGAAAGGATTTTTCCAGGATTTTCCACAAGGAAAATATCGAGTCAGAGACTCCTAATTCAGGAAAAGATTTCAATAGACTTTTCCAAGTAATTGCCAGTCTGAGGACTACCACAAGATCGATCTCTAATTTGCAACTGAGATCACAGGAAAATTCGTGAATTTTCCATAGGGAAAACCAGCAAATAATATTTGCTATTAAAGAAGACAGGTTTCTAAGAATTTTAGAAAGGATTCGCGGGTCTGAAAACCCGCGACTAGGACGATCTCGAATCTGGAACTGAGATCAGGAAGGATTTTAACACAGGAAGAATTAAGAGAAAGAAAGAGAAAGGATGCCGCAGTCTAGAAACTTCGGCGAGGAAGTCCTCAAGCTGTACCTGAGAGCTAGAAGGATTTTAGAATAGGGAAAGTGAAGAGAAAGTAGGAGAAAGGATGCCGCAGTCTAGAAACTTCGGCGAGGAAGTCCTCAAGCTGTACCTGAGAGCTAGAAGGATTTTAGAATAGGGAAAGTGAAGAGAGAGAAAGAGAATGAACGTCGCAGTCTAGACACTTCGACAAGGACGAACTCAAGCTGCACCTGAGTTCTCTAGGAAAAGGATTGGACTTTTCCTACTTGGAATTACAGCAAGTCAGAAACTGCTAAGCGAATTTAAAATACATGGCCACTCTATCGTATGAAAACTAAGCAAGGAAAATTTACCATAAATGATAATAATCTCTTTACAAGGATAAAAATTAATCGAGAAAACTTTTCTCAAAAGGAACAGGGATTTTCCCACAAGAATAAAAATTAATTGAGTAAAACTATTCTCAAAAAGGACAGGGATTTCCCTGAAAGAATAAAAATTCAATGGAGAAGAATTACTCTTTAAACTGAAGGCCACCTTACTACAGAGAAGGAAAAATATACGGACTACCAGTCCTGACATACAATTACCTGAATCGACGTGGATACTGATACGGAGAATAGCGAACCGATCCTCACTTCCCGTATTATAAGTTAATTAAAAACGTCGTGAAGCAACAGAGTCGAGACTTATAAATTAAGTACTCCAAAATAATCCGCTATAAGAGCCTAGCTAAATTTCCCACTCAACTATTTGTAGCACAAACTTGAGATCCCTTACAGGTTTCAAAACCAAGGATAACTCGTTCACCCCCAGTGATACGAATTTAGGAAAAATAACCGACAAGAAAGAAAATCCCCCAGGAGAATTTACCTTCAAATACAGTCAGCAATTCGTCATACAATATTCCACTCACTAAAATACAGAATAGAATATCAACCCTCTAGTACACCACTATTGGGAGCGCCGCTCGGAACGCAGCCGTACACAACCCCGTTCACTGAACAACTGCCCTCTCCCAGGTCTTCTTGAAGCAGCACCGGGTCGCTGAAAATTAGGAGGCCGGGGGAAAAGAGATTCCCGACCAATGGGAGTCTGAAAAGACGATCACGCCACTGGTCATGTGACAGGGTTTGAATCCACTAGTGCTGATGCTAAGGGTGCAGCTAATGATGACAATGATACTAATTGCTACACTAAATCAGGCCGGTAAACAATATTTCTCACCAGAAATTACAAGAAGAATGATACCGACTCAACTCAGTAGTCGCTTATCTTTAGATGATATGGCTGCTGCTGCTGCAATACTAAATACGAGAACGCTCAGAGTGGTAAACAAGATCTGGAAATTTCTGGTTAGATGAATCCGCTGCTGATGATTTAAAGGGGTTGACGGTGATGGTGATAATGCATATACACAACTACAAATCTAACAAGATATATCTGGAAGTCGACCCTATTCTTATTCTAAAACAGAATAAATTCGCTAAATTATACATTAGTCGACGGCTCTACGTCCGTCACAAAAATTCACTTTGTGACAGTTTATTATTATTCAAGAATCAAAATATTTATTTATTCTATTAATATCAACATACTGCCATTTAAAAGTATACAAAATAATAAACTCAATCTCCCACATTAAAAAATAATTCAACATTATCTTTTAGTTTATTTCGACAAATTGAAATCTACCCAATCTGAGATCCCCACCCTGTCGTGGTCGACGACGGCATTTACGCACAAACGAAAACCCAGGTTTAGTTGATTGAGTTTATATTCTCCATACTTCCAGGACAGAAGTGAAGACTTGAAGGGAGCCGTTAGGAAGTGAAGAAGAACTATAAACTTGAATTTCTCGTGTACAATGTAGCTGGTTTGAGGGGTAAGCTTATAATTTTGATTTATTTAATTTCCTCAGACTATTGTAATATGGTGAATATTGAGAGATTTGAATTGTAGTTTTTTGTGCCTTTCTTTCAGGTTGTTGAACTGATTAAAATTGAAATAAATGTTTCCAATATGAACTCCAGTGAACCTTGTTTCGATTGTTAAAGAATTTATTCATGCACAAACTAAGCACCTAAATTTCGTGTTGCCATGAAAGATTTGCTAACTTGCTTCTTATTCATCCAAATTATTGCAGTCTTCTAGCATTTACATAGTACTGGTTTGGATTTCGTAATGAAATTAATGCAAACGTATTTAGAAATGTATTTGAACCGTGCGTCCCCACGACTTTTCATCCTGAAATTAGGCCGGGCACTCCACGTGTTTTCTTGCAAATCGGAAAATTTGAGTGGAAGAGCGGCAGTTCTAAACGAGTCGTCAATGCGAGAAGATGTAGTCGCAGAACAAGTCTCGGCCTCTAAATTAGGCTTCGGCCTATTTAGATGGAAAATATTCTTATTTTTCTTTATTTTGTATAATTTAAAAGCATGTAGTCTGGAAAATGGTAGTTAAAATGTAAACGTGAGTGATTGTGAGTGCTGATTTATTTCTAAAACTTTCGATTCCATGGTGAGTGCCAAAATTATTTTATTAAGCTCGAATAGATAGATTGACCAGATAAATAGACCAGGGCCCTAAATTTATTGTAGAGTGAGTTAGCGAATTCTTGTCTAAATATCAATTTATTATGAATCATTGCGATAAAGTGCTAATTTGAGAAATATAATTTGAAATTAATTTTTGTTTAATGTTGTAATTTTGAAACAAGTAATTGAATAAATAACCAGATTGGTTACAGTGAAGATTATGATTCGATGTAACAGAATTTCAAAGATGATCGAAAATTTTATGTTTGAATACAACTAATAAATTAATGCCAGTAGCAATTCTATAAAATCTCTTACTTTACGTTCCTGGCTCGTGATAAGTTACTTAGTTGCTAAAACAGGTGTTGTTAATAGTGAAGATCTTGGAATTTGCATGAGCTAATCCATCCAAAGCTCCCGACCGTGGATTCAAATAATTTAAACAGTTGAGTGGAGATTTTCAAAGCAATTATTATATATTTTTTGTTTGTTACAAAATGGGGTCCTAACAAAGTACCCCTGGCCTCCCACCGTTACAATGATGTCAAGTGTTGGTAATGTTATAGGTAACTTCAAACTATTACACTATGAATGTTTTTTTTTTCATCAGAAACTTTTGTGGAGGGAGGTGACCAGTCTTGTTATATGTTGTTGGCGATGGTTATAAACATTAAACCAATTAAAATGATCCAATACAAATTGAAAAAAAAACAATAAACACAAAGTAGCCAAAAGCACCGACACTTACCACTACCTCCCTAAACAAAACCGTTGTGCATTCGTGTGACGTCAGCACAGGTAGGGCTCCTACACCAATGAAAATTCGTTGATTACAGCTGATCTTTATCAGCTAGTGTTACCTTTGTAGAGCTGCTCTAAGGCTTCTATAACTGGTCTAAGGCTCTTACTCCACCAACTGAATGACAACCGACTCTGATCTGACTCCTGTACAGCTGTACTGGCGAAGTGAAACGTTTGTAGACAACAAAAAGAGAGAGATATTTAAATAAAAATAAAACCGTTTTAAAATTATCGTATACAGTACTTAAAAAATACATTCAAATGTATTTGAATTCAATACTGTATATCAGACCAAAAATATCGATATCTACGATACTATCGGAACGAATTTGTCGATGGCGATTTTTCGATATCAACCTATTGATTTATTATTATTATCCTATCATCTATAACATTATTCCTTTATTAGGCTAGTTGACTTTTGCTTGAGCTTGTCAACAGATGTCAACAGCAAGGTTTATAGAAACCTTTGGTATTTATATATAATTTGAATATAGAAACCTTGGTATTTATCAGGACCTCCTGAATACCTCCTTGGTATTTAGGAGGTCCTGGTATTAAATAGACCTTGGTCCAAAGACCTTAAAGATGCATAGACTCACATGCAGCGCTAGTGTAGTGTCGTACTTGGAATTGAAATCGGCCATTGAGGGGGCAACCTATAAGATTATTACATACCAAAGACCTTAAAGAGATGCATCTGTAATCTATATCAGCTAGTGTTACCTTTGTAGAGCTGCTCTAAGGCTTCTTGGAGATGCATCTTTAAGGTCTTTGTTACATACCAATGCCTTTGTAATCTATAATATTACAAACATATAGATATAATATCTCGTGCTAAAATACCCCAATGGCGGTCTTCAATTTCAAGTAAGAGCTATCATTGGGAAGGCATAGGCATTGTGGGTCTATATCTCTTGGTCTTTGCCTTGGTCGACAGAAGAGAATCACAGCGCATTCTGGCAGACTAATGTAGAAGCAGAGGTCTTTAAGTTCTGACATGTGCTGCGCTCTTGTGATACTTTGTAGAAAGTTACAAAGTATCACAAGAGCGCAGCACATGTCAGAACTTAAAGACCTCTGCTTCTACATTAGTCTGCCAGAATGCGCTGTGATTCTCTTCTGTCGACCAAGGCAAAGACCAAGAGATATAGACCCACAATGCCTATGCCTTCCCAATGATAGCTCTTACTTGAAATTGAAGACCGCCATTGGGGTATTTTAGCACGAGATATTATATCTATATGTTTGTAATATTATAGATTACAAAGGCATTGGTATGTAACAAAGACCTTAAAGATGCATCTCCAAGAAGCCTTAGAGCAGCTCTACAAAGGTAACACTAGCTGATATAGATTAAAGATGCATCTCTTAAGGTCTTTGGTAAGTAATAATCTTATAGGTTGCCCCCTCAATGGCCGATTTCAATTCCAAGTACGACACTACACTAGCGCTGCATGTGAGTCTATGCATCTTTAAGGTCTTTGGACCAAGGTCTATTTAATACCAGGACCTCCTAAATACCAAGGAGGTATTCAGGAGGTCCTGATAAATACCAAGGTTTCTATATTCAAATTATATATAAATACCAAAGGTTTCTATAAACCTTGCTGTTGACATCTGTTGACAAGCTCAAGCAAAAGTCAACTAGCCTAATAAAGGAATAATGTTATAGATGATAGGATAATAATAATAAATCAATAGGTTGATATCGAAAAATCGCCATCGACAAATTCGTTCCGATAGTATCGTAGATATCGATATTTTTGGTCTGATATACAGTATTGAATTCAAATACATTTGAATGTATTTTTTAAGTACTGTATACGCTAATTTTAAAACGGTTTTATTTTTATTTAAATATCTCTCTCTTTTTGTTGTCTACAAACGTTCCACTTCGCCAGTACAGCTGTACAGGAGTCAGATCAGAGTCGGTTGTCATTCAGTTGGTGGAGTAAGAGCCTTAGACCAGTTTATAGAAGCCTTAGAGCAGCTCTACAAAGGTAACACTAGCTGATAAAGATCAGCTGTAATCAACGAATTTTCATTGGTGTAGGAGCCCTACCTGTGCTGACGTCACACGAATGCACTACGGTTTTGTTTAGGGAGGTAGTGGTAAGTGTCGGTGCTTTTGGCTACTTTGTGTTTATTGTTTTTTTTTCAATTTGTATTGGATCATTTTAATTGGTTTAATGTTTATAACCATCGCCAACAACATATAACAAGATTTTTTTTTATTCTGGAAAGAATATAAGTGCTCATATATTCTTTCCAGAATAAAAAAAATCTTGTTATATGTTGTTGGCGATGGTTATAAACATTAAACCAATTAAAATGATCCAATACAAATTGAAAAAAAAACAATAAACACAAAGTAGCCAAAAGCACCGACACTTACCACTACCTCCCTAAACAAAACCGTAGTGCATTCGTGTGACGTCAGCACAGGTAGGGCTCCTACACCAATGAAAATTCGTTGATTACAGCTGATCTTTATCAGCTAGTGTTACCTTTGTAGAGCTGCTCTAAGGCTTCTATAACTGGTCTAAGGCTCTTACTCCACCAACTGAATGACAACCGACTCTGATCTGACTCCTGTACAGCTGTACTGGCGAAGTGAAACGTTTGTAGACAACAAAAAGAGAGAGATATTTAAATAAATAATAAAACCGTTTTAAAATTAGCGTATACAGTACTTAAAAAATACATTCAAATGTATTTGAATTGAAACATGTGTGTGATCATTAAAATAATGATCTTCATTGATCTAATGTAAATAAATTATAATGCGTTTACACCAGAGTTAAAACAAAAGTTTTCAACATAAGTTAATAACATTTTCATTTGGCTGCTAGTTTTGTTATCAACAAAAGTTAATAGCTTTGTCACGTGTTTGTCTGCAGCTGTAGTTATTAGGGGCAGCTGTAGTTGTATGGTAGGATGCTGGGCGAGGGGGTTGCGGGGAAGATAGTAACCTGTTATTAACAAAGTTACCGACTCTCGATGTATAACATAAATTGTTAATAACAAGGAATTTTCTGTTAAAAACATGAGCTATCAACTTTTTTCAAGAGAATTTTTTGTCAATTCAGTCAAGTTGACAACTTTTTATTAATAACTCATGTTATCAACTCCGGTGTAAACGCAGCTCAACATGATGCTATTAACTTTTGTAATTAACATTAGTTGATAACAAAAATGTTAAAAACTTGTATTATTTACTCTGGTGTAAACGAAGCTTTAGACCTCACTTCGCTCGGTCAATTAAACATTTAAAAATTGAACAATTTACATTGACAGTATTGCTAATTATTCAACAAATTTTGCGGTGTATTAGAAATCAATTGATGAGAACAAAGATTGAATCCAATTTGAATTATGATAGTATAATAATTATGATGTAATTACCTAAATCGGCGGTGTTCTAACAAATAATATTGTCGACTGCTGTCTGATAAGGATACAAAATAATATCCTTCCCATTAACTGGGGAGAGAATTGGAGAGTGAAATGCTGTTCAATCATTTTATGATTTTATCATTCCTGTTCCTAAATTGTTACATTCAATGTAAAAAAGAATACTGAAGCTTTTTCTTTAAACATTAAAAAGGACCTAATTAAACAGGTTATGTTCAATTTTGTAGACAATGTAGCCTATTAATTTTATAGGCAAAACAAATTTGGAAATCTAGCCGATCTGAGGAACTCCCCTAACAATTTTCCTTAGGAATAAAAACCAGAATATGTGAATCTATTTACACATGGAATTATTGTAAACTAACCACCAGTTTCCTATTATTTGATATTTAGTTTACTATGATCTATTCTCATTGAAATCTATTCCCATAATAATTCTAAAAAAACAACCAACAAAATTCCGGAAAATTTCCTCAAAAACAGGATCTTAAAGTCAACTTTGCAAGTAATAGAGGATTGGATGAAATTGCAGGGTGACTTCAAAAATATCTTAGTAGTAATTTAAAATAATTACTGTATGCAAACCTTTCCAAAATCTTATTTCTTTCCATCCTCCTATATCTGTCTCCCTTATTCTCTTATTCTGGTTGTGTGGCAGAGAGGACCTGGAGTCCTAGCTCCGCCCTTAATAAAGGCAATCGATCAATTTTTTTACATTTTTCCTTATAAACTCTGTCAGTGTAAAACTACGTATGCCAGCGAACAAAACTAGGAGGGTTTGCTGGCATTGTCACATTGAAAACTTGTTATTTTTAGTTAAAAATGTATGTGTTGAACGAAAAAGATGATGATGTTGTCAATACCACCTCAGCCTCTTTCTTCTTCCAATTATGGAGATATACCACTACATCTCTTACCATACAATCAAATTGAGAAATTAATAAAAACAATATACAAATTGTATGAAAAAAAACTAAGAAATTGTCAAAAACCACAGATTTATTGATACTTAGAAAGATTGGTTTCGGTATTACCTACACCATTTACAAATGACGAACAGAGTTCGAACAGATTTATTGATACCTAGAAAGATTGGTTTCGGTATTACCTACACCATTTACAAATGACGAACAGAGTTTATCAGAGATTGACAATTAACCGAAACCGGTCTTTCTGAGTATCAATAAATCTGTGGCTTTTGACATTTTCTTAGTCTTTTTCATTCAATATGAATAATTACGACAATATCAACTTCTCAACTACACAAAAAGTCAATATACAAATCTTGAAGTACCCTTTTCAACTTGAAAATGACCTAAGTTAGGTTGGAAACTAGTTGTTGAACTATTTTAAAGTTTTTTAAAAAATAAAGGGTACTTCAAGATTTGTATATTGTTTTCATTAATTTGTTAAAAAGTAGCCCTTGTGAGTGAAGTGTTTTTAATTGAATTGAGTTGATTGGAATATATAGTGTGCATTTTTTACTTATCTATTATTTATAAATTCTACATTGTATTGTTTTAAATTTGATATGATAAATTTGACTTGAAATGGGACATTACCTCCAGGTGATGTTGAGAGTGTGCCATTTCTGGCCCTGCACGGCATAACGTTTACGCTTGGCGTGTTGCAGTGATATGTCTGGCAGCCCACAGCGGGGCTTCTGAAGCAGTCTCCTCGTTTCCACATCTAGTTCACCAGTGGCTTGTAGACCAGCAAATGCCTATCACAAACAATAATTATCATCAATAATAAATATCCAATGATAATATTCATTTTAATTTCCTTGCCCTATTACCATAGGTAAGGAAAGTATTGCTTTCCAAAAAATTTAAGGTATCCTAATTTCATGTTTTCTATACGTTTCATTGCTTTCCTTGCCCTATTACATAGGTAAGGAAAGTATTGATTTCCAAAAAAATTTAAGGTACCCTAATTTCATGTTTTCTATACGTTTCAAGTTCCCCTGAGTCCAAAAAAGTGGTTTGTGTGTGGTGTGTGTGTGGTGTGTGTGTGTGTGTGTGTGTGGTGTGTGTGTGTGTGGTGTGTGTGTGTGTGTGTGTGTGTGTGTGGTGTGTGGTATGTATGAGTGTATGTGCGTCTGTGTACACGATATCTCATCTCCCAATTAATGGAATGACTTGAAATTTGGAACTTAAGGTCCTTCCCTATAAGGATCCGACACGAACAATTTCGAACAAATCCAATTCAAGATGGCGGCTAAAATGGCGAAAATGTTGTCAAAAACAGGGTTTTTCGCGATTTTCTCGAAAACGGCTCCAACGATAATCTATACCTAAAATAGTCATTGATAAGCTCTATCAACTGCCACAAGTCCCATATCTGTAAAAATTTCAGGAGCTCCGCCCCATCTATGCAAAGTTTGATTTTAGATTCCCAATTATCAGGCTTTAGATACAATTTAAACAAAAAATTCCAAGTGGAAAAGATTGAGCATGAAAATCCTTCAATAATATTCAGTAACATTTTCACCTAAAATTGAAAATATGCTCGAAATTCGAAAAATGTTATTATTTCAATTACAAACTGTTGGCAACTGCTGATCTATTAAATAATTCACTATGAAGAGATAGCAAACTTCGTGTTTCTCAGCCTTATTGTCCTATCACAGCTGGCTGGGATCTTTGAATAGTAGACTTGAGATGCGCGGGAACACTAGCGTCAGGTGATAAATTTTCATAACGGCAAGGAAAGTTGTGTGAGTGCGCCACACCAGATTTTTTGGATAGTAAAGCAATAAAATCGACGGGGAACGAATTCATTTCAGCGTAATTTCAACGTAATTCAGCTGCTAAATGAACAATATTATTAAAAACTGGATGAATGTCAACTTGATTGACAAGTTTTTACCTTTGTGTTAGGATTTCTTACCTAGGAAAAACTTAGTTCTGAATTTTCAGAGAGAGAGAGAGGGAGAGAGAGAGAGAGAGAGGTAAAATGACTGTTAACATTCGAAATGTGGGTACTCTAAATATATACTTATATAAATGAATTTAAAATTAGATATTTTCTCCTTGAAGTTTATTTGAGCTGAAATAATTTTTTCCTACAGCTACCTCGGAAAGTTGCTGTTCCTGTACTGATTACAATACCCAAAGATTCACTTCTCTGCTCTAGTGCAGGAAAATTTCTTTCTGCACTCCAGATTTGCAACATGGCAACACAAAATAGCTGGTGGTTATATGGAGGATTAGTGCACGCAAACAAGAATTAAGTTGGTAACAATGACTGTGGTTAGATTGAGATAAGAATCATTTCAATGGCTACCCTACATTGATGATAAAATCCCAATCCAGAAATCCAAAACAAGAATAATGTTCATCTAAATCATAATTAAATAATCATCATTTAATAATAATAATAGTTCTTATATTGATAATTATTATTTCAACTGCAAGAAATGAGAAAAGTAGCAAATATAATTATAAAATTCTAATTTTTTTTTCATATAAATAAAAATAATAAAAAACATAACAATACTACAATAAAAATTCTCTGTTGTCTATGTTATTTTTATAAATATTTTTCAGTTTACTTTGAGCATTTTTCTCGGTAATTTGAGCAAAAGTCTAAATTTCTGAATCCTGTTTCAGTATTTTTTAGCTGGATGAAACAAACTTAGGTACGATTCTTCCCGCTAGGTCGCGCGCTTGTCGGTTCAGCCATCTTGCAGCCATCCCAATCAGCTGTTGGCGTGTATTTTGAATGCACATTTTTTGTTCTATCTGTATTTCTTCTGATTCTTGAATAAATAGAAATGAGAACTCTGGCTGAGAATTTTCAACTTCAATTGGATTATTAATTTTTAAATTAATTAAGGTTGTTATTAATAACAGCATCACACACACACACACACAAAAATTTGATGGATTTTTAGCCGCCATTTTACCCATGATTAACCACTTCTCACATTCAATAGTAACTGTAGGGAAAGTTTAATGTGAAATACGTGAGCAAAGTTCCTCTGCTGCACTCAAGAAGCCATTCCGCCCTCACCTATGGCTCGGGCGTAAACGTTTCTTTCGGTGCAGCAAAGTGTCACTTTGTGCACTAGTTGCACAAATAACTATTACTGACCTGAAGGTTTCTCAGGGCATCCTTGAGCTGATCTGCGGACCTGAGGCTTCCTGGACCGCCTTTAACCTCAGGAAGATATCCGAAGCTCTCTAGATAGCCCATCTGTAACAATAAAGAAAAAGTACCATCAGAATTTTGCTGATAAAATTCTAAAACCAAATAATTAGTCAATAATTCGTCAAAATACGATAATTCCTTATTATCGAAAATAGTAGGACTGGCACAGTAAAACACATGGTGTCTTACTGTGGAAATTGAAGTTCACTAGCTTTTTTACCTCTATCCTCTTCTAACTCGATAAAACTCACTAACTTCAGACTAGCAGGTAACCCGTGCTCCGCAAGGGTCTCATTGAAATCTTGACAAACAGAAAACGTAACGTACTGAAATCTTAAATAATTGAAAATATGCCTATAACCATCCTCGGTGAATTGAGAATCTATATGCAAAACTTCAAGTTAATCAGTCCAGTAGTTTAGACGTGATCATACGTCATTCGTGAATTTTTTGTATTAGCTAGTTCTTTCCTTTATTATACTAGTAGCTCTGTGAACAGTAGACCACACGCAGTTTTCATCCACAAGTATCTGGTGTCACTTGTTCACCGGTTTCTCCAGACATCTGTGTAATGCATGCAATGGATAATCCACTTGTCAGCTGATTGATTATGAATAATTCTGTAGTCTGAATAATCCTATCTTTAGAATAGATGATATATAGTGATATCGGAGTATGGAGGAAATTTCTTCTCCTTTCATACTATCCTTAAAATTCAAAATTTCAAAAAAACTTTGTGTATACATCGACGCACAAAAAAGGGATATTCCTTAATAATCTCATAGAATTCTATCAATGCGTTTGGCCGTACAAACATACAGAAATGCGTTACATACATACAGACAGACGAAAGAAGAGTTAAAACATAGACCTAACTGCGTTTGTTCAATTACTCAATCAAGTCAAGTTTCAAGTTTTATTGAACAAAATATTTACATTGGAGGTTCCACTAAACCCGACTTCGATTAAAGTAGTAGAGGACCTTGAATTGAGTCATCAAAGAGAAAAATGCATGGAGAATGAGGAAGAAAATGTACCGTACACGTATAGGAGAAAAAAAGTTAGTGTGAAGTAGTAAGAGAAAACAATAATATTACATGAGAGATAGATTATAGGTATAGATTGTGAAGTATCGCCATAGAAATATATAAGTAATAAGTTGAATAAATATATATAAGTACATGAATAGTAAGTAATAGGTAAGTGGTAAGATATAGGTAGGCTAAGGAGCTATCATCAACCTTATAAATTATCCAGTAATCCTCATCAACTAAACCAATCTACTAAACTGATTTCAACGATAAAACTCTACATGGTAGTAACCTTTCACAGGTTTATGTTCCAAGACGTCTACTTAAAAAGTAGTATAACAGACTTACTAATGATATTCAAGTTATGCTTGTCTATGCCAGTAAAAAGTGGAACTGTAATTTAATAAAGAATCAGACTGAACCATAGTAAATCATTGTATGTATTTTAATATTCATTTAAAAATGTCGGTACCTTTGTCAAGAGTCAAGACTGAGTAATAGCGTAGAATAACTGAACATGATCTGTTTAGATCTGTAGTAATAGGTAATCATGTTCGAATAAGGCAGCTATCATCGAAGTTTCATTACAGAAGAAGGTTATTTATTGTTTGCAGTCTCCAATCACTGAATTTCTCTATCATGGAGAGGTAACTACTTGAGTAATTACTTTAAAAGAACATGAATGAGTACTGTATTGTACAATTCACATTGAAATTACAAAAATTGAGTTGGAGTAGTTGAGTTGAATAATAGAAAAAATATAACATTTACATTACAATGTAAAATGTTAAAATGTAAACATTACATTGTAATATACAATTGTTACCAAATCGTTGTTAAAATAACATTGTAACATACAATTGTTACCTATTCATCGTTAACATTACATTATGGTTAATTAGTGACATTGAAATACGGTACTTCAAAATGCAATAACGTGTAGCAGTCTGGATAATCCGATCTATTATCCTATTATTCTAACCTCTTTATTATTCGACCTTTCGAGGCAGGTTTATGGGCCGGATAATAAGTAACCACAGCCAACAGTAGAATGCAATGGAATAAAGTAGAACAGAGCACATATTCCGAATGAAGTGGATATAAAAAATGAAAAAAAAAATTTAAATTGAACAGAAAAATCTAAAGTAGATAGATAGATAGATGAATTACTTGTATTTACACTTTTCAATAAATGTGATGTGGGCGAAGTTGAGGCAATAAGAGCCCCCTCTTCCTCTTAACTCACGAGGGTTAAGTATAAAGTAGGGTAGAGTAGGGTAAAGAAGAAAGTAAATTTTTGAAATTAATTTGAATGGAGTGGAGTAATATAAAATGAAGTAGAATCATATGGATTAGGAAAGAGCGAAGTTGAAAAAATAATATGAAATAGGGTATTTATTCATTCAATGTACAAAATACTATACTCATGGTGGCATGCCAATTGACAGAATCTCAAACGACCGAAACGCTATATTTTCCCAAACGGCAGAAAACTACTTTTTTCCCAATTGGCAGAATTGATGAAATATTGAAACTGGAACTTTCTCATTCAGCCGAATCCCAAATGACAGAAAACTTTTAAGAATTTTCCCAATCGACAGAAAACGTTGTTTGTCGCATCGAGCCGAAAGTGGTGAGAGTCCCAAACGACCGAAAGTGATTGGTTTCCCAAACGACAGAAAGTTTCTCTAGTTAGTCACAAATGACAGAAAGCGTTCTGCCAATTGGGGAAAAAAGTAGTTTTCGGCCTTTTGGGAAAATATAGCGTTTCGGTCGTTTGGGATTCTGTCAATTGGGACCCTACGATACTCATAATATAAATTATGACCATGGAGGGAAACTAGGCTGAGCCAGTACTGTTTATCTCCAAAAAAAATTGATAAAATGTTAATGATGTCCAAAGTATTATAAGGTTATAAGTATAGAAAGAGAAATAAGTAAAATTAAGTAGAATAAGGTAAAAAAGAGAGTGAAGTAGAATAGAAATACCGTAGAATAAGATGGATATAGTGGAATAAATTAGGATAAAGATAATAAAGTAAAAATTCTCGAACACAATTTCTTTGAACCATTTTAGTTGTGAACGTCTGTTATGAACCGTCTGTAAGTCCACTGAGCTTCATGCGTGCTTCGCAATTATTGATTAGCAATGGGACTTAACAAGTTTAGCTGAGCAGTTAGTCACGCTCAGTGATATAATGGAGTGACTCAGTCTAGACATGAACTGACCTTCGGCCGATTTTTGTGTTCAAACCGCATGCAGGTCAATTTTCTTTCAAGCTCCAAATCCAATTTCCCTGCAAATCCCTTGAACCTTGAGTAGGATCATGGTTCACTAGATCAACCTGTTGCAAGGAATTTCTCCAACAACTATATTATTTACATCATAATATGAGTAGACTACTTTTGAAGGGCAGAAGTAAAAATCGATTGAAAAAGAGATCTAGATATGCCAAAAAAATAAGATGGGTACCGGAACAGGTGCGATAGACCTAATCCATGAAGTACAGATGCGATGATGAATATAAAATGAGTCCTGTTTTTTTTTCTTTTCAGTTCCAATAAAATATTTTCAAGTTAAAAGGCTTGACAATGATTAACAAGGCTTGAAAATTACAATAATCTCTGCTAGAGTGAGGTTCACGTTATAATGGCAGTGTTTGATTAGGAATGCTTTTGCTAACCTTATCTATCATTCAACAAAGCGGTTGTTGCTATCACTTTCTCACTGTGCTCTGTTGCCAGATCGCCTTTTAACAATGTAGAATAAACAAATATTTCATCTTAATTATGTAAATTCAAAGTTATTGAAAGATATAATAGAAATATAATTTATTATTCTAAACGAGAATAAACAGTTAATATTACATCAATAAACCTGTATCAGCTACCGTCTACAGAAGGCATTGACAAGACAGAGGATCGGCAACGTTGTTCTCCTATCTTCCTCCACTGCCATTATAACGTGAACCTCACTATAGTTGTGCCGCTTTACCAGTCAACAGCTCAGTACTCCTTAAAATTTCTTTCTTTTCAATTCTCAGCAATTTTTTCAGAGTTCAGCAACATTAGGAGCAAGGCACATGCCGCGTTTTTTCATGCGTTTTCAGACGAGTCAGCAGTGCAGTTAGATCTCCGATTGGCTGAATGGATTAGCCTTCAGGAATATGCTGATAATCAGCCAATCGGAGAGCTTCCTGCCCTGCCGACTCCCTGAAAAAACGCTTTGTTGGGCTTGGCCCTAATTCTAAAAAAAGACGAAATCTGTGCTTCTTCCCCTGCTGACTCTCTAAAAATATGCTTCGTGTGGCTTGGCCCTAATTCTAAAAAAACATGAAATTTGAGCTTCTTGCCCTGCCGACACTTTGAAAAAAACGTTTCGTGTGGTTTGGCCCTAATTTAAAAAAAATTACTATGATTGTAATACATGTATAAAGTATAAAAATTATGTCAAGTATATAGAGTATATACTAGGGATGGGTATCGAAAGAAAAAACATCGATGTTTTTTTCACCTTAACATCGATAAGTGAAAAACATCGAATAGAGTAAACATCGATGTTTTTGAACAACGTTGTATCGCCCTACGTTTTTACGGATGATACCAAGGTACCTAGAATACAGGTATTCTAGCAGAGCACAGGAAATGAAAATGGATTAAGTTTTTTATATGATATCTGCTCTCCTTACAATAGGAGGACCTCTTTTCCAGAGCTAGATTAATTAGTGTTAAACGCATGTTGAGGAAATATATAATTGTAATAAGAAAAAACTCTTTCTTCCTAAGAAACGAAGAATCCGACCTATTATTCAATTCTGAATAAGTATCCAACCTTGACACGGGCCGCAGAAGTAGAAGTAATGTAAATCTTCAAGAGTATTAACAGTCTCACATAAAAATACAGAGAGCCTGATTAAAAAAAAAAACACAGAGAGCCTGATTAAAAAAAAAACAATCAGCAGGAAGTCAAAACTTATGCGAGATCTTTCACAAGAGTGATCGATATTCACGAAAAACACTAAACAGAATACTAAACTAAATATGACAAAGATAATGATTATATTCTGTTACTATTGCTTTATATTGTTACTATAAGCTCTCAAGATAATCCTCTTCAAACAAAAAAAAAACTTAAATCAAATTAAAAAATTAGAATTGTTTTTACTTTTTAGTTGGGAAAAACATTGGATGACCGATGTCTAGGAAAAATCATCGATAAGTGAAAAACATCGACCAGTGAACATCGATGTTTGATGTTAAAACATCGAT
The DNA here is from genome assembly GCF_014356525.2 of Nilaparvata lugens. NCBI lineage: Eukaryota > Metazoa > Arthropoda > Insecta > Hemiptera > Delphacidae > Nilaparvata > Nilaparvata lugens. The sequence continues at coordinate 32,409,796 of NC_052513.1, read as the reverse complement.
GTATCGATACCCATCCCTTGTGTATACTTTATAAGTAATAGTATATAAAGTTTATAAAGTATATAAATTACTCATGTAATTTTTAAAAAATTAACTTTGTTAATCACGAAATTTGTAGCCATCTGGCCCCGTTCACAGCTCACATCCAACTGATAGAAACAAACGAACAAAAAGAAAGATGACAATCAATATGCCGGAGTCATTCAGAGTTCAGTACACTGCAGATTCCTGCAACAGACTCCCTCAGAGTTCAACAACAAGATCTTGCAACAAGTGCACACATGTGAAGTGTAGTGAGATTCACCAAAATCAGTCAGTATTGGTTAAATGGCCTGTACTGATGTTATTCAATGGGCATTGCTGACAGTTGAGAGTGAAATAAGAGCGACATGTATTCACTTCAATTAGTCAGTATTGTCTAAATGGCCTGTACTGATGTTATTCAATGGAGATTGCTGACAGAGGAGGGTGAAATAAGAGCGACATGGATTCACTTCAATTAGTCAGTATTGTTTGAATGGCAAGTATTGATGATATTTTATGGAGGGTACTGACAGTTTGAGGCGGAAGAGCGGCGATTGGAGTTGACTCAAGGCGAACTAGATGCCAGTTGCCCGATAAGAGGTTGGCCGTCCTCCACCTTCCCGATTTGGAGAGCCATTTGATTGTGACAGCAGTCACGCAGTCGCCCGACTTGGAGGATGGATCGAGGTATGCAGTGATGAAAGTCAGCACATCTGATCAGCAACCACAAGATGAATCGAGGTATGCAGTATTCAAGTCAATAATCAAGAATCGAGATTCGAGAATCGTGGATCGAGATTCACGTATTAAAATCAGCACATGATTAGCAACCAGAAGATGAATCGAGGTATGCAGTATACAAGTCAATATTCAAGAATCGAGATTATAGAATCGTGAATCGAGATTCACGTATTAAAATCAGCACTTGATTAGCAAACAGAAGATGGATCGAGGTAAACAGTATTCAAGTCGAGATTCAAGAATCGAGAATCGTGAGTCGAGATTAACGTATTAAAATCAGCACCTGATCAGCAAACAGAAGATGGATCGAGGTATATACAATCTCTAGTAGGATCCTGTCAGCACCTGATAACAAACATTGATTTACTATCCTAGTCTGTCATTAGACAAGGCAGGTTGCTCTATCCTTTTCTAACTGCGCACTCTTGCCAAGTCGTCTTTAGCTTCAGACTGTGATGAAATAGGCAAATAATATGTGAAGGAAGAAGAAGAAGAAGAAGAAGAAGAAGAAGAAGAAGAAGAAGAAGAAAAAGAAGAAGAAGAAGAAGAAGAAGAAGAAAAAAGAAGAAGAAGAAGAAGTAGGAGGAAGAAGAAGAAGAAGAAGAAGAAGTAGGAGGAAGAAGAAGAAGAAGAAGAAGAGGAAGAAGAAGGAGAAGAAGAAGAAGAAGAAAAAAGAAGAAGAAGAAGAAGAAGAAAAAAAAAGAAGAAGAAGAAGTAGGAGGAAGAAGAAGAAGAAGAAGAGAAGAAGAAGAAGAGAAGAAGAAGAAGAAGAAGAGGAAGAAGAAGAAGAAGAAGAAGAAAAAAAAGAAGAAGTAGGAGGAAGAAGAAGATGAAGAAAAATAAGAAGAAGAAGAAGTAGAAGAACAAAATTCATTATAAAATATTTGAAAATTGAAAAATATATTATTTTCTTGACGAATAAAAATAGAATTGATTATCTTTTTAACAAGAACGAACAAAATCACACCAAATATATCGGTATCAGCTATCCTCTATAGAAGGCAGTGACAAGACAGAGAATCGGTAACGCTGTTCTCCTAGCTTCCTTCACTACCATTATAACGTGGACCACACTATAGGCTCGGTTACACTAAATAATAATAATATCGAGTGGCCTGGCTGGCTCAGGTCTGTGTTTTCAGGTCGCAACTGATCAATTTTCAGGTCCTCTGACATGACCTGATGACTGCTTTTTAGGCATCCGGGACCAACGATTAATGTGTCCATGCGAAATGATACAGAGTTTCGATGTCAGAGTTTTCAGGTCGCAACTGATCAATTTTCAGGGCCTCTGACATGACCCGACTGCTTTTTAGGCAGCCGGGACCCATGATTTAACGTGTCCATCCGAAATGATACAGAAACAAAACAATATATTCCAATCTATCACTCAGAGATTGCACTGAAGACAAAATACATTCTCTCAAGTCTAAATGTCAGCTCTCAACTTTTTATTGAAAAGGAGTAGCCCACAGTAAGAATTCATCACAAACTACTTATGGTGAGATGATGACAGAATTACTCATAACAAACAACAAACTCCCCATCCAGTCTAAATGACAGTTTGAAATAAATCTCACTGCTAGTTTATGATCCTTGTCAGGTGCATGACATTACATAGTTCCATGTCTGTCAGACGGATAAGAGACGTTGTCAGTAACAGTTCGGATGTCAGTCCTTATACGGAATATTATACTCAACCAAATTCTAAAGACGCTTTCAAATACTTCACTGTATACCGGTATAAAATAGCTTCTATAGTGAGGTCCACGTTATAATGGCAGTGGATGAAGATAGAAGAATAGTGATGCCGATTCTCTGCAATAATTAATTATATTTCTACACTGTGAAGAACATAATTGGCATCGTTGTGGACCTACAAAAGGATAGTACCACCGGTTTTGTCGAATGATAGACAAGGATAGCAAAACCAAAGTTGATCAAATACTGTCATTATAACGTGGACCTCACTATAGATGCTTTTGTTGAGTCAGTTGAAATAGTTGGTATCAGTAAAACAATAACAGAAGTGCTCTTATGTATAGATTAGAATTGAAACAGATTTGAGCTTTAGCCTATATGGTACTTTTCTTTAACTTATGTATTTCTCTAAAAAATAATTCTTAATAATCATATTTTTTAAAAAGTTGTTCTCGAAGTTTGATGAATGAAAATCACCCCATTCAACAATTTTGTCTCCAATCACTAAACGCCGGGCAGAATGCGCCAATTAATTGAACAATGGCTGCTCATTGACCTTTCGGTAGAAATTAAAGTTAGATTCACTTTGATCTGTCAGCATTAGTTGAATTGGGTAGCGTTGCTGTTATTCATAAACAATACTGACAAAGTTCAAATCGGATTCATCCACAGTGAAATTCACTTCAAATGATTGAATATAAGTACGACTATATGACTCATTTATCTATCAGATATGACAATCAAGAACAAAACTGTAGTTTTGAGTGGAGAAGAACAGGGATTCGTGATTTTCATTACATGTGATTTTCATTACATGTATAGAATATATTTATTCCATGATCAATTCACATGCTAAATTTACGAAAGAAATACTCCAAGAAGTATTTTATATCTAAAGTTATCGATATCTAATAATCGGACATGAATTATGATTTATTATTGGGGAAGTTAGTTACTGAAGTCATGAAAACTGTTCAATAATATGAGTCAATCATCGATCAAAAACATTTTTTACCTATTTACTCTTCGAGATAGCATACTAGAATACTCCAGAGTTTTATGAATGGAATTCAATGATCATTGAAAAAAAATCATTCATTGATTTGAACGAGAATCATTGTTTTGCCTCAATTTAGCAACTCGTACAATTTAGTACTATTAATTAACTTTTTTGAGAAATTCAGTGGTCTTCAAATTTTAATGAATTAAGGGAGAATACCCTTTATTCGAGTGATGAAATACTCGTTTTATGAAGAACAAACTATATTCAATGAGATTATTCAATTTAATCAATTATAATCTCTTTATTCATATAACATACATTGTACATTGTAGTCCAGTCACTATATACATTGGTGCATGCAATTTATATTGTAGTTCTGATTTTTTAATATATTTTTTGGGTACATATTGAATTATACATCCATATGGTAACAATCAGAAGATATTGTTGATCAAAATCTAAAATTCATCAAAAATTGATTTTCTCTTCAAATTTCACTCATTTTTGAAAAATCATAACTCAGTACTCGTTGGAGATAAAGAGTTCCGAATGATCTCATTTTATTCAGAATTTAAAAGAAAAAAGGCGGGAGCAAATTTTTCTGTACGATTACGAGATTTGTCAGAAATAGCTGAAAACTGGAAAATGAACCGAAAATACGAGGGTTTTGGGCCACTCTGTATCTAGCACAAGGAAATTTTGCATGAAGAAATTGGTTCAGGACTTCTCTTATGTACCCAAATAATATATTAGAAAATCAGAACTACAATATGAATTGCATGCACACCCCCTTTTTTATGTCTATATTGACTGGACTATTGAGTCAATAGTGATAATAGTGAACAATCACTGTAGATGATAAGTACATGATAATAATAATTAGATAATAATTATTGACTCTTTGGAAAAACCCAGAAGTCCTCAAAGAACGATGAATGAAAATCTCGAATTCCAACAAAATCCTCCACTTCTTCAACTACAATCAATGAACTTATCGACCATGTTGAAAGCTTTGGAAAAAACCCAGTGGTCCTCGAAGTTTGATGAATGAAAATCACCCCATTCAACAATTTTGTCTCCAATCACTAAAAGCCGGGCAGAATGCGCCAATCAATTAAACAATGACTGCTCATTGACCTTTGCAGCAGGAATTGGGATGCACTTCATACTGTCAGCATTCGATGAATGGGAAGCGTTGCTGTTATTCATAAACAATGCTGACACAGTTCAAACGGAATTATCTACAGTGAGATTCACTTAAAACTGTCAGTATTAGTTGAACGGGAATTGCTGATGTTATTCCTATACAATGCTGACAGTATGTAGTGAATCTCGGTTTATAGAGCAGTGCGCGCGACCTAATGAGAAAATTGGTAGGAGGCGATTTTCTCCGCTTCGACTTTTCCAAGTGAACGAAAAGCATTTTCGAAGGGTTTTCCCTCCTCGCAAGCCCTTTTCCACCAAACGCTTCACTTAGCCCTTAAAGGGATGTTGAATTTTGATAATTAACGTGGCCCTTCGAGGGGGACTGAGACTCACTCCGAACTGGCAGCGTCCTCCATTAATTTAACAACGATTCTCCCCATTAAAATAGTTCTGACACTTTGTCGTGGATCTTACGGCAACGAAATCCAACTTGAAACTGTCAGTATTCTCTATGAATAGGATCAATGCTTCCTATTTAACCGATGCTGTCAGTTTGGTGTGAATCTGACTGCAGGAACAATTTTCCAGCCTAGTGACGCGATTATGTGATATTGATGAAGTTTGAACTTTTCAATGAACGCCAGCCGGAGTACTCTCTATCTCTCGTCTACTGGTTCGGGAAAACTGGAAAACTTCGCTGGAATTCTTTTGTTCCAACATAATGTCGTATAGAGGGGACGTCTATGATTGATGAATGTGGCCTCATTCAACTCGTATACAAATGTCACATGATCCGGGGAAAAATCAATGTTGTCATGATTGCTCCAAAATGATCATATTTTCTTCGAAAATGTATTATTATACCAATCAATAAATGAATGAATTCATAGTAGCCTTTATTTTGATAAAACTTTTTTATTTGAAACACAAACTAGTTTCAGCTTTCCTAATCTTTCCGTATCTTGATTTCCTTGTATTTTTCTACTTTCAACTAGTTCATTTTGGGTAAAACTTGAAAACGGCTCACGAAAGCTAGATACTAGTTGTTGTGTTTTATATAGAAAAATTTTTAAAAACAAAAGGGTACTATGAATTCATTTTTTTATTAATTAAGAAATGAAGAAGCCCTATTGAAATACTTTATTATTGAACGAGCGTCAGCGAGTTCTCACTTTTGACTTACTAGAAGCCAAAAGTCGTAGTCCGTCTGTATGTTATACTTTTAGAATGGATTGATCAATCAGTTTCAAATTTCGAACACGTATTCTTCAAAGCTTTTTACAGGTCAAGTTCGTTGGACAACAAAATTGACTCACTCCTTTTTCAGGATATAACAAATAACATTGGAAGTGCATAAGAAAAAAATTGTATGGTGACGAATTATTCTTATCAGCTGGAGAATTCAATTGCAACCGTTTTCCATTCATTCATGAAATCAACCGAGACTACTAATTGAAAGCTATCACCATAGAGAAACAAATGCGTAAGTAGATATCCCATGGTATAGGACGTTTATGTCGCAACTTTTACTGTTATCTCAAGCCGATAGTCCACGTAGTTCTTTCCCGTGAAGCTGTGTGACACTGGTAGGCTCTCATACTGTGCCGTTCATACACTCTCACCCCAACAAAACAGTAAAAATCGACAATAATCGACAGTAATCTGCTTGAGATAAAAGTAAAAGTTGCAACATAAACGCCCTATACCATGGGATATCTACTTACGCTATTGTTTCTCTATGCTATCACACAGTCGGTCCTTCATGAGCTGAAACCTGATTTCAGCTAATACGGGTTGAGATATAAATGTGCGGTTTTCACTATTTATCTTCTCTTGGAACTAAGTATTGAAATAATGTATCACATGACCACCAATAGAATGAGTTTGTATTCATATGAGTGGCAAAGATGTTGAAGCGACTAACTAATTTTTACTTTCCTTGCCCTATTACCATAGGTAAGGAAAGTATTGCTTTCCGAAAAAATTAAGGTACCCCAATTTCTAAATTTCTATACTTTTCAAGGTCCCCTGAGTCAAAAAAAGTGATTTTTGGGTATTGGTCTGTATGTGTGTGTATGTGTGTTTGTGTGTCTGTGTACATAATATCACATCTCATAATTAACGGAATGACTTGAAATTTGGAACATAAGGTCCTTACACTATAAAGATCCGACACGAACAATTCCAATCAAATGCAATTCGAGAATGCGGCTAAAATGGTGAAAATGTTGCCAAAAACAGGGTTCTTTGAGATTTTCTCGAAAACGGCTCCAACGATTTTGATAAAATTTATACCTCAAATAGAAATTGATACGCTCTATCAACTGCCACAAGTCCCATATCTTCAGGAGCTCCGCCCCATCTATGCAAAGTTAGATTTTAGGTTCCCAATTATCAGGCTTCAGATACGATTTGAACGAAAAATATCAAGTGGGAAAGATTGAGCATGAAAATCTCTACAAGTAATGTTCAGTAACATTTTCACCTAAATTTGAAAATAAGCTTGAAATTCGAGAAAATGAGATTATTCAATTGCAAACCGTTGGCAACTGTTGATTCTATTAAATCATTCACTATGGAGACATAGCAGTAGTGTATCTCCAGCGTTATTGTCCGGTCACCAGCTGGCTCAGATCTTTGAATAGTAAACCGTTGGCAACTGTTGATTCTATTAAATCATTCACTATGGAGACATAGCAGTAGTGTATCTCCAGCGTTATTGTCCTGTCACCAGCTGGCTCAGATCTTTGAATAGTAAACCGTTGGCAACTGTTGATTCTATTAAATCATTCACTATGGAGACATAGCAGTAGTGTATCTCCAGCGTTATTGTCCTGTCACCAGCTGGCTCAGATCTTTGAATAGTAGACTTGAGATGCGCGTCAACACTAGCGTCTGGTGATCAATTTAAATAACGGCAAGGAAAGTATTGGGAGTGCGCCATACCAGATTTTTTTTCATCTCAAATAGGATCCCCAATGAAACCTACTGTCAAATTATTCTTGTACGAGAAATATTTAGGTGATTCCATAATTTTCACCGACTCTGTATAATTCAAAGTTGCGGGTTTCAAAGATTACAATACAAAAATACAAAAGTCTTTGAGCGAGTTCTCCAACCCAGGGTGTCGCTAGTTATTCTCTATAGAATTCTTAGGGATATGAAAGTGAAAAGTGAAAAATTTCAAGACATTTCAGTAGATTATGATTGATAAGGAAGGTCAGTTATTAACCATGAAGGTGCGAACAGAACTAGTAGAGTAAGTGGCGGTGAAGATCAATGCCACTAAACAGCTGTGCATTGATAAAAACATTTGGGTCCGGTTGCATAAAAGCCGGTTAATATTAATCGTGATTAATTTCAAGAGAACCAATCAGAGAAGACCTTTTTGACAATACGGTTTCTCTGATTGGTTCTCGTGAAATTGATCAAGATTAAAATTTAACCGGCTTTTGTGCAACCGGCACTTAGAGTAATTAATATAGATATAGAAGAAGGCTAGAGAGCTGAAATCCACATAGCCACCTGACCGTTCTGTTGGTATCCTAAGACCTCTGGTATATAAATCTCTCTAAACCCTCTGATAAATAAACCTCTGGTTCACATACACACTATTATGCCCTTTGTTACGACTGTTATAAAACTCTAGTAGCCTACCTCCTCTTCTTATCTATTCTATAATAAAGGAAAGAACTGGCTTATATATACGTACGGAATAGGAAAATTATGTCTGAACTACTCAACTGATTAACTTGAAATTTTGAATATAGATTCTTAATTAATCGAGGATGGTTATAGGCCTATACTCATTTTTTTAAGTTTTCATTATGTCAAGTTTTAAATTTGTCAAGTTTTAAAATGGACCCTTGTGGGGCACGGATTACCTTTTATTATTATATAGTATGCTCATTATTTTGAACTAACTCTCAATAGAGATATATACAGTGCAATATCAGAGACAAAAATAATCTAGATATCAAATAATTTCAAACGATATCTTAACTCTATGGTAATATCAATTACGTTATGCAGCTATCCACCAACATTAATAATTGAATGAAGTACTGCGTACACCACAATATCAATTCCAAATTACAATTATTATTGAATTATTGTAATTGTTTCAATAATGCAAGGGGAGATGATGGGCCTTTCTTAATGGTTCGAACGAGCGGAAATTAAGCCGACATTAGTGGAGAATATTGTTCAAAGGGAGTCACTGTGTGCTGAGACTCCCTAAAAAAAACTAGAAGAAGAAGAAGAAAAAGAAGAAGAAGAAGAAGGAGAAGAAAGAAAATGTGAACCGATCTGGAACTAATTGCTGTGGTGACTTCTACTACTAAATATACAAGTTCAAGGACCTTTTACATACGATTTCAACTGACTTGCTCATTCATTCATTATTTATTCGATTTGTCACTGACAGTTCCTGTTTGCTCCGTTGTCGCGCAGACAGCGCTAGTGTCGTTGCAATTTGGAACAATCAAGAAGACAGTATCATTCGATAGCGATGATATAGTGATTCGAGTTGGAGAGAGAAGAATTGAAGAGATTATAGAGAATGAGTGAGAGGAAGGTGAGTGTGTGGAGAGGGAAAGGCGGATAGTTTTGAGGAGAAGATGATTAAAGAATGTGTCTAAAGATCGCAGAAGAAGAGATAAAAGGAGAAGATTAAGAAGGGGGAAACAATGGAAAGTAAGAGAGAAAAAATATAAGATGAAGAAGAATAAGATTGAAAAGAGACTAAGGTGATTAAGGAGAGAACAGAAATGAAGATTATGATGGTGAAAAAGACGAGGTTAATGAATTGGATGGGAAAAGGCTACTCGAAATAGAATACACTAAAGTGTCTTGAGAAGGAGGGAAGAGAAGGACAGAAGAGGAAAAACAAGGAGAAGAGGATTATAAAGAGTAGAAGATGAAAGGACCGAAATAGTGGAATAACATGAAAACAAAGACGAAGATAAAAGTGGAAAAGAAGTAGATAAAAATATAAGGAAGAGGAGGAGGGGGAGAAGATTATAACGAGAAGGAGATAACAGGGCCGAAATAGTGGAATAACAAGAGAATGAAGAGGAAGATAAAAGTGGAAAAGAAGTTGATAAAAATATAAGGAAGAGGAGGAGAAAGAATACGAGTTAGGACCAAGGCGAGACCAAAAAAAATATGAAAAAGAAGATGAGTTTAATGAATTGAATGCCAAAAAGGTACACGAAAGAGAATAAGCAGAAGTATCATGGAAAGAGGAAGACAGAATAGATAGAAGAAGGTATTGTAAAGAAGAGAAAACGGGGAGTAGTCGAATAACATGAAAATAGAGAGGAAGATGAAGATGAGCAAGAGCATTAAGAACAGAATTATTAGACATTTTTTCGTCTCCCTATAATTTTGATGACATACTTATTGTATGACTGAATGAACAAAAAGGAATGTAGAAGGGGAAATATTTTTATTCAAGAGAATAAAAAATAATTAGAAATTGATGATCTCATAGACATCATGAGAAGGGAAGAAAATGAGAATATCGATAAAGGTGATAAGGATAGAAATGGTATTAGAATAGGAAATAGAACAAGGAGGAGAACGGGAAAGAGGAACAGAGAGTTTTTGGAGAGGAAGACGATCAGAAGCAGGAGATTTAAACCAAAGAAACATGAAGAAGAAATGATTGATTGGAGATGAGTGAGATACAACATATATGAAAGGAGGATGTATTCAAACAAAATAAGAACAGGAGTAAGAAATTAGATATGAACGAAGAATATGACTGAGATAACAAAAGAGATGAAGGATGGAAAATTGATTAAGTTAAGAAAACAAAAAAAAGAAGAAAGATAGGCACAGGCTAATTGACCTTTCTAATCGGAATGACATATTAAGAAAGTTAATAACTTTTTTCGATGATGATGATGATGATGATAATGATAATGAAGATGATGATGATGATGATGATGATGATGATGATGATGATGATGATGATGATGATGATGATGATGATGGTGATAATGAAGATGATGGTAGTCTGTGAATAATGCTTATTGTCCATCATAACTCAGTTCAAACTTTTGATTAGTCAGTAGCTACATAGATAGACAGCAACATCATTTTCAAATGTGTTCGATTATGAAATTCTCTTTAATATTTGTAATATTTTTTCAGTTGTAGTGAACATTAAATAGATTTCGGAAAATTGATGTAATTTATCGATTGTATTTTCAAATGTAGCCCATATATTTCAAAATCAATAATTCAATCAATGAAATTATATACCTTGATAATTATCAACCAATAAAGAATGCAGTTCTGAGCCAATACAAGAGAACTCTAATAAATGAATTCTACATCTTGAATGAAAAAGACTAAGAAATTGTCAAAAAACCACAGATTTATTGATACTTAGAAAGACCGGTTTCGGTTAGTACACCATTGTCAATCTCTGATAAACAGATTTCTTAGTCTTTTCCATTCAATATGATTAATTACCACAATATCAACTTCTCAACTACACAAAAAGAATTCTACATCCACGTTTAATTGAAATGAAATGAAAAAATCACAATTCCGCCTCAATTTAATTCTAATTTTTATTCTGAAGTGGAGTTCATTCTAGGAGAATAACTAGGTATGACAATTTGTGGCAAAACATGATCATAAAATGGAAAAATTAATTATTTGGCAGAGTTTAGTACTTTAAAGTTCTTTCTACCACTCAACCTTGTGAAAAATATCACAAACATCCAAAGTAGAATTAACTTAATAATATAATTAACTTATACTCTTTGCAGAATTACTTGGGATGGACATGCGAAGCAGAGAAAGCATACAGCGGGAGGGATAAAGAGGCGCGACGTTGCCGTTTTGAAGCGGCCAGCGTTCTCCAACTTCCAGTGTCTGTTCATGTGCTCATGCTACACATGCGAAGTTTCCTGTCTGAAAGCAGTCAGACGACTGACAAATTGGCAACTGCGCTTCTACCTATGACTATATTAATCACTGTAATTGGCTGATCTCCCTCCATTTCTCTGCGCTGCATGTTCCTCAAAGTCTGAAGTAAAATTTCACGGACTATAATCACCAACGGAGCATAGACAGATAAAACACTTGAGTGTACAAATGTGTATAAAACCAATAGAGTAGTTCAGTAGACGATTGATTGACCAAATTAAACTTGATAATCATGAGAATAACCAATATTCATGAGAATATTCAACTTTGACTATAAACGAATTGATTGCCTATCACTATAACGAGTGAGCTTCTATCCGAGTCCTAAAAGGTTGCATTGAAACTAGTTGATTACTATGGTGAGATTCACTTGAAACTGACATCACTCCATATTAGTAGCATCAATGCTGTGCATTCAAGCGATGCTGTCAGTTAAAATTCAATCTCAGCACTATAAATTTAATGGAAGCTACTGAACATCTCAAGTGGTTGTTGCTACTGTACAATGAGCTTCATATCATGTTGTCAGCATTCCTCATATAGGAATCACCAATGCTTATCATTCAACTGGAGCTGACAGTTGAAGATGATCTCGCTATTTTCAAGTGCTGATCGGATCCCACGTGGTTAGGAGGAGTCTACACGTGGCTATTTGGTTGGGTGGGAGTGGCGGAGATTTCGACAGTATTAATTTGAATAATCCTTCTCTGAAGATCACAGTTGATTTTACATTAGTTGTGATGGATCATACCTTTTTATTACCAAAAAAATAATATATCTCACAAAATACTGACTTTGACATCAATCTCATCCTTATTCACATTCTCATATATCCTATACTATTAAACGAGCAACTTCTGTTTATATTTTTATATGTTCAGATGTTTAGATGTTTGGATGTTTAGATGTTTGGATGTTTAGATTTTTAGATGTTTAGATGTTTATATGTTTAGATGTTAAGATGTTAAGATGTTTAGATGTTTATATGTTTGTATTTCACCAGATCTCGAAAACGGTTCTAACGATTCTCACGAAACTCAGAACATAGTAGATTTATAATATAAAGATTCGATTGCACTAGGTCTCATCCCTGGGAAAACTCGCTGGAGGACATTGAAAGGATAATTATTATTCATCCTTGGGAAAACAGCTGATAATAATTATTTCGTCGTCTGATGGAAGTGAGTGAGCGAGTTCATGTGTGTGGGACTGTGTCAAAATTATGACTAAGCTGTTAAACTTTTGTAATCATTGAATCAGGTACTTAGTGCCGGTTGCAAAAAAGCCGGGTTATTTTCAATCCTGATTAATTCCAGTAGATCCATCTTTTTGAAATGGTCTTCGCTGATTTGGTTCACGTGTAGTTAAACAGGATTAAAATTTAACAGGCTTTTGTGCAAATGGGCCTTTGTGAGGGAAATTTTTGCATTCATCTGGGAATTAATCTCAATTTACTGTGATTAGATGGAACATTTCTGTATGAATGTTATGATAATTTCTTCTTTCGTAATTTGTTATGCTTTTGTACTCCAGAGCGAAGCTCGGTCCCCCATATTTTACATTCTATTTACACAAAAATAAGATGAAATGACATTACGTTTCAGATTAAACACTTTTCTACTCTTCAGATATAATTAATAGTTATATAATAGTTATTGTTACCTTTTTTCGTTAGGGCTTCTCTTGAATAGAAATGAAAAAAATCTTAAGAAGGTATTTAGATTTTTAGTTATTTTTATATTTGCAGCTGATGACTTGTGAATGAATAAATAATATAATAAATGTTCATTTCCCAAAAATACTAAAACTACTACATCAATTACAAAAAATACTAGATAGTTTACAATTACATACAATGGTTAGTTTCATAAATTTCTTATAATGTGTCCTCTACTTGTTTAGTGTTATCTGTGTGGAAATTGACCTACTCCACTATGGCGTACCATGTTCTACAGTAGGTTTACTACCCTGCTTTGGAATCATTCCAAATTATTATTCCTACTACAATGTTTGGAATATTTACCTCATTTCAACTATTTCTTACATGAATAGTATAATTTCAAAACTTGACATCATAATTTTTTAACAATAAATTTTACCTTCCACCCTATAAATTTATTCACAGTGAACAAACACTCATATCATTGGCACAGTTTAGTCAGAGACAACTGATATTCAAGCTATAAATTTCTCTCTATGGTATAGTGGACTTTTTCATAAGCTTTGAAATCCCAAGTTGAAGACCAAGGATAGTATATAGCTTGTATACAGCTAGTATATAGCTACTATATACTATCCTTGGTTGAAGACTTGGTTGGAGACTGTATGTCAGTTTTTGACGGTTGGAATGTGATGGGATGAAGAGAGAAAAGTAGACATCTGCTTGCAGTGAGCAGAGGAAAACAGGTTTTCCACTATATGCCTAACCTAACAATATTAGAGAACAGTGTATATTATGTACAAAGACCTTAAAGAGATATCATGCATCTTTAAGGTCTTTGATTACGTATAATATATGAAGTTATTCATACTGGTGCATGGGCGTGCGTGCACTCCCGGTGTTTTGGTAGTGTAGAGCGTTATTTTGTTATCTGTGATTTTATAACCGTTATTGAAAAATAACTTCAAGAACGGTTATCGCATCTGGCAAATAACTGTTATTGAGTTGAACGGTTAACGTCGAGCGAGGAGCGAATATTATTCATTATATATTATTATTCAGAATATTATCGCTTCGGAGTACACCAAAGCAAATAAATAGCAAAGCAACACTACAGTAGGCTAGTACCGCAACACGTCAAGCTCAACTACTGACTACTGACAGTAACGAATAACGAGAACGACTAACCGTTTAGTAGTACAATATTTTGCCACTAGGTGGCTCAGCCTCCAGTAACTTACTCAACTTCACTAAAATGTTGTAATGTTATAACCTTATGAACTGACAAAAATGTTCGAATAACGAATAACGTAAGGAGCCAAAGAAAATAAACCGTTTAGTAATACAATGCTTTGCCAGTAGGCAGCGTGGTAACTATAGTAAGGTCCACGTTATAATGGCAGTGGATAAATATAGAAGAACAGCGTTGCCTATTCTCTGCCTTAATTAATTATACTTATACACTGTCAAAAACAGAGTTGGCATCGTTGTGGAGCTAGAAAGTGATAGTACTACCTGATTTGTTGAATGATAGACAAGGATAGCAGCATCAAAGTTGATCAAATACTATCATTATAACGTGGACTGCACTATACTAACATACTCACTGTAGTACATTATTTGGCCGTTGTCGCGCTGTGCAGCTGTGCACTGAATTTCAAATAATACTGGCCTATTGCTTATAGGTTATGTATATTGCTTCATGGTTCTTGATGAAATTGCAGTCACTTCTCTCGTCTATTTGAAATATTCAAATAATAAGTGACGCAAAACTAGCGAATTGTGGAGCTTTTTCACTCCATTGAATAATGAAATAGCTACTTGTAATATGTGCAAATGCCAACTTTCATATAAAAGCACAACCTCCAATTTGCGAAAACTTTCGATAAAACACCCAACTGTGTCCTTACCTTACCACCATCAATGGCAACAAAACTTAAAAAAAGAAATCAACTTGTTGAAGTAAGTTTATCTGTGAAAAACATTATACATTATACTGGTTGAATGGTTAAAGCACAATCAAAATAATAAGTTCTTGATTTGGATTTCCATGACAAACTGTTTACAACTACTAGGCCTATGAATACTTATGGGTAAAATTGATGGCTAAATACTTTTCTAATTTCAAAGATTATCTGAGAAAGTTTCATCTCTGAGATATCCAAATTTCAGCTGAGAGTCATCAATATTCATTTTTATTCAATAATGTCAAGTAAACAGTTCAAGTAAACTTTTTTAGATTATCTTAAAAATTAGAATTATATTATTTGTGCAATTTGGTTGAGAAAATTACCATGATAAATGAGAAAAAATACTTATAGGAAATGAATGAAAGAATAGGAAAATTAATATAAATATGCATAATTTTATTCAAATTTTCATTTAATATCCATGGTGAATATAAACTGTAGACTACAAGACATCTAATCGTCTGGTAGGCTATGGCTACGCTACAGCATACACAAGAACAGTTAAAAGGAACTTTCTATGTGTATCGATTGAAAATATTGATAGCAGTTATTAAAGAACGGTTTAAAATAACCGTTAAGCAGAAGTAACAGTAACGGTTATAAATAGGGATGGCAACGATATATCGATATTTGTGAACGATCGATATATTGCTTCCGATATATCGATATATTGACATCGATATCTTTGGAACGATATATTGCTAATATCGATATATTCCTTCCGATATATCGATCTGTCTTCGACTCTTCCTTGGCGTTCTCGTTCTTCATTCTCGCGTTCATTTCATTCATGTCAAGATGTCATGCATTCGTGTTCTTTGCTTCGCTCAGTTCCTGTTAACCTTAGTTTTATTTAATAATTTAATAGAATAATAATATAGTTAAAAGACGAAGTTAATAGTAGGTAGTAGTTGTAATTTTTTATTCAATCAACAATGAAACCCACAAAGAATGAACCATATTAGATACTTTGGCTATTATGGCTCTTATTCAATATAGTAGATGATTATGGCCAGTAAATTGAGTGTTAATACTTTTGTAAATTTAGAATTCTCAATAAAATTCTCAGGAATGATTGTGTTATTGAATGAATTGGGCCTATTTCTACTGCATGATCCTCTTATTAATAATTTGAAGCATTAAATATTTCCAACTAAACTTCTCATCCACGCTATCCCACCGAAGACTGAAGTGTAGTAAAAAAATAAATTAAGGTAATTTTTTCATGAACTTGGTGGTCCCAAATACCTGTCCAATGGTTCGTTTCCTTATTTTTTGTGAGAGGCCAGAAGCCTGAACAAATATAATATTATGTTTTAGTAGTAAATAAATGAATAAACTCAAAGTTTCCTTCATTATAATTCTAAAATCTTATGTTAAAATCAATATATTTGAATATTACAGTGTGTTTCGAGCAATACGTCCAAACAAAAGCGATTAAAATGATAAGCGATTAAAATGATTTTTCGCCCCACTTGGATGTAATGAGCTGGTTTACGTGCGTCATATGGAGGCCGAAAGTGATTGTTTTCTGACCAGGCCGGTAAAATTTTTACGGCCCTAGGGCTGTAAAATAACCTTGAAGTCAGCTGATTCTGATTTGATGTGAACGTGTTTACAAAATAGTTTATGAAACGGAATCAGTTTATGCTTCTAGAATTGAATAAAGTTTTTGCAATAAATAAATAAATAAATAAATAAATAAATAATCATTTTATTTGTAAACGAGCATGTTATGCACATACAAATAGAGTTGCTATCTGATTAGAGCCCATAAACAACAAAATTATTCATAGTGATCACAATAACAATACTATAGGTACAAAGTTTATAATATAATATGAGAATAATAGGCCTTTAACATTACAAATAGAAACTTTACAAAAACATAAGAAGAATAACCAACAATAATTATTAGTTCTTAATCAATCATCGAGCAATATCAACAACAAAGTCTATAATTTTATTAAAATGTGCTTTACGCTGTACATACACTCTAAACTTATACTTATTTATACATCAATATTATCCTGTAGTTTCCAGAATTAAATTTCGAATATTCATAGCGTTAATCATGTAATTGTAAATATCCCTCATTTTATTTGCTGTTATATTTGAGAGAAGAACTAGAGTTTTATCTTCAGGATTGACTATGTTTCTTACATATTTGGCCAAGAACTGTTGTCTCAAATCAATATACATCGGGCAACGTACCAGGACATGAGTGGGTGTTTCATCTTCTCGCATGTTACAAAGTGGACAATACTCCATACTGTCTATGTATATACCCCTGTTCTCTAAATAAAGATAAATTCCGGATTTCGATGCCATACGTAATTGTGTGACTAATCTTATACATTTAAACGCTGATCTTATTTGAAGCTGGTCGCCTAGAGCAAAATTGGGATTTAAAGCCTGGTAGAAAGGGAAAGAAATGGAGTTGAATGCTTCCTGTTTGTCTGCCTCGAACAATATTGCACCATGTCTACTAACTATATCCCATTTCATCCTACCAAGCCGTGTCAACCAATTCTCCGCCTGATTCCAATCAGTATTGACATAAGCAAGAGTTAAATGATGTTTCACCAAATTCACCCAGTTGAGAGTATTTCTGTTTTGATAGAGCTGACTGTCTGACAAAAGCATGAGCTTCTTAAAACAAATTTTGGGGTACCTGTTTTCTGGCATGCCTAATATTTTATCAGCCACGTTAAAGTTTTAAACATAATCAAATTAACCAGTTTAACCCTTCCTGTTTCTAAACGTAGTGCCCAGCTCGGTGTACGTCTACTCAAAAACAACATTCTCTTGAAAAATCCAAGTTGAACTCTCTCCACCTGCTCAGCACAAGCCAACCCCCACACTTCAGTACCATATAACGCCGTTGGAAGAACAACTGATTCAAATAATCTTATCTTGCTATCCCAAGTATCCGAGCGAGATTTTCTGAGAACCTGTAACATTACTTCACTGACCCCCTTAGATTTAGTTAATACAGATGAGCAGTGTGTATTAAAACGGCCTGAGGAACTGAATTCAACACCCAAATATTTATATGTATTGCATACTTCAATTTCTTCTTCCTTATAATAGAATGATCTATTCCTTCTCAACCTGCCCTTATGAAAAGGGATTATCTTCGTTTTAGAAATGTTAACTTTCAATTTCAGAGATTCACAATAATCTTCTAAGCATTTAATTGTTTCGCATGTCGGAAGGACAATCTGCTAGGATGACGACGTCATCCGCATACAGAAGAATTAGAATATCAGTAACTCCATCTATGTATATTCCAGATAGACCTCTAGCTCTGAAAAATTCCTCAATATCTGAAATATACAATGAGAAGAGAAGCGGGCTAATCGAGTCCCCCTGCAATACGCCCTTACCTACTGGGATGGATGCATTCATATGGACCAGCTCTGCTCTACGATAAAGCTCGCTAAGAAATCTTACAATCTTACTACTAACTCCCACGTTTCCCAGCTTGTACCATAAACTAAAATGGGGTACACCGTCGAACGCAGCCTCATAATCCACAAATAGTGCATAGATGGGTTTATGTCGCAATTCTACATGTTGAAATATTATTGAATGTAAAACAAATATGTTATCCATGCAGCTGCGATCCTTTCTAAACCCACTTTGTCCTTCTGGGAGAACTCTGCTATTCTCTGCCCACCTCGATAAACGAATCTCAACTATTCTCGTTAGAATTTTTACAATTGTATTAACTAGGGCGATTATCCTATAGTTACTTGGCTCATTCGGATCTCCTTTTTTATGTAACACGAACATTAATACTTTGCACCACTCGTTTGGGATAATTTGACCATTGAAAACCTTATTGAGTAAATTCAACAAATAAATCTTCCAGCAATCTGGTAATGCTTTATAGAATTCATTAGTTACATTATCAGAACCAGGGGCTTTCCTATCTTTTAAACTACTCAATACATAATTCAATTCCACCATACCGATATCTGCATCGAGTGTTGGGTGGGTTGCATCTATAAAAATTGGAGGCGTAACAAATTCAGAAGTATATCTATTGATTAAGAACTCAACCCAAACTTCACTGCTGATACAGTTTGTTATTAGTGATTTTCTTTTGAAAAACTTAACTGCCTTCCAGAATTCATTTGATGATCGTATGTTGGAAATTCTTTTTGCATATCAGTATAGTATTGATTTCTCTTATTTCTTAATAATAGCCTATATAATTTTTAATAGTCAAATATTTTTCAAGACTTTCTCCTATGAAATTAACTTTTTTAGCAGCTCTATAAGCCTGACGTACAAGTCTTTTTTTATTATTACAATCTAAATCATACCATGGCTTATTCCTAAATTCAATTGAACCGTTAAAATTCTTTATCATATCAAGTGAGTTAGCCTCATGCTTTATAGAAACAATTAAATTACAATAATCGCTATTCGAATCATCGGAGGTATTTTCTAATCTATCTGATAAAGTCATTGACAGTTTGTAAAGTTCCTTTTTATCTGAACACCAATTTAATCTCTCTTTGCTTTGTATGTTTTCGTCTACTCTACCTGTCACTACTCCTAAATTGGTTTTAACGATAACAGGTAAATGGTCAGACGATAACACAAAATCCGAAACTATCATATCTGATACTAATTCAATAGAATTCGTGCTGACCCAGATGTAATCAATTGTACTTTTTCCATTATTGTTAATAAACGTATAATTGCCAGGAGAATCGCTTTTTGATCTTCCATTCAATAAAATGAAAAGTTTCTCATCCATAAAATCTAAAAGCTTTTTTCCAACAGTATTTACAATTTTATCACATGATTGTCGATATGGTAGTAAGTTAGAAAATGTTAATATATTTAAGTTTTTGCAATAAGATACTATCATTTTATTTGGATGAATGAAATACAAATGAGATATTATAAACTATTCAAATTCAATTTTCAGAGTATAATAGATCTAACCTCAAACCTCCTAGTAAAGAGTTTATCACGGAACATGGTGGATAAACGGAATCATTTTATGCTTCTAGAATTCAATAAAGTATTCTGTAATAATATACTATCATTTTATTTGGATGAATAAAATACAGATAAGATATAAATAAACTATTCAAATAATTCGATTTTCAGAGTAGGATAGAACTTCTAACCTAAACTTCCGTTGACATTCAGATTGGCCAAATTTCAAGTGTGCTAAAACAGCTGATCAAAAACTTTAATTATTTGTGTTTATCATTCAATAATAAAAAAAAATATAATAATATCATCTTATTGTCATTTGGAAGAATAAAAGTATAAACTCAACCTCTTACATAATTCACATAATATTTTAGGTTATTTAGACAAATCAGAATAAAAAATAAAAATACTTGGACAATTTCTTGATATTCAGATTACCTCAGATTTGCTAGAGCTAGACCTTCCACTTTTGCTTTCGGAAGTGCTTATAATAGACATTATTCTCATATATATTATATTTTTATTTTTCTGTGTGGCGAAAATAACGTTCTCACCATGGGCAAAAATGTTTTTCCGGCTCTCAATCTTTTCTAGTCCTCGGCCTACGGCCTCGGACTTGAAAACTGATTACGAGCCAGAAAAGTCTCATTTTCGGCCCTAGGTGCGAAATATACTATTTTATTCAAACACGTATACAAGAAGTATATTAATTTTATCTCTAATATACGGGTTTATCGATATTTCGCTCCGGATATATATATCGAATATATCCATATATTATATATCGAAAAATCTATATATCGATATTTGTAAAAATTTTGCCATCCCCAGTTATAAAAAACCAGAATTTTGGAATAAAGATAATGACCAAATATTTCGAATTAAAAAGACCAGATGAATCACCCATGAATGACCCCAAAGGAATCTTATTTCAAGGTGATTCTCCAAAAAAATAGTGTTTTTGTTCATTCTTGTATACGTGTCATGTAAAATATAGCCAATGAATGAGGGGAGTTGAAACGATCGCACAAAACTCTAGCGAGAGGCAGCAGACTGAAAGTCATTTATGAGTAACAAATTCAATGCACATTGCATTAAAACTCATTGAGAATGTTCATAGCACATCAAAGAATGTTTTTAAGGAGTGAAAACTGATAAAACAACTTAAAGATCTCAATAAAATCCCTGATAAAAATCAAATCGACGGAAAATCGAGTAGAGAAAAGCTTAATGTAGTTTATTATTAACACGCTAGATGGGGCTGGCAACGGGTACTGGTACGAACCATTTAAATAAAAGAGAGAAGGGTTGTGTGTGTTCGTTTGTTTGTGTGTTTGTTTGTTCGCATCAAAATCAAAACATGCCAACTTGTGGATTGCATACCGGAAAAAACGGGAATGATTTTGATCTCCAAATTTTGCACATAGATTCTAAGAATATCAATCTCGCGCACTTCGAAGCCCAAATTTCAATTTTCCTTTTAGATTTTTCTTAATTTATGTTCAAATTTCATTATGGATATGACATTTTTATTACAGCCAGCATAGCTTACATTGTTGTAAAATGTGTTTGTTTATAAGTGAGCAACCTATAGCTTTAGTACAAGACATCATAATTATTTAGAATGCAGCCGTGGTCTAGCGGTAGGGTGCTCGGCTGCGGCGCGAGTGGCGAGTGTTCTCTGTTGGATCGATTCCCGAATTTTCCACTTTTTTTTTGTTCTTAATTTTTTCCCTCGAAATGTATAATTATAAATACTTTTTTGAAGGAAGTTGTTTTCATTACGTTTGAACTTGAATTTCATCAAATAATATATTACAAAGTGGGTGAAAAGTCTGAGAACGGCTTAATATCTCATACACAAAGGTAATTTGATGGTGGGTGTTATTGGGGATCACACTAAAATTGAAAATACTATTTATTATGACTTCAAAAATCTGGGCCGCCATCTTGGATCCGCCATTTTGAATTCAACTTGGTTTTTCAAGTAGGAAGGTGGTTATCCGATACATGGTTTCAATACGGAATTCCAAGGCAGTTTCACGGAATCTCGAACCCTTTGGAAGATTTTTTTTTAAATTCCATATTGAAATCATGTATTGCATACCACCTTCATTTAAAAAACAAAGTTGCATTCAATATGGCAGACAATATGGCATTCAATATGGCAGACGCAGACCACATTTCGAATTCATAGTAAAGTAGTTGAATGAGCGAAGCGAATTCTATTGTTCAAGTCAATTATTGGCGTTTGTCTGTTTGTTTGTACCGCAGTTACAGTCGCAGTTATGGTCCGATTTGGATAAAATTTGGTATACAAGTACTTTAAAACAAGGCGCAGAAACGTATGTATTCAAAATTTTTAAATTCATTCCCGTTTCAAGATGGCTGCCCTTTAATTCGGAAATTTTACCCTAAAAATAAACCTAACTTTTCAATACTTATCAGATCAGGTTCAAACTGGGCTCATTCTTCTCAGCTCTTCAAAGCGGTATTATTTCATGTATCACATGTTGAAAATTTTCTAATTTTTGGCATTTCGATTTTTTTTCCAAGTCCCAATTCAAGTTTCAGATTTTTTATCTTTTAAACCGTGCTTCCGAGCTCAAAAGTGTAGAGAACCTTTATTCTTCAGCGCTCCAAGGTGGTCTTATATTTCATATATCACATGTTCAAAATTTAAAAAATTTAGAATTTGATAATCCCCCCCTCCGAAAGTCACAAATTTCAAGTTTCAGATATCTTATCTCTTTAGTTGTGCATCCTAGCTCAAAAGTGTAGGAAACTTTTATTTTCCAGAGCTCGAAGGCGGTCTTATTTCATACATTACATGTTGAAAATTTTGAATTTTTGTAATTCAATTATTTAACCCCCCCCCAAAAGACCCACATTTCAAGATTCTGATTTTTTATCTTTTTAACCGTGCATCCTAGCTCAAAAATATAAAGAACTTCTATTTCTCTCTCTCTATTTCCACCACTGATCCTATTGCATTTATATCAGTATACTCTGAATCCAATTTGTATGTGTGTTTGTGTGTGAATAGGCGGGCGTGAGTCAATAGTGATTTTAGTGAGTGTAGCGAATTCTACTGTTCTCTGAACTACTAGTATTTTCAATTTTAGTAGGAATCTCAATCACACCCACCGTCAAAATTACCTTTGAGTATGAGATATAAGCTGTTCTCAAACTTTTCACCCACTCTGTATGTAAAATTTCTCAACCAGTGTAGATGAATGGACATGGGTTTCATGCTGTATTATTGTAATTCATAAGAAAAGCATTATCACAATAAAATTGGCACCGTAATAATTTATATTCTTCAGTTATAATGTACTATTAGACACAAATTAGGAGTGAAACGAATTTGTAGGCATTTTGTTTAGAATTGGGAAGCAAAAAAAGGCTGCCTGATTCAAATTGAGGAGGATCTAATCAATTCTAAAATTGATGTATTGAAAAAATCAATATGATTTGAGTGTTTCAAGTGTTATGTCTTTTTCAGTTATCTATACTACAATAAAGGAAAGGAACTGGCTTATGCACGTACGGAATAGGAAAATTATGTTTGACGCATCAACACGTCTGAACTACTCAACTGACTAACTTGAAATTTTGCATATAGATTCTTAATTAACCGAGGATAGTTGGAGGCCTATTTTCAATTCTTCAAAATTTCATTACGTCAAGTTTTCAATTTGTCATGCTTCCAGTTGTATAGAAACAGCTGAACATTTCTTTTAAAAGGGAGATTAGATGATAGGTATGATTGAGGATCCTATTCGTATAAAAATAACTGATTTTCTGTCGAATCAAAATTCTGGTCCGCCATCTTGGAACCGCCATTTTAAATCCAACTTCATTTTTTTAAATTGGGAGGTAAGTCATATGATACATGATTTCGATACAGAATTTCAAGAGGAAATGAATGGTGAAAACCACACATCGATTTCTCAAACAGCTCAATAGTTTTGTCATTCAAAGATACTAATAAAATCATCCATCTATACTATAATAATGGAAATAACTGGCTTATACACGTAGCGGGATAAGAAAATTATGTTTGACGCCTTTTTAAATTGCTTAAATTTTCAAATTGCAAGTTAATATTCACGTCTGAAATAATGGACTGATTGACTTGAAATTTTGCATAAAGATTCTTTATCGAGGATGGTTATAGGCCTACTTTCAATTTTCCAATATTTTATCACGTCATGTGTGTAAAGTTTTAAAATAGACCCTTGCGAAGCACGGGTTACCTGCTAGTATATTATGATACTGTATCATATCACCAGGTTACACAAGCAACAGAAAGCAATGGAAAGGCCAAGTAGTGAGATTCGAAGAGGAGGTGGTTGTCAAGGAGAATGATTGAGTACTTTATTTATGTAGATTACAATATAATACTGGCTTATACACTTATACAATAGCTTACAATACAGCAAAATTATAGATGAATTCACATAATATAGACTAAGAAAATAATCATTGAACTGTATATGATATGAAAAAGTAATTTGTAATATAATAACTATAGATAATTATATTGTTATGCATCTACATAAATTGGCGGAGCTTGGACATATCAATGTCCATCTTCGGAAAGAATATTAAAAATCCTCCCCACTAACTCTCTACCAAAACGTTAATTAATTAATTAAACTAAGGATTTATTTATTAATGTAAATTTTGTAAAAGTTTTAATTAATATAAATATTTAA
Source organism: Nilaparvata lugens (assembly GCF_014356525.2). NCBI lineage: Eukaryota > Metazoa > Arthropoda > Insecta > Hemiptera > Delphacidae > Nilaparvata > Nilaparvata lugens. Next base: position 32,384,923 of record NC_052513.1, on the reverse strand, counting down.
GAGGAAAAAACAGAAAATGGATAGAGTAAAATAATTATATAGGTAGATAAGATCAAATTATTGATTAATAAAATGAAGTAGGCTGAAAGTAGATCAGGGTAATCAACTTTCAGTTAATATACAGCAGTATGCAGTGGATAATTAGAATAACATGAGTTTATATATATATATATATATATTGTGAAGTTGTGGATTGTAAATCCTTCACAGATGATACGAGGTTTCTGATATTTCTAAGAGCAGTCTCTAAATTCCCTCCTTTGCGAATAAATTCACAAAAAATTAAGGCCGTCCGGCTCGCAAAATTACTGGGATCAAACCTCATCTCTAGCTCAGTGGTAGAAACATGAATTTTATAAATACAAATAATCACCATAAGGTTCAAGGACCGGTGATTGATAATTTCTTACCGCTGCTTCTATGAAGCTCTTGAAGAATACCAGTAAGGAAATTAAAAGAATATTTGATGACTGATTATCAGTAACCATGTACCACTAGAGAATGATAAGGACCAACTATAGTTGTTTCTAGTTGATTCTTAAAACGCTCGTCGTGAATACAGGTATTCACCAATATATCCTTCAAAAAATTCCTTAGAACTTACAACGCCAGTTCTTGAAGCTCTCTGGATCCTTATATGATATAACTGGAACCTTATTAATATAATTTTTTAATATACTTGTTCTGGCAGATAAAATGAATATCATCAAAGGATGATAAATATTGAGTGCTTTGAATAAGATTAATATCACTTGATTCAATAATTTCAAGTGCTGCTAAATATTTGTTGGTATAAAACAGCTCAAACTGCATATCACGAGATGAGTTAGGATATAATAAAAAATTCTATGAGTTTGTATGCTGACATAAAACACAAAATATATTCCCATAAAAAGATGTGCATAAAATATTCGATATATCTATAATTTACTTAAATAATCTATTTCTAAAATCTGAATAATTATCACAGGCTTTGCTAATATTCACAATAGTGAGTTTCAAATTCATAAATATATTATATTTAATACTGATACTTATACTTCCAATCAATACAAAATTCTGCAAACAAAAACCTGTTCGGTCTATAAGTTTGATATGATATACTTTGTTCAATTAACAAAATTATAATTAATAAATTAATATTCAAACATGAGATCTTAGGGATTTATATGAATTCGGGCTGTGCATGGAAGTAAGCTTCCTACATATATTAAATAAATTTATAAAATGTTCTTATGAACTATGTGATATTATTCAACACGTGGTGACTTTTTATTTAATTCAAGTTAATTTGAATAGCGCTTTTTTATTAATTCCCCCACTGTATGTAGACCTAAAACGAGCTCGTTTGACTTATCACTCACTGAACTGAAGTTCTTGATGGTCTCGTGGATTGAATTAATTATTTCCAATAATTAATTAGGTAGGCTCCTTTTCGTCACTGCTGGGCTAACGTGTGATCCAGATTCTTATAAGTTCTTTCGAATTAAAGATATTTTTATGGGAATCGTTACAAATTACGAACTCTTTGACAGCACTGAGTTCACAGATAATTGAACATTTAATACAAATACTTTACATTAAAAAAGGGTTTGGCTTAATAGTTTTAAAAATTTAAAAAGAGGAAGAAAGAACCCTAAACTCCATGTGCATCTCTCAGGTCGGGATCTTAAGCCAGAAGAAGGAGGTTTTCAGAAAAATTTGTCTCTTACGAATAATTCTGTAAGCTACTCTCTGATTGGCCTTCAATTTAATAAACTCAATACAATTGGTTGCCTTGGGAATCAGGGCTTCCTCGGCTTTATAATAGAAAAAAATTAAATAAAAAAGAGTTTTTATACAAATGTATGGAGTGTTTATCTTAAATTGATTTCATAAATAAATCCTAACATGCGATTTTAATATATTTAGTTTTTATATGAGTTTTGTATACTCTTGATTTATCATGCTTTTTTAGATTATAATAAATTATTTATACAGAAATAATGGGTGTTCGTATTTCTACACATCGACTTCCTTTAGTATACATAATATATCCTTTATGAGTAAATTTTATATAATTCAACCTGTTATATGGGTTGATCGAATAATCAGCTGATTCGTTCAGTATTGATTCTAATAATTATCGATTTATCCAAGATCGACTAATTCTTTTCAAAATGTAAACAAATAATTTAACCTCAATGTTCATGCATTTTATTTTTTATAATCCGCCAATAATAAGTAAGCCGCTTTATTTTTTTGATCTTACCAATGGGTTCTCATAATTATTAAATCACAATTATACATGTTTTCCTATCGTTTTTGATAACGCTATTGCTCCTAATCGCTAATGATACTTGATTTAAGTTGATTTATCCTTTGAGCAGGTCTCCTTTCTTTCCAATTTTATAGTTCTATTACATTTCATTGGTTCATTTTAAAATATTTGGTGGTTTTAAATTACCACGTGACAATATATATATATATATATATATTTTTTTTTTTTTTTCATTTTATAACAGGTTTAAAGGTTTGTATTTGTGGGATGGGTGGGGGATGGTTGTCATGTGATCGTTCTAGGGCCGGAGAGTTCCAGTCATTTGTTCCAAAAGATGTTTCTTTAAAGTCAGGATGAAGCTCGCTCGGCTCTCGATGGACCTGATAGAAACAGGAAGTGCATTCCATGCACGACATGCACTGAATAAGAAGGATTTTGTGAAAATAGTAGTTCGATGATTGGGTATCCTTAAAGTACTTTCTCCGGTTCTAGTATGTGAAGCATCTATCCTTCTACCTTCAGAGACAAATTTGAAATCATCTTTAAAATAGTTCGGATTACTGTATCTGAAGATATCTCCAACAAGCTTGACTATTCGAAAAAGCCTTTGATTGGGAAGCTTTAATGTTGAACTAGCAATGTGGGATGGGGTGATATGATCATGGCGTTGGAGAGAGTAGACGAAACGTAGACAATAATTTTGGCAATGCCGTAGTTTATCATTCAGAGTGACTTGCATATCGTTAAGAACAGAATTACAATACATTAAATGTGGGAAGATGAGAGATTGAACCAATAATAATTTAATGTTTCTAGGGAGAATATTTTTGCATTTTCTTCAATGCATGCATGGCTGAGAATACCTTTTCACAAGTTTTGTTCACTTGTTCTGACCAGTCAAGAGTATTATTCATAATAATTCCTAAATTTTTTACTGAGCTACAGTAAGGAATGTCATTACCGTCTACACTAATTTTGTGAATCGATTCAAGGTCAATATTGTTTATAAGATGAGAATATACAATTATAATGGGTTGTGTTTTGATGGGATTAAGCTTAAGGCCATTTTTCTTCTTCAACGCCGTAGTTTATCATTCAGAGTGACTTGCATATCGTTAAGAACAGAATTACAATACATTAAATGTGGGAAGATGAGAGATTGAACCAATAATAATTTAATGTTTCTAGGGAGAATATTTTTGCATTTTCTTCAATGCATGCATGGCTGAGAATACCTTTTTACAAGTTTTGTTCACTTGTTCTGACCAGTCAAGAGTATTATTCATAATAATTCCTAAATTTTTTACTGAGCTACAGTAAGGAATGTCATTACCGTCTACACTAATTTTGTGAATCGATTCAAGGTCATATTGTTTATAAGATGAGAATATACAATTATAATGGGTTGTGTTTTGATGGGATTAAGCTTAAGGCCATTTTTCTTCTTCAACGCCGTAGTTTATCATTCAGAGTGACTTGCATATCGTTAAGAACAGAATTACAATACATTAAATGTGGGAAGATGAGAGATTGAACCAATAATAATTTAATGTTTCTAGGGAGAATATCGTGCATTTTCTTCAATGCATGCATGGCTGAGAATACCTTTTTACAAGTTTTGTTCACTTGTTCTGACCAGTCAAGAGTATTATTCATAATAATTCCTAAATTTTTTACTGAGCTACAGTAAGGAATGTCATTACCATCTACACTAATTTTGTGAATCGATTCAAGGTCAATATTGTTTATAAGATGAGAATATACAATTATAATGGGTTGTGTTTTGATGGGATTAAGCTTAAGGCCATTTTTCTTTGTTCATTCCACTATCGAATTGATATCCTGATTCATTATTCCAACTGTTTCATTAATTTTTGTTATGGGACTGCTTAAATAGATTTGAAGGTCGTCTGCATAAGTATGGAAACTGGAGAATTTGATAATGGAAGAAAGGTCATTAGCATACAAAGTGAAGAGGAGAGGGCCTAAAATTGAACCTTGTGGTACTCCATGCATAACGTTTTTCCAAGTAGACTTTTTGTCACCGACAGATACACATTGTTTCCTACCTAATAGATAGGATTTAAACCAGACTAACGAGTTGTGACTGAAACCAAGAATAGCCAACTTATTCAGAAGGACTGTATGATCAACAGTATCGAATGCTTTAGAAAAATCAAATAGGGTGAGGATGGTGCATCTTCTTTGGTCCATAGCTAACCTTATATCATCAGTGACACGAAGCAGAGCTGTCTCAATTGAATGGAATTTTCTAAAGCCTGATTGAAAGTTATGAAGCTTACTATTGTTGTCTAGAAATTTTACAACTTGAGCATAAATGAGTCTTTCTAGCACTTTGGACAATGCAGGTAAAATACTGATTGGTCTAAAATCCTCAACTTTATTGGGTGATGGAACTTTATTTAGAGGGCGAACCAGAGCAAACTTCCAGTTTTCAGGGAAAATGCCTCCTTCAAGTGACTTGTTGAAAATGTATGTAATGGTTGGTAAAACAGCAAATAACATCTTCTTGATAAATTTAATAGGAATATTGTCTACACCTGTAGCATTACTATGAATAAGTTGAATTGCTCTGAAAGTGTCTTCTTCTGAGATTAGATGGAAATGAAATTGATCAGTAATTGGTAAATCTAAGTTTGTAACCTGTTCCTCAAGATCATCGATATGATTAGCAATGACAACTTCGTTGCGTTGGTTAGAGTGTGAAACGAAATGGTCATTTATATTGTTCAATGGTAAGTCAATTTGTGGATTCGATTTCTGTTTGCCAAGCCCGAATTCTTTTATTCCCTGCAAAAGTGATTTAGAGTCTTGTCTATTGTTTGTCATAAACGAATTCAAGTACCTAATCTTTGAGTTCCGTAATTCCTGTTTAACTCTATTTCTAAGGCTCCTATACTCTATCAAACTGTCCAAGTCGAATGTCTTTTTAAATTTTCTATGTGCTTTGTCTCTACGTCCCATCATCTTAAGTATGTCTTCAGTCATCCACGGTACTCGTCGTTTTCTATTAATCCTCCTTGTCACATAAGGTGCATGTTTGTCATACAGAGTCAAAGTCCAATTCTCGAAAGTCTTGACCATGTCATCAGCTGAGGGTAAAGATTTAATTTGATGCCATGGAGTCTGAGCCACATCAGTCAGGAAGGCGGCTTCATCAAAGTTTTTGAAGTCTCTATAAGTGATAATTTTCTGTTCTGGCTTAGGTATCTTATGGGAAAGTACACAGTAGATCAAATCATGTCCAGAAATAGCTGGGACTGGGATTTGGCCTGCTTGAACAACCTCGTTAGGATCACTAACAATGAGAAGGTCAATGAGTGTGTCAGATTCATTTGTATGATGAGTTGGATCGAGAGGTAAAATAGTCATGTTTAGGCATTGGAAAATAGTAGTCATTTGAAAGTAGTCAAAGTTACGATTTGTCATGTTCAAGTCGGTGTTCATATCCCCCATAACTAGTATACAGCTATAACAAGGCATAAGAGAAAGCAAGGCATTTTCGAAATCTGTAAAATGACCTATTTTTGGTGGACGATAACAGATACCAACGAGTAATTTATCAGTACTAGATAAGGATAATTCAAGTAGCATAAACTCTGGTCTGGAACAATAGTCTTGTTCAGATGTGATTAAAACTTTTGTTTTGATATCATCTTTCACATAAATTGCTACACCCCCACAAGCTTTATTCAATCTATCATTCCGGAAAAGATTATATCCAGGTAATGCAACAAAATTTGATGAAATAGTAGGCTTCAAAAATGAGGAGGAGGGTGAGCAGAAGGAAAAAATGGTTTGTACTTTTCCCTTTTAAAATACTCATTTATAATGTAAAATATAGTTGTTGGAGAATTTTTTTGGAATAGGTTAATTTAGTGAAGTATGAGCCTTCTCAAGATTAAAGGTATTTGCAGGGAAATTGTATTTGGACCTTGAAAAAAAATTGACCTACATGTATTTGGTTTGAACACAAAAATCGGTCGAAGGTCAGTTCATGTCTAGGCTGAGGAGAGGAAGAAGAAGAAGGAGAAGAAGAAGAAGAAGGAGAAGAAGAAGAAGAAGAAGAAGAAGAAGAAGAAGAAGAAGAAGAAGAAGAAGAAGAAGAAGAGAAGAAGAAGAAGAAGAAGAAGAAGAAGAAGAAGAAGAAGAGAAGAAGAAGAAGAAGAAGAAGAAGTGAGGAAAGAGGAAGAAGAGAAGATGATGATGAAGAAGAAGAAGAAGTGGACCAGGAAGAATTTCGCTGTATTCAAAATGCTGATCAGATCCCATGTGTTTAGGAGGAGTCTACACGTGGCTATTTGGTTGGGTGGGAGTGGCGGTGATTTCGAAGATATTAATTTGAATAATCCTTCTTTGGAGATCACAGTGTTGATTTTACAAAAGTTATGCCAAATCATACCTTTTTATTACCAAACAAAATATATCTCACAATATACTGACTTTGACATCAATCTCATCCTTATTTATACATATATTTTTACATTCTATTTACACGAGAATAAGATGGAATGACATTACGTTTCAGGTTAAACACTTCTCTACTCTTCAGATACTAGTAGTTCTGTGAACAGTAGACCTCAGGCAGTATTCTTTTCCACAAGTACCTGATTGAAACTATAGACCTTATGGAAATACAGCAATAGACTAGCTTCTCCACACATCTGTGTAATCACTTGTCAGTTGATTTATGATGAATAATTCAATAGTCTGATTTTTACTCTAATATTGGCGTATGAAGGAGGCTCCTTTTTCCTTTTATATCATCCTTGGAATGCAAAATTTCCAAAAACCTAGTATATACGTAGACGGGCAATTGAAAAAGGCACACACCTGTCAAATTTCATGAAAATCTATTACCGCGTTTCGCCGTAAATGCATTTAAACAAACTTTTAAACATTTAAACATTTAAGCATTCAAACATTTAAACATTTAAACATTTAAACATTTAAACATTTAAACATTTAAACATTTAAACATTTAAACATTTAAACATTTAAACATTTAACATTTAAACATTTAAACATTTAACATTTAAACATTTAAACATTAAACATTTAAACATTTAAACATTTAAACATTTAAACATTTAAACATTTAAACATTTAAACATTTAAACATTTAAACATTTAAACATTTAAACATTTAAACATTTAACATTTAAACATTTAAACATTTAAACATTTAACATTTAAACATTTAAACATTTAAACATTTAAACATTTAAACATTTAAACATTCAAACATTTAAACATTTAAACATTTAAACATTTAAACATTTAAACATTTAAACATTTAAACATTTAAACATTTAAACATTTAAACATTTAAACATTTAAACATTCAAACATTTAAACATTTAAACATTTAAACATTTAACATTTAAACATTTAAACATTTAAACATTTAAACATTTAAACATTTAAACATTTAAACATTTAAATATCGATATTTGTGAACGATCGATATATTGCTTCCGATATATCGATATATTGACATCGATATCTTTGGACCGATATATTGCTAATATCGATATATTCCTTCCGATATATCGATCTGTCTTCGACTCTTCCTTGGCGTTCTCGGTCTTCATTCTCGCGTTCATTTCATTCATGTCAAGATGTCATGCATTCGTGTTCTTTGCTTCGCCCAGTTCCTGTTAACCTTTAGTTGTTTTATTTAATAATTTAATAGAATAATAATATAGTTAAAAGACGAAGTTGATAGTAGGTAGTAGTTGTAATTTGTTATTCAATCTACAATGAAACCCACAAAGAATGTACCATATTAGATACTTTGGCTATTATGGCTCTTATTCAATATAGTAGATGATTATGGCCAGTAAATTGAGTGTTAATACTTTTGTAAATTTAGAATTCTCAATAAAATTCTCAGGAATGATTGTGTTATTGAATGAATTGGGCCTATTTCTACTGCATGATCCTCTTATTAATAATTTGAAGCATTAAATATTTCCAACTAAACTTCTCATCCACGCTATCCCACCGAAGACTGAAGTGTAGTAAAAAATAATTAAGGTAATTTTTTCATGAATTTGGTGGTCCCAATACCTGTCCAATGGTCGTTTCCTTATTTTTTGTGAGAGGCCAGAAGCCTGAACAAATATAATATTATGTTTTAGTAGTAAATAAATGAATAAACTCAAAGTTTCCTTCATTATAATTCTAAAATCTTATGTTAAAATCAATATATTGAATATTACAGTGTGTTTTGAGCAATACGTCCAAACAAAAGCGATTAAAATGATTTTTTATTCAAACACATATACAAGAAGTATATTAATTTTATCTCTAATATACGGGTTTATCGATATTTCGCTCCGGATATATATATCGAATATATCCATATATTATATATCGAAAAATCTATATATCGATATTTGTAAAAATTTTGCCATCCCCAGTTATAAAAAACCAGAATTTTGGAATAAAGATAATGACCAACTATTTCGAATTAAAAAGACCAGATGAATCACCCATTAAAGACCCCAAAGGAATCTTATTTCAAGGTGATTCTCCATAAAAATAGTGTTTTTGTTCATTCCTGAATACGTGTCATGTAAAATATAGCCAATGAATGAGGGGAGTTGAAACGATCGCACAAAACTCTAGCGAGAGGCAGCAGACTGAAAGTTATTTATGAGTAACAAATTCAATGCACATTGCATTAAAACTCATTGAGAATGTTCATAGCACATCAAAGAATGCTTTTAAGGAGTGAAAACTGATAAAACAACTTAAAGATCTCAATAAAATCCCTGATAAAAATCACATCGACGGAAAATCGAGTAGAGAACAGCTTAATGTAGTTTATTATTAACACGCTAGATGGGGCTGGCAACGGGTACTGGTACGAACCATTTAAATAAAAGAGAGAAGGGTTGTGTGTGTTCGTTTGTTTGTGTGTTTGTTTGTTCGCATCAAAATCAAAACATGTCAACTTGTGGATTGCATACCGGAAAAAACGGGAATGATTTTGATCTCCAAATTTTGCACATAGATTCTAAGAATATCAATCTCGCGCACTTCGAAGCCCAAATTTCAATTTTCCTTCTAGATTTTTCTTATTTATGTTCAAATTTCATTATGGATATGACATTTTTATTACAGCCAGCATAGCTTACATTGTTGTAAAATGTGTTTGTTTATAAGTGAGCAACCTATAGCTTTAGTACAAGACATCATAATTATTTAGAATGCAGCCGTGGTCTAGCGGTAGAGTGCTCGGCTTCGGCGCGAGTGGCAAGTGTTCTCTGTTGGATCGATTCCCGAATTTTCCACTTTTTTTTTGTTCTTAATTTTCTCCCTCGAAATGTATAATTATAAATACTTTTTTGAAGGAAGTTGTTTTCATTACGTTTGAACTTGAATTTCATCAAATAATATATTACAAAGTGGGTGAAAAGTCTGAGAACGGCTTAATATCTCATACACAAAGGTAATTTGATGGTGGGTGTGATTGGGGATCACACTAAAATTGAAAATACTATTTACTATGACTTCAAAAATCTGGTCCGCCATCTTGGATCTGCCATTTTGAATTCAACTTGGTTTTTTAAGTAGGAAGGTGGTCATCCGATACATGGTTTCAATACGGAATTCCAAGGCAGTTTCACGGAATCTCGAACCCTTTGGAAGATTTTTTTTTAAATTCCATATTGAAATCATGTATTGCATACCACCTTCATTTAAAAAACAAAGTTGCATTCAATATGGCAGACAATATGGCATTCAATATGGCAGACGCAGACCACATTTCGAATTCATAGTAAAGTAGTTTAGTGAGTGTAGCGAATTCTACTGTTCTCTGAACTACTAGTATTTTCAATTTTAGTAGGAACCCCAATCACACCCACCGTCAAATTACCTTTGAGTATGAGATATTAAGCTGTTCTCTAACTATTCACCCACTCTGTATGTAAAATTTCTCAACCAGTGTAGATGAATGGACATGGGTTTCATGCTGTATTATTGTAATTCATAAGAAAAGCATTATCACAATAAAATCAGCACCATAATAATTTATATTCTTCAGTTTTAATGTACTATTAGACACAAATTGGGAGTGAAACGAATTTGTAGACATTTTGTTTAGGATTGGGAAGCAAACAAAGGTGAAATCGATTTCTCAAACCGCTCAAGAGTTATTGTCATTCAAAGATACTGATAAAATCATTCATCTATACTATAATAATGGAAATAACTGGCTTATACATGTAGCGGGATAAGGAAATTATGTTTGACGCCTTTTTAAATTGCTTAAATTTTCAAATTGCAAGTAAATATTCACGGCTGAACTAATGGACTGATTGACTTGAAATTTTGCATAAAGATTCTTTATCGAGGATGATTATAGGCCTACTTTCAATTTTCTAAAATTTTATCACGTCAAGTTTTCAGTGTGTAGAGTTATAAATTAAACCAATGCGAAGCACGGGTTACCTGCTAGTATATTATGATACTGTATCATATCACCAGGTTACACAAGCAACTGAAAGCAATGGAAAGGCCAAGTAGTGAGATTCGAAGAGGAGGTGGTTGTTAAGGAGAATTAGGAGGAAGAAATGGTTTGTACTTTTTCCCTTTCAAAATACTCATAATTATGTATAATGTAAAATATGATTGTTGGAGAAATTTCTTGGACTAGGTTAATTTAATGAGGTATGAGCCTACTCAAGGTTCAAGGGATTTGCAGGGAAATTGAATTTGGACCTAGAAAAAAATGACCTACATGTGGTTTAAACACAAAAATCGGTCGAAGGGTTAATGTCTAGACTATGGAGAGGAGAAGAAGGAGAAGAAGAAGAAGAAAAAAAGGATAATTAAATTTTTAGTTATTGTTATGTATTCAGCTGATGACTTGTGAATGATTCCAAACTATTTATACTACAATGTTTGGAATATTCACCTCATTTCAACAACTTCTTTAATGATTAATATTATTTCAAGTACTTGAAAACATAATTTATCTACAATAAATTTTACTTTTTATCCTGTAAATGTATTCACAGTGAACGGACACCAATATTAATGGTATAGTTATTCTTTTTCTTATCGATTGTCAGAAGACTCCTCCAAGCACACGGACTAATCGTCCAAGTGCCAGTTATTCATTCACTTTTTACTTGCTTTTCATATTAATGTTACAATCCAATGTATCGATTTTACTTTGTTTTTACATACTATCTATGTAATGTATAAAGTTTTTAAATGAATTGAATTGAACTACAATCTCTACACCCCTACACTCTACAATCTAACGACCGCACGCACACATGCACACGAGCATTAATTAATGAGACCAATTAGAATTGAAGCAGGGGACGTCGCATCTTTAGAAAGATGGAAGGCGACTGCTGCTGCAATAATTAATTTTTATTGGAACTGTGCAAATTCCTAGATGGTCAGCTGTATGAGAATAACTTGTATTCCACAGAGAGACAGAGACGCCGTCCAGCCGACAATGACAGCCTACAAATTGACAAATAAGTCTGCCATTGAATTCATTGAACTGTAGCACAGACATAACAACTTGTATCTGTGACTACTGTTGATTAGGAAAGTAGAATGAGAGGAGGCAAAGGAGTAGGAGAGGAGGTGTAGAAGGAGGAGGAGGAGAAGGAGGAGGAGGAGGAGGAGAAGGAGGAGGAGGAGAAGGAGGAGAAGGAGGAGAGGAGGAGGAGGAGGAGAAGGAGGAGGAGGAGGAAGAGAGGAGGAGGAGGAGGAAGAGATGAGGAGGAGGAGGAGAAGGAGGATGAGGAGGATGAGGAGGAGGAGGAGGAGTAGGAGGGGAGGAAGATATGAGGAAGAGAGGAGGAGTTATTGTAACCGTATTTTATAAACAAATAATGCAAAATAGCTATTTATGTATTAAGAGCGTAATGCGCGACTTTATCGCTCGCGCAATACAGTTATCACGTGACGCGAAGCAGAGCATGATAATTTTGCAAGAGCGATAAAGAAGCATTACGCGCGAATTACATACAAATTTTTTTCTACAACTGCACAAACCTGTTAAAATTACTTATATCTGGCGTGGTTATAATAATAATTCGTCTTCACTGATATCCATCATGGCTGTAGAATCGGTACAACTACCGACTTTTTAGGGTAAGATCTGACCGAGGGTGGTTAGTCTTTTGGCGAGCTGCTTATCATCAGCTGATTAGCAAGCGTAAAAAAACAACTGCGCATGCGCGGATGGTTAGCGAGCGAAAAAGTAGATTCTCCTCAGAAATAAGTTGTTTTACGAGGAGAATTGAGTATGTAAATTCTTTCTTTACGCGCAGTTGTAGAAAAAACTTTATCATACTTATTCATGTATTTTGAAATGAATGTTGCAAACTTCAACTGTATTTGACGTTGTTAAAAAAATTTCTGTTCTTAATGACAATTACTGATTTTTATTTTTATCTTGAAGTAGAAAACCAAACTTCTTCAATTATAACGGTTCGCAGGGTAAAATTGAGCCCCCTCCGTTCACGAATTCCACAAACATTCGGTATAAGCATTCATTGATAGATCCATCCTCAACTATAACCACCTTGAGAACCGATTCTCGGATGATCAAAGGTGATCTCAATTGGCTAGGGTCTCAACCCGACACAAAATTCTATTCCGGACGTCTCACAAGAAATTGGGGGTGCCAATCCCGTTTCAAGGTTCGAAATCAACCCAGGTCACGTAAATCCTGCGAATTATTCTGGATTGCCAGAATTGGGGTTCACTTGGTTGTATAAGGCAGGGTATACATAGCTTATTTCGGTGGCATGGCCTATTATAGGAGTACAGATAGAATAGATACAGGTATGTTGAATGAGAAAAGCGGATCATTATAGAGTCATAACACGTCCATCCTACAATCGAACAGGTTTTCACTCTATCTTTTGCGAAATTTACTTCAAAAAGGATAATTTTTGGAGATTACCTCATCCATTTTTGTCGCAATGTCGTGAAACTCTTTACCCTCCTCTGAATTTACTGATGATTTATGACTTAAAATTGGAATAATTTATAGTTACAGATGGAATTAAATAGAGAATGCATTTATTCAAATGCTAATTAATATATAATAATTATTATTTAACGAAAATCCCAAATAAATGCTGCAAATCACCCCGAAGACCTCTGCTACTGCAGACATATTACAACAGGGTTAACAGGTAACAGATGGAAATTCGGTAAGTACTACTATCCAAAAAAAAGGATTTTTTTTGGATAGTAATTCTCATCGAATTTCCATCTAGCTGTTAACCCTGTTGTCAATGTCTGCAGTAGCAGAAGTCTTCGGGGTGATTTGCAGCATTTATTTGGGATTTTCGTTAAATAATAATTTATAGTGATAAATTCGGTCATCCATATTTTATTTCTCGTATTTATTACCTCATTTGTACATGACTAGAAAAACTTATCTAAATTGTGAATGCTGAATTTGATGTCCACTGGAATTTGATGATATACTGTGGGTAATAACAGAGAGAATACAACTCTTATTGAATTTTATTTTTCTATGCGATCATGGTAGCAATTATTTTAATTTTTTTCATACATGATAGATACAAATCATTCTCAACTATGAATGATTGGAAAAGGAGAAACAGGCTTGAAGCCGGTTCAATGTGCTTTCAAGAAACAAAATCAAAATAAGACTGCAGAATCTAGAGTTTTTGGATGATTCTGAACGACCGGGATATTAATTGATTACAGTAATTATAGTACTTATATTAGGTGCCAGGAACTTATAAGTTATAATGAACTTATATTTCACACAATATCAGTTTGTGAGCTGGTGAGTTGACCTGATATAGTCACATTCCCAACAGAAATACAGTGTATAGAGAGACTAGAACGCCAACTTATTTTTTCGCCACACTGCACAGAAAGCAGCTGTTTTCCAGTCACTACGTAGATTTGAAAGACATTGTTTGCAGACGACTCGTCTGACGTCAGAACAGCTTACTTTCCGGCCGCTAAATTTCAAGTGTGCTAAAATAGCTGATCAAAAAACTTTTCATTATTTGAATTTATTATTCAACAATTAAAACATTTATAATAATATCATCTTATTGTCATTTGAAAGAATAAAAAAGTATAAACTCAACCTCCCACATAATTGAACATAATCTTCTAGGTTATTTGGACAAATCAGGATAAAAAATAAAAATACTTGGACAATTTCGAGCCGGAAAATTCTCATTTTCGGCCCTAGGTGCGAAATATACTATTTCCACCAGAATAAGTGGTATCGACCGAATCGCTCAGTTGAATATTTTTCACTTGTAATTAAATGAACTCAAGAAGCTTAAATTATTTACTATTTTATCGATTTCGAAGATCAACTAATAGAAAGATATCAACGATTACAGCTCAATCACAAGTTCCATTTTCATATATATTATAAACTATTCAAATTTTATTTTCAGAGTAGGATAGAACTTCTAACCTAAACTTCCCAAGTCGATGACAACAAGCATTGTAGACGTTGACATTCAGATTAGCCAAATTTCAAGTGTGCTAAAACAGCTGATCAAAAAACTTTCGATTATTTGTGTTTATTATTCAATAATAAAAACATCTATAATAATAGTCTATCATCTTATTGTAATATGAAAGAATAAAAAAGTATAAACTCAACGTCCCACATAATTGAACATAATCTTTTAGGTTATTTAGACAAATCAGAATAAAAAATAAAAATACTTGGACAATTTCCTGATATTCAGATTACCTCAGATTTGCTAGAGCTATGACCTTCCACTTTTGCTTTCGGAAGTGCTTAATGAACAATTATTCTCATATATATTGTATATTTTTCTGTGTGGCGAAAAATAGCGTTCGCACCACGGGCAAAAATGTTTTTCCGGCTCTCAATCTTTTCTAGTCCTCGGCCTACGGCCTCGGACTTGAAAACCGATTTCGAGCCGGAAAAGTCTCATTTTCGGCCCTAGGTGCGAAATATACTATTTCCACCAGAAGTGGTATCGACCGAATCGCTCAGTTGAATATTTTTCACTTGTAATTAAATGAACTCAAGAAGCTTAAATAATTTACTATTCAATCGATTTCGAAGATCAACTAATAGAAGGATCTCAACGATTACAGCTTAATCACAAGTTCCATTTTCATGGAACCAATTCAGTTCCAGTTCCATCAAGTTCCAGTTCCAAGTTCCAAGTTCACCATTTCCTCACAATAAGTTTGAACTTTGAAGATAAGTACAAAACAAAAATTGATGATTCTTTCAATGAGATGCTTTGTATCCTCTGGTGCTTTTGTATTCAAATCGTATTCTCTCTGTATCCTTCTGGATTCTTTCTCTACATTCTAATTTCCTCTTCTTCCCTTTCCTTCTCCTCTGCATATCATTTCCTTCCCCCTCTATCTTTGACTCAATTCGCTTACTTCTTCCTTTTAATCGCCTTCACAAAAGGAATAAAATTATCATCAGGAGAAAAGCCTTGCAGAGCAGCCTGAATTCTTTTATATTGAACTTGAAAAGACGATTCAGAAATAAACTAAGAACTTGTTTTGAATTATTTGCATGCAGACACTTGACGCGTCAGTATATAATTTACTTGTAATGTTGGATTTATTCCTGCTCCCCAAAAGGTGAATCAGACGGTCAATTATTGGTTAGGTGGTTCAAGTGTATCATTATATTGTTAAGGAGTCCTGTATACAAGTTTCCTTACAAAAGTATGAATGACTATAGTCCCTGAAGTCGAAACCACCCATATAAGACACGCTAACCAGAGTAAAAATTTCAATTTCAATTTATTTGTTCACACACACATACAAGATAAATACAAATGAAGAAATGAACACATACAAAACATAAAACAATCACAATAGAACAATAATAAAAGAATAGTGGTGCAAAAAAGGGGGGGAAGATTGAAGGGTTTTCCAACTATAATTATCCATGTACTAGGAAAACCTACAATTCTTGAAAATGTGAAAAATCTGGTGTGGCGCACTCACGCAACTTTCCATGCCGTTATGAAAATTGATCACCTGACGCTAGTGTGCACGCGCATCTCAAGTCTACTTATGAACAAAGATCTGAGCCAGCTGGTGACAGGACAATAACGCTGGAGACATACGAGGTCTGCTATCTCTTCATAGTGAATCATTTAATAGAATCAACAGTTTGCAATTGAAATAATAACATTTTATCGAATTTCGTGCTTATTTTCAATTTTAGGTGAAAATGTTACTGAACATCTATTGTAGAGATTTTCATGCTCAATCTTTTCCACTTGATTTTTTTTTTGTTTAAACTGTATCTAAAGCCTGATAATTGGGAATCTAAAATCAAACTTTGCATAGATGGGACGCAGCTCCTGAAATTTTTCCAGATATGGGACTTGTGGTAGTTGATAGAGCTTATCAATGACTATTCTAGGTATAAATTTTATCGAAGTCGTTGGAGCCGTTTTCGAGAAAATCGTAAAAAACCCTGTTTTGACAAAATTTTCACCATTTTAGCAGCCATCTTGAATTGCATTGGATCGAAATTGTTCGTGTCGGATCCTTATAGTGTAAGGACCTTAAGTTCCAAATTTCAAGTTATTCCGTTAATTGGGAGATGAGATATCGTGTACACAGACGCACATACACTCATACACACACACACACACACACACACACACACACAAACACACACACACACACACATACATACATACAGA
The DNA here is from genome assembly GCF_014356525.2 of Nilaparvata lugens. NCBI lineage: Eukaryota > Metazoa > Arthropoda > Insecta > Hemiptera > Delphacidae > Nilaparvata > Nilaparvata lugens. Next base: position 32,367,931 of record NC_052513.1, on the reverse strand, counting down.
CCAATACCCAAAAACCACTTTTTTGGACTCAGGGGACCTTGAAACGTATAGAAATTTAGAAATTGTGGTACCTTAATTTTTTTCGGAAAGCAATACTTTCCTTACCTATGGTAATAGGGCAAGGAAAGTAAAAAGGTATCAGGAAAAGTAAATAGCAGGTAGGTATGAAATGATGGGAAAAAGTACAAATAAGAGCTGATCAAAAACTTCACTTCTTCAAATTGGTGTGCGCTATTCTCAATGTCAATATTTTTTATAACATTATCACTCGATAAAATCACGTTATTACAATTCAAGTCTCTGTTTTCAATATTGAGAGTTATGAAGCCCTCCACTAGAGCTAGTAAGTACGAACAATTTATAGATTTCTTTACTATACAATCCGAGTTGAATTGGAGCCAGCAAAGGATCTACATCCATTCATCCCATTTCGACTCCAACCCAAACTAATCAATAGTTTTCTGGCTTGAAAAAAATCCGAGCATGAAATTGAACTCAAGATGCAGCCCAACGTCTGAGTGATGTGAGAGGGTGCATTCAAGTCTGTATATATAGTAAAAATATATACATTTTTGTATATTTCCATCCTACCCTGGATGGATTAGTTTCGCCCTCACGCATAATCCAAATATAGGCTAGCCACTTACAGTAAATGTATCACTATATCTATGATTCTATAAATATATAGCAGTTCTATGGTATCACTAGACAGACAGACGGAAAGGGAGTGCCACAGGGAGAAAGAGAGAGAGAGATAGATAGATAGAGAGAGTGAGAGAGTTAGAGATTGAGAGAAAGTAAGTGTGTGAGAGAGCTAGAGTGAAAGAGTGTGAGAGAACAACCAGGAGAGGAGTTAGGAGAGAGACAAGGTCAGGTGTATTGTGGGGGAGTCACCCTCGTTCATGATGATGATTATCATGATGACGATGATGTAAGAGGTGGTGGGATGATGATTATGATGATGCATGATGTTGTTGATGGAAATACTACATAGCTAGCACCCACTTGGGGTAGGTTGCAGCTCCACCACTTATGCTTTCAACAAAAGCGGGCGGTAGATTTGAGCATGCTAGCCACCACTTGAAAATGTACCAAGTAGCCTATGTGGTTCCGGTTTGGGTGAGAGGAAGTTGTATGAGTTTCAACTTTATGTAACTTTAATGTAGCATAAACGTTTCAACTTCTAATGTAACATAATTATCGTTTTGCAAGATCAGGAGTCAGAAGAAATACACCACGAACAAGTCATATGGAACGAATAATAAAGACGAAAGTCATCATAAAAATGAATTAGAAAGAATATTGATAGATGAAGAGAGGGTGACAGGAGTAGAAGATAAAACATAGAGATTGGACATTAGAGTAGCAGAAGAAGCATGATTCTGTACAAAAATGATGTTACTGTGGAAACAGCCAACAGGAAAAATAAACTTGAAACACAATATATTTTTTTTTTTCAATTTTATGACCACATAGGATCACTGTAGTCTCTGGTTAGTCCTCTTTCTTCGTTTATTCGCTTCAATTCTCCTCCTTTCTTCCCAGTACCTTTCATTCTTTCAGACCTTTCTTTTCTCAATTCATTTGAACAAACCTGTTGCCTTCTCCTAATTGTTTTTATAGATAAGATCCTCTTTCTGTCAGTGATGGTTTCCCTATAGATTTTTGTGCGATTTTTGACATCGTCAATAGTTAAATTTAGTTCCGATATGTCTTTTTTAATTTCCACAAGCCAAGGAATTGTGGCTCTGTCTGTTTTCGCACTCATGAATTTTTCAATAAGTCTTTTCAACAATCGATTAGCTGGGGTTCTGAGAATATGTCCAAAGAAAGAAATTCTCTTTTTGCGCATTGCGTCAGTTATTGGTTCGATTTCTCTATAAATCTGTTCTCTTGGAAGGAGTCTGAACTGGTTGTCAACTACATGTTTTTTGTTTATGCAGGTTCTAAGAATCCGTCTTTCAACTCTTCTTATAGTTTCTTTAATTCCATTTCCATCAATATTGAAAAGTGTTTCACTGCAATACATTGCTTGTGATCTTAGAACTGCCTTGTAGTGTTTCAGTTTTGTATGAATGGAAAGACTTTTCTCTTATAAGTGTCCCTAGTTACATGCTGTCCCTTGGAAAGCTTTGAAATTCTGGCCTTCCATGAGGCCTTCTCACTAAGATTATATGTGATCGTCTCTCCTAGATATCTAAAACTGTCCACAATATCAATAAGACTTCCGTTAATATTAATTTTATTTATACACAAAGGATCAGTTATCATGAGTTTCGTTTTTTCGTAAGAAATCTTCAGTCCGACTTTTCCTGCTATTTCTTCCAAAGATGTTATTTGTTGCCGTGCTTCTGCTACTCCATTTGCAAGGAAAACCAAATCATCTGCAAAACCCAAGCAGTTAAGTTTGATGTTGTCTTTATGATAGCCAATTTGTATGGTTTCAGGATTAATTTCTCTCCATTTCCTAATGATGAATTCCAGAGCACAGTTAAAGAGTATTGGAGAGAGCCCATCGCCCTGTCTCAAGCCGGTTTTCGTCTCAAATGCCTCAGACAGTTCTCCTCTGAACTTTATTTTTGATTTTGTATCTGTTAAAGATAATTCAATCATTTTGATCAACTTCGGGTTGGGACCCAAATGCCTTAAAATTTTCAGTAAAGATGGCCTATGGATGCTGTCATACGCTTTTTTGAAATCAATAAAAGAGAGTACTAGTTGTTTGCCTCGTTTCCTGTAATATTGCATGATTAATTTTAGCGTTAATATTTGGTCAGCGCAACTTCGCCACGGTCGGAAACCCCCCTGGTATTCTCCCAATTCTAGATCTAGCTGATCTTTAATTCTGTTGTAAATTATTCGCGACAGTATCTTATATGTGCAATCTAGAAGCGAAATTCCCCTGTAGTTATCAGGATTGCTTCTGTCGCCTTTTTTGTGCAGTGGGTGAATAATCGCAGTTGTCCAGTGTTCTTCCAATCTTTCAGTTTCACAATATATATAATATCAAGTATCCTTTTATTTTATCACAACACAGCTAGATTCAACTATTCAAGAGCCATTTTCAAGTGTGAATGAAATAAATGAACAACATTGAATTAATGATAGTTTACGTTTCAATAATTTCAGAAGACCTAAAGAGAAAAGTGAGCATTCATTCAGTAAACTTTTACATTCTCTCAACTCCATGAATCTTTCAAAACTATAGTGAGGTCCACGTTATAATGGTAGTGTATGATTGACAATAATGTTCCTGTCCTTTTCTCTCATACAACAAAACAGATAGCGCTATCTCTCTCTAGCTTTGCAATATTGTCCGTTTTCCAGAATAGTTTATCTTTACTTTTGACAGTGACTGTACAAAAGTAGACAAACAATTCTCAGCCGCCATTTTTATTCTTCATTCTATCAAAATACTTTATTATACAAGTCGTAAAATTGATTTAAAATGTATTCTCAGAACAATTGGATCATTTTTAGACATTACCGTATGAGAAACACAAATCAAAATACCTGAAATGACATTTCAAAAGTTGATAACTAACCATCCTAGACTTCATCCTTGCTTCAGTTAGCCTACACGTATAGGTTAGACCTACTCGTACCGGTATAAATAATATTGAAAGGTTATTTCAGAATTATTTCCATTGAAATTACTTATTTTCAATAGGATTTCAATTTTTATATTATTTTAAAAGAAATTGGGAAATAATACCTACCAAATAACTCAATTTCTGTTGTTTTGAAATTCAGATTGGTGTATCACAGCTTTTTAAATTAGCCGCCATATCAGATTTGTATCAAAATAAAATCTGATCTCAGTTATGGAAGCAAATTTTCAAATCAAATTATGAAAAAAAAAATTATATCCTTGATTAATTTGACATTAAATTGATTATTTTATCTAGGAAATGATAATTATTTTCAAATCAAATTTAATGGGATGAATTGAGTAACAGATGTGTACACTCAGTGGCAAAATGGAGAGACTTGGCAACGTTTTTCTCCTATCTTTCTTCACTGCTATTAAAACGTGGACCTCACTATAGCGACAACACCTGAGAAGGAAAACACCAATAAATTTTGAAATCAAAACTAAAATATAAAATAAAAAGACAAATAAATTGTCAAAAAGAATTGACAAATTTATTCAAATTTTGACAATTTCCTTCTTCTTTTCATTTAATATGAATAATTACTACTATATCAACTTCTCAACTACACAAAATACTACAATATCTGAGCAATCAATTATAAATACTAAACTAGAAGCTCAAACTCGAGAGTAATGGAGCAATGCTTCTTCACAATTGCAATATATTCTTCACCATTTCCACTAAGTTATAGCATTGAAATCTTAATAGCTCATTCGAATACGTGCATCCCCAGTATATATGAAAAAAGTACGAATCATACAAATACTGATTTAAAAACTAGCTCAACAGGTGATAATTGAATACCATCATTGAGCAGACTGGCTTCATAGATGTGTTCAGGCCTATGGAGGTGTGAAAACCTTGGAGCAGTCAATTTGATAATTAGCTTACAGAAAAATAAAACCCTATTACTAGAAAAGTATATGTCACTCACTTTTAATTTAGGACAAACATAGGCTTTTACAACCAATCAATATTACTCTAATAATGTTACATTCAAAATTAGATGAAAATATTGTTACATTATAATAATTGGAATGCAAATACTGGTGCCAATCAGGATAGATTTCAATCAGCCTAAACCGAAGGATAAATTTCCAATCAGTCTTCCCTCTTCTAACTCCACCATTCTATGTGCATGATTTCTTCCAAAAAAGCACCAGTTTATACAAAACATAGCCTTTTGAATCTCTACAATCCAACTTACAGAATACATAGAGCAACAACAATTTAATCCAGCGGCCATTAAATATAATTGGGTACACACGTCTGAATGGGAGAGTGATTCATGGTCTGCTGGGATAATGATCAACAGAGCTCTGAACAAGGTGCACAATCCCGAAAAGGAGATCGACATCAAATTAGACCGCCATCTTGGGGACTGTGAAAGGCACTACAGAAGGAGGTTGGAAACATTGCGATTTCTGTGGAAGGTAATCACATGTTTCTCACTTACTGTACAGAAATTTGATTATCATTATCTTCGAGTGAATAATGAGGAATCGAATGAGAGGACAGAAGATTGATTGTATTTTTTGTAGAAGTGAGTTAGTTGAGTTCATGAAGTACTTTCTAATAGGAAACCACCGAGAAGCAATTTGCCGGCCGGGTTGGTCTAGTGCATTACAAACTTCGGTCTGCTAGCACCACCTGGTCCATGGGTTCGAATCCCGCCGATGGCATGGACGTTTGACCGTCTCATTAATCCACCAACGCTCTTCCCATTACCCACGCACAAGTAAAAAGCTCATGTTTTCATTTCAATTACTTGAAAAAATAATTCTTTCGTTCTTCAATTATTTTATTCATTCACTAGCAGGTAACCCATGCTCCGCAAGGATCTATTTAAAAACTTGACCGAGTGGAATCTTGAAGAGTTTGAAATAGGCCTAGAACCATCCTCGGTTGATTAAGAATCTATATGCAAAATTTCAAGTTAATCAGTCCAGTTGTTCAGACGTGATGATGCGTCAAACATAATTTTCTTATCTCGTACGTGTATGAGCCAGTTCTTTCCTTTATTACAGTATAGATAAGTTCTCCAACTTGGTGCTAACCTAATAAAGTGACAGAACTCAAAAATTGTTTAAAAACCTCCCTCAGCTTAATTCCAACCTGACAAAATTGGATTATTAATTTTGTTAACAATTTTAACCAAACGTTTCGAAGAGGTAGTCTCTCCAGATTATAGTTCTATATTAACATATTATTTATTGATATGTTTTCATGTCATATGAATGAAATTTGAACATTAATTCTGAAAAATCTAGAAGGAAAATTGAAATTTGGGCTTCGAGGTGCACGAGATGGATATTTTTAGAATCTATGTGTAGAATTTGGAGATCTAAATCATTCCCGTTTTTCCGGTATGCAATCCACAAGTTGACATGTTTTGATGCGAACAAACGAACACACGAACAAACACAACCCTACTCTCTCTTATATAGATTAAGCTGGCTTTTCTTATTAAGCTGCGTACAGACTTGACCCCCACGAACACACGCTTTCACTTTTTATCAGCTGATTCTATGCTATACTCTGTATGTTACTGTTCCTGTGCAAATACAGATATGAGAAGCTGAAAATCAGCCGATGAAAAAGAAAAATGCGCGTGTTCGGGGATCACAACACTCTGTACTCACCTTCATGGAGCATAGGCTTGTCAAATCTCCTCAAATCACAGAGCAGAGAAGATGTCATCGTGCTGGCCAATCCGATGCAAGTTGACATCCATTTCTTTTTGGCAGGCATTTTCTGTTAACATCCATCTGACCAATCAACCAGTTCCTTCCAGAAAAAGGAGTTCTTGTTATTGAATATTTAAGTAGTAGTCTAAAAGAATATCAATTTTGGTTTTTTCATGTTCCGAAATAAATTTAACTCAAATTTATTAAACTTAAATTCAACTCAAATGTATTTGGACTTTATTTATTATACCAAGTTTATTTATAGAGCGGAGCGGCCTTACTACTCTAAGTATTTTTAGTTGTTTTATTAGGAGTAGTACATCCCAATCGGGCTTATACGTCCACTCTTATTTCACATTTTTAAATCTTTCTTTGTTTTTTTGTATTATGTTTGTGAAATAAATGAGTTGATCGATTGATTGATTTCCTTTTCTGTACAAAGTAAACTCCAGTCAATGTAAGGTTTTGGGGGATGATGTTTGCAACACAATTTCTGACCTTGAAAATGTTTGGTATAAAAGTCATCACCCTTTATGGCCAGACACCATTTTTTTCTTTGTTTCTCGCACTTGAAAACACAACTAAGTTCAGTATAGAACTTAATCTATACCAAAACTATATATTAATCCTCATAAAATGTTCTTCAAGTTTTATCGGACAAACATCTCCGTATAAGACCATTTGCCAGTTTTGAGAGAAGGATATCTCGAAAACTATAGAGGATACGAAAATAGTTGTTATTTGACCGTACATACAGGGAGTTAATCTCTCTAATTAGTGAACACGACTATGAAGTAGCTTTTCTACAATAGGCTAGTAGTCCATACCCGATCTATGCAAGTATCTGGATGGAATTGACTATAAATCTATTAGCATGTTGTGAGTTATAGATTAACAGTATTAGGTTGAGGAAAGTTAAGCTTTAGAGCCTAATTGATTCACCTCACCTGAGTGATCATTTAATACAACGGTGTTACAAAAAATTGATCCAAACTAAATACAGAAAAAATTCAAACTGTATTCCAGAGAATATCTCGAAATACTATAAAGGCAGCATATCAATTGACGAGTGAAAGATCAAATTTTTATTCCACGTTCCGTTTGTGTTTCAAATTACTTTTTACGACATTTCATTGAACTCTGATTCCAGTTGACATAGATAAGGAGGCAACAGAGAATATCCCAGAGAGAAATGCATTATTTAGAGTATAATAGTACACCCACAGCCTGTCTTAGTGGCTTATCAACGGAATTCCGGCATCCCTTCACTAACTGCATAAAGGTCATTAGCATTTAAGATAACACTGGACATACGAACGCGGAAGCTACGTTTTCAATTAAATCATTCATTTTCCTCAGATAGTGGAACGAAACTATGTTGCAAATAGAATTTTATTGTAAGTTCAAGAAGCAAAAATAAAAAATTCAAGTACCCTTCTTTAATTTTTTTCTTGATATTAGTAGCCCTAAGTAGCTTATATTAGATATAAGTAGCCCTAACCAGAATGTAAATAATAGATTGTAACTATTAAAACTGTAAAATTTTACCACAAAGTTACGATATTATTATATGTGATACTGGGTATTCTTGCAGTTTTAGATATATAGTAGAGATATGAATGTTATATAAAAATGATAAGATTCTAACGATATGTTACAATCTCAACACAAGATAGCCTACACAATAAATTTCCTTACACGTCTCAAGACATCTCCTATTAGATTTTATTGATTGTTATTCATTAATTTTTCTTGAATTCCATTCATTCTATCTTTTTAGACAACTACGGTCTACCTATTTGAACTGAAAATTTCACATTAGAATCTTGAGAGTACACGAAATTGTGGCTCAGCCGACACCTTTGCATGGTATATTTGTATATTTCTTCTATTTTTCGTCTTATTTCATTCTCATAATTTTATAATTAGCTATTTTTATAATTTATTATTTTCTATCTTCTTTTAAATGAGAATTGTATTATGTTGGAAATTATTGTATAGTGTGAAGGAGGCAAAATGGGTTTTTACCTGTTGTCTCCATGAATAAATAAATAAATAAATGAATAAACTCGAGGCTCTTTTATTAGATCAGAATCAATTGACGAGTGAAAGATCAAATTTTTATTCCACGTTCCGTTCGTGTTTCAAATTACTTTTTACGACATTTCATTGAACTCTGATTCCAGTTGACATAGATAAGGAGGCAACAGAGAATATCCCAGAGAGAAATGCATTATTTAGAGTATAATAGTACACCCACAGCCTGTCTTAGTGGCTTATCAACGGAATTCCGGCATCCCTTCACTAACTGCATAAAGGTCATTAGCATTTAAGATAACACTGGACATACGAACGCGGAAGCTACGTTTTCAATTAAATCATTCATTTTCCTCAGATAGTGGAACGAAACTATGTTGCAAATAGAATTTTATTGTAAGTTCAAGAAGCAAAAATAAAAAATTCAAGTACCCTTCTTTAATTTTTTTCTTGATATTAGTAGCCCTAAGTAGCTTATATTAGATATAAGTAGCCCTAACCAGAATGTAAATAATAGATTGTAACTATTAAAACTGTAAAATTTTACCACAAAGTTACGATATTATTATATGTGATACTGGGTATTCTTGCAGTTTTAGGTATATAGTAGAAATATGAATGCTATATATGTTAAGATTCTAACTATATGTTACAATCTCAACACAAGACTACACAATAAAATTCCTTACACATCTCAAGACATCTCCTATTAGATTTTATTGATTGTTATTCATTAATTTTTCTTGAATTCCATTCATTCTATCTTTTTAGACAACTACGGTCTACCTATTTGAACTGAAAATTTCACATTAGAATCTTGAGAGTACACGAAATTGTGGCTCAGCCGACACCTTTGCATGGTATATTTGTATATTTCTTCTATTTTTCGTCTTATTTCATTCTCATAATTTTATAATTAGCTATTTTTATAATTTATTATTTTCTATCTTCTTTTAAATGAGAATTGTATTATGTTGGAAATTATTGTATAGTGTGAAGGAGGCAAAATGGGTTTTTACCTGTTGTCTCCATGAATAAATAAATAAATAAATGAATAAACTCGAGGCTCTTTTATTAGATCAGAACCAATTGGCGTTAGTTGGCTTGCCCAAAGTTCTTGGCGACTCTTTATAACTTCTGGCAAATAATATTTTTCCAGTCAGAAGAACATTATTTTGATCTGCAGTACTGTGCAAGTTCACTTGAACTGGGTGACATTATATTGGATCTGCTGTTTAGATAAGGGTTACATACATGCATTATTCAAATACTCTCAACTATCTTCTCTGATACATCACTGCACCTTCCTTCACTGCTCTAGGTTTTGAACCATAGTTCTTGTATTAGCAGAGAAAACTTATACGAGATTGTTTTATTCTATAACAATAATAATAATAATATCAAGTGACCTGGCTGACCCTGACTCAGGTCTGGTGTCAAAGTTTTCAGGTAGCACCTGATCAATTTCAGGGGCTCTGACATGATCTAACGACTGCTTTTTAGGCAGCCGGGACCCAAGACCTTTTTTCTATGGTACTAAGCTACAATTAAATCAAATACAAAATGCTCAACAGTTCCAATTGTGTACAATATATTCAATTAAACTTGTTGTTTTGAATTGAGTGATATTGTATTAGATATACTGCTCATATAAAAGTTAAATTGTGTTGATTTGACTCCAGTATTGGTGAAGGATATTTTTTGGATACTCTATCATAGTTGGCTAAAATAAAATCAACCTTCGAGTTGTAGTATATTTTTGAATACTCAATTATAGTGAGCTACAATAAAGTCAAATCCAGAACAACTCAACAGCTGCGATGATAATATGACATAACGATGGCTTTGAAGTTGCACGACACCGCCTACACTGACATTGATTGAAGTTGGCGTAATTGAGTTATAATTTGCCGGACGGTGACTTGATTCAATGGATATCATCATGGTTTAATTGCAGCAATTGCTCAATCATACGTCGCACTGGTTGCTTCCAGCTCGTCATTTTGACATTGTCAGTTCATATCAGAGGTATTTCAATCAAGGGTATTTTCCAGCTCTTATGAAACGGGAGAATCATTGAGAATCTTCAAAATTGATTCGTTTGAAAGGTATCTTGTATGTGCTATGCACTGGATTTAACTCTTATCATTCAGTATTATTATGACAATAACGCGGCTCTTGTGGAACTTTTATGAAACTGGGAAATCACATGAAATATGGTGGGACTCACATCAAACTGACAGCATTGGCTGAATGGGGAACATTGATGATATAAGGAAAAGAATGCTGACAGTGCAAACTGAATCTTTCACAATAAATATGGAGTTCAGTCATAGAGAATATTGAAAGCACTGGAAACAGATTCTTCTCCATGAGCCATCAAAGATCAAACCAGGGTACAATTATCACCCATTAATATAATCATTATATTCGTATGTTCAATATAATCATTATATTCGTATGTTCATTGAATATTTTCGTTAACACTGTCTGACCATGAGAGTTTATTATTTTTGTGTAGTTGAGATAATTGTGGTAATTATTCATATTAAAGACTAAAAAAATGTCAAAAACCACAGATTCAATTGAACAAACTCTGTTTATCAGAGATTGTCAATGTTGTAATAACCGGAACCGGTGTTTCTAACTTTCAATAAAATTTGTGGTTTTTGACAATTTCTTAGTCTTTTCATCTTAGAATTGTAATCTTCATTTCTAGATATGCTGAGAAACTCATAAATGACTAAATAGTACGAATATTTTACGTATTTTAGTAAAGTCTTCTATATATTTCCAGACCCCCATGTAAAATCCCTCAATACGGTATTTCTACTAATAGAATGTCAGTAAACAGGAGTTTTCCTCTAGTAGAGAACTGGAAATCACCCTAGAGCAAGAAATTGATTTGGAAATTTTCCTCCTTCTAATTTAACATAGCTCTCCTAATTTCTGCATTTTTCAAGGCGTTTTAAAGTCTGATTTTAAGGGGCGATTTCCGAGCACGGGATCTATAAGTTCTGGACTTACAAAGTCCAGGACTGAAATAAGCGCTCGGGTCTAAATCGACTTTCTGAGTCACGATTTTATCTTCTAAACTCCGGGGTCTATAAAGTTCTCGACTTATTTGAGTCCACGACTTTAATGTAGTAAACATGAGGGAAATTCACAATATTTTGCTGTTATATTGTTGGCATTATAGCAAAACGAAAACAGCTGATTGCAGCTGGATAATTCAAATGAGCATGCTCTCCAAACTATTTTGTGAAAATACGTTTCGATTTCTTTGTAGGAATATTGAAAGCACTGGAAACAGATTCTTCTCCATGAGGCATGTAAGATCAAACCAGGGTACAATCATCAGTGATTCATTGAATTTTCGTTAACACTGTCTGATCATGAGAGTTTTTATTTTTGTGTAAGTTAGTTGAGAAGTTGATATTGTGGTAATTATTCATATTGAATAAAAAGACTAAGAAATTGTCAAAAACCACAGATTTTATTTATTTATCATTTACAATCAACTTAAGGACAAAGAAACAGACTACAGTCCAAAACTTCTTTTCATCCCAATTTCATAAAATAAATTGTCCAAATAAAGGTTATGTGCGACTTTCCAATTCTTCACTAATTTCCACATTGAAACAAAACACAAACACTTGAAACAATTAATTTGTAATTTAGAAAGATTTTATTGAAAAAACTCAGTTTATCAGAGATTGACAATGTTGTAACAACCAAGACCGGTCTTTCTAACTTTAAATAAAATATGCGGTTTTAGAAAATGTCGTAGTCTTTTTATTCAAGAGTTTTTTTATCTTAAAATTGTAATCTTCATTTCTAGATATGCTGAGAAACTCATGAATAACTAAATAGTATGAATATTTTACGTCTTTTAGTAGAGTTTATATATAACGTTTCCATGTATATTTCCATACACTCATGTAAATTTCCCCAATACGGTACTTCTCCAGTAATAGAATATCAGAAAACAGGAGTTCTCCTCTAGTAGAGAACTGGAAATCCCCCTAGAGCAAGAAATTGATTTGGAAATCCTCCTCCTTCTAATTTAACATAGCTCTCTCCCAATTTCTGCATTTTTCAAGGCGTTTTAAAGTCTGATTTTTAGGGGCGATTTCCGAGCTTGGGATCTATAAGTTCTGGACTTACAAAGTCCAGGACTGAAATAAGCGCTCGGGTCCAATCGACTATCTGAGTCACGATTTTATCTTCTAAACTCCGGGGTCTATAAAGTTCACGCCGTATTTGAGTCCAGGACTTTAATGTAGTAAACATGAGGGAAATTCACTATATTTTGCTGTTATATTTTTGGCATTATAGCAAAACGAAAACAGCTGATTGCAGCGGGATAATTCAAATTAGCATGCTCTCCAAACTATTTTGTGAAAATACGTTTCGATTTCTTTGTAGGCCTATTCAAAGCAAAACCTAACCTTTTGAAAGATGAATGAATAAATATTTCATTTTACTTTATGCTATTTTTGATCATTGATCCTAACCAGTGATTTTGGAATAAAATTTTCATTAGGCTATTGAGTTTGGAAATGTATTTTTTTGAGAAAAAAACTGGAATAATAATTTATTAATGTTAATTAATATGTTGAATATGACATTGATTAATAACATTCAGATTGGAATATAAATTCCAAGCCAATCCTTGTATTATTTTTCTTGAACATTTTTAGGTTATGTCACATTCGTAAAATAGGGTTAGTTTTTTACGCATAATTCTGATACAATTTTATTGCAAACTAAACTTGCAAACTATAAATTATGAATTTAGATGACTAATCCAAATAATTTAGGTATTCCATGACATCTATTTGGCTTTTCATCTACTCCAAAACAACTGAATATTGTGTTTGCTAAGTTAAGTCTAGAACTTAAATTTAAACCCTACCCCAGTCGAGGGTTTAAAATTACGCTGTTTTAAGTTCTGGACTTAACGATTTTTAATAAATCCTCGACTCGGAAAGAGGTGAGAATCTATTTCAAGTCCTGGACTTATAAGCCCTTCACTCAGAAAGCGAAATTATAAACTCCAGGGTCTAACGTGATCTCTAAACTCCAGAGTCTATTTAAGTCCTCAACTACGTTAACGTTCTGACTCGGAAAGCCAATTTTCTGACTTTAGTGTTTAAAGCCAGTTAAAGTCTAGAACTTATGTAAATCCCGAGCTCGGAAACCGGCCCTTATTGTTCCATTCTAACTATTTTCGAACAATTTATATTTTTTTAAATATAGGCCTATCTAGAATATTATGACTCACATTTAGGTGAAGATATGAGTCATATTAGTAACACAGCAAATCATATTAGTTTATTTCCACTCTTGTTCTCCAAATTTTCAAAATTGTCACGTACTAAATAACTCCTACAACAACATATTGAAGTGGAATCTCTAGAAAAAGACTTTCCAACTCATGCCCCAGTAACCTTTCCTTGCTTATTCAACTAATTGCCAACCCATCCATTGTCAACTCGAATCCCTGTTACATATATGTTGCTTGCAAGACCTTTGCTAGGGACAAAACCTTTCTGGGGGCAAAAATGTTATAGCAAGGCTCAAAAAGCACTTAGTCGGAATTGTTCTATCGAATGCCTTGGATAGGTCAACGCGAAGAAGCTCAAGCCATTGTTCAAGCTATGCGCACATAATCTATAAACTTCTTTTGTTACGTAAGGTTTTTTTCCTTTTTCGAAGCGCGCCGCTCTTGAACCAGGAACAAAATGAAGCAAATAATGATTAGATAGTGGGAGAGAGATAGAGACAGAGGAGGGAAAGAATGTGGGAACTGAGAGACAGAAATGGAGAAAGAATGTGAAGGTAGAGAGAGAAAGAGAGGATACGATGAGAAGGAGAGACAATGAGGAGAGGTAGAAATACCTCAACTCATTGTCCAGGGGATAATGATGGAAAAATAGAGGAGAAGGAGAATTAAGATACTTTTTCACCTTGATGCATTTTTTGCATTCCTCAGATCAATCTTGGATGAAGAACCGGGAGAAATACAATTGATAACAACAATAAGTAGGCTATAAGCCTAAAAATATGTAATGGTGAGGAGAGAACCTACATCAAATATGTAAGCTGGGTACAAAAATGTTAATAAAATGCGAGAAAAGAATAACAAAATCGTGAATAAGAGAGGACTCTCAACAGCATATACAAATATTTTATACTACCAGATAACTTGTGCTCCGCAAGGGTCTAATTAAAAACTTGACAAACTGAAAACTTGACCTACTGAAGCCTTGAAGAATTCAAAATAAGCCTATAAACATCCTCGGTGAATTAAGAAGCTATATACAGAATTTAAAGTTAATCAGTCCAGGTATCCCAATTCAATTCAATTCAATTTAATTTTTCCTTCTGAATACAATTCAAAGCAGACGTGATGATGCGTCGTCATTCGTGAATTTCCTATCCCGCAAGTGTATAAGCCTCAATTCCTCCCTTTTTTATAAAAGAGATGATTAGATAGCCAGCAGTCACACAATCATTAATCAATTAATGCAATTATCACTTGGGATTATTGGGAGAGAAATAGCAGATGATCCCTACCACCTCTCTCCAGAATTCATAAGAATAATTCTAGAATTTATTCCTACATTCACCATTTTCATATGACCTTCTAATCTGAAGCCCTATTTTGATAAATTTCAAAAATCAAGCAAAGAAAATTATCATGATAAAATTATCATTCCAAAGTCCTCTTTGGAGTTGATTGTATCCGAATACCAAATTTAAACAACGACTTCTATAGGAATTCCCAAATTCCGGAAGACATACAGTAGAATTCTTAACATGGCCTCAGTTGTTCCAATTCGATGTCGTTAGTTACATTTAAGACGAATGTAAATGATATAGTAAGTATTGAACTTTCTTCAGCTTTGCATTGCAATGAACAAAACGTTTTTGAATCAAAATTAAAATTGCATTCGTATTCCCTATTAGTCACTGAGCAAGGTATCTTGATTTAATTAATTTCAAACTAAATTTCATGATTATAAGCAACAATATTTTCATTATTTGTCAATATGAGTCTTGAAAAAATAACCACACAACGGCACAATCTCAAGTCTGCGAACACAACTGATGAAAATTCATGAAAAGAGTTTTCCGCTTTGTACAGCTGTCGAAGAATTTCGGAAAATTGTTGGCTTTGAATGCAGCCAGAAAAGATAGAATGCTGAATGGCCGTAATAAAAGTGAGGCGGATATGAAATTGTTGGTCATTCGCTTTAATATCGTGCAGACGAGTTTGAAAAATGGGGTGGTTGCAGACTCTCAATTTTGTAGTAGCAAGAAAGAAAATAGAGAAGAGAAGAATGGTTCAGAGAGGGTGGGATAAGAATAAAGGGAGAGAGAGAGTGTGTGTGGAGAAGAGAAGTCTGAAAAATGGGGTGGCTCTCAATTCTCGCTTTCTAATAGAGGAGGGAAAGAGGAAGAATAGGAGTGGAAAGAAGGGTAACGGGATAGCTAATGAGAGAGATAGAGATGGATAGAGAGAGAGAAAGAGAGAGAGAGAGATTAGATTAGATTACATTAGATTTCTTTATTTATGTATGTTACAATATTTACTGACTTATACACTAATTAACATTAAATGACGATAATGCTAGTTGTTCAATGAATTTCACAAAGTATAAATAATAATTAATCAATGAGAATAAATATAGAATGCAATTAGAATAACGATAATATAATAATGTAATGTAACTTCATAAATCGGCGGTGTTTCAACAAATAATTGTCGATTCTTTTAGAAGGATATAAAATATCCTTCTCATTAACACACGACCGGGTAGAGAGAGAGAGAAAGAAAGAGAGAGAGAGAGAGAGAGTGTGAGTGAGGAAAAGGAAGAGGGAAATCAAAGAGAAGCGCGAGATTTCGAGGAAAGAGATAAAGGGTCTGGAAGAGAGTGTAACCCTAAGTATTCAGAAGGAGGGATATATAAGAAAAATAAAAATATAAGGAAAAGGAAAACTTAAGGAAAAGAGAAGAAGAAGAAGAAGAAGAGAGAGAGAAGAGTGCAAAAAGAGAAAGGTAAATGAAGAAAAGATAGAAGAAATAACAGAAATCATGAGAAGTGAGAGAAGAAGAAAACAAGATGAAAAGAGTAAGTGGGAGTAGTAGAATTATGAAGTGAGAAGCATCATGAGGAGAAAGGGTCAGTCAGTGAGAGGATTTTTTACAAAAAAATAGAATATAAGATTAGTTGAAGAGGATGAGTAAATAAAGATAAGAACAAAAAAAGAGTCAGTGAGAGAATTTTCACAAAAATGGGATTAAAGTTAAAGAGGATGGGTGAAGAAAGAGAAGAACAAAGAGAAAAAGGGCAAAGAAGAGAAGGGATAAGAGAAAGAATGTGAGAGAGTGAGGAAGAGGGGAAACGAAGATGTGGCAGACATCATAAACTGAGGAAAGAGGGGTCAGTGAGAGAATGTTTTAATAAAGCGGGATAATATCTCGCAGCCATCGCACTAAACAGCAAACTGCAAATATCTCCAAGGAGAAGCAGAGACAAATAATATCTCAAAGTACTGTCTGACTCGTCTACGTGCAACGACAAAATGATTCATAAAATAAGATACATTAAATAATATAAATAAAATAAGTGAATACAGAATATAACGGAGAATCTTGGTAGTGTTAATATAGTATGGATTAACCTGTAATGATTGGATGATAATAAATTATGAGACTACCGATATGAAACCATGAGCCTATGTCTAGTTACACACACACATCGATGCAACTAGACATCTTCTAACTAGATATCTTTCGACGTACGATTTTTCACCGTCCTTATGAATTATATTACAATGAGCATAACTTTACAAACACTGTATATTATGATGAATATCTCAACTCATCATGTGTTTGCCAAGTTCCATTAAATCTGGTAGAATTTATAAGAAAGGCAAAAAATTTTACTTCCAGAAATCGATGTGTGTGTAACTGGCGTATAGACTGAGTTATACTAGCAGTTAATATAAATAATAAAACTTTTAACATAGTAACATCAGCGTATGGGGTGATTATATAATTATTGCATCATTGATAAACTATACTATAGTCTGTTCATCGAAAAAAGAGACAAAACATAGTTTCACAAACAAAAGTTTGTGCTTGTTAAGTATAAAAGTTGGTAAAGTGTCGATTCGAGCACTGCCAATTTATAACTATTAAAGTCATAAAATCTCTAGCTCTAAAATATTAAAGCCATATTTTACCATATTTCATTATAGCATATTCACGTTAACTATTTCATGGTAATTTCAAATTGCATTTCGTCTTTCCATATCAGTATCATTTATTCAGTATCAGTGTTCAGTATTATTTTTTATTCAGTAATACAATCTTGTACATGCATTATAAAGTTGTCTGTAAGTTATTAGAAGTTATAAGTGTTATTATATACTGTAGGGTATATCGTGAGCCAGTATATATTGTAATCTATATATTCAAAGAAATCCAATCTGAACTCTTCAACAATTAAAAAGTAATAAATGATTTAACCCTTCAAACTAATAGGCCTACATGATGCTCCACGAGTAGGTTGGAACAAAAGTAAGGTTTATCACGATAATAGAGTACACAGAACTTCTTTTGAAAGAGACATACAGTGTTATTGATTATGTCCATATACCACCTAGTCTTCCCAAATGACCTGTTAGCTCCACATCAAGGACAGGTGGATGAATTCACAATTTTAATCATGGAAATGAACATCAGTTAGATAGCCTCGGTCATTGAAAAGTTCGTGATAAGTCAAGCAAAGGGTGTGGTCACACAAGATTCATGATTTGTACTAGTGTCTCATCTAGTACAGTTGTTAATCCTATGGACAGGGACCATATTGGACATAAAGTTTCACTTTTTACAAGGGGTAGTGAATGTTCAGGGCGGATTTATACCTCATAACAATGGAAGAACTATTACTTAGAACCAGAGAGTATAGAATGGAAGTACAATCTGCAAGAAACTCACATGCACTACTAGGGTTTGTTCGATCCTGATAATCTTGTTCCACCTATAACTTTACTTATTTACTTAGCATTCATAGAATTTAAGGTGTATTCCTAATTTCTATTCTGTATATAACAAATAGGTTCTACTCTGTGCTTCTAGAAGTTATCAACTCATCTACATATTTATTATCTGTTCTGAATATGTTAATTTTTTAATTTTAATTTGTTCCCATTATAATGTAGTGTTAGTATGCAATGGGTCTTGCGAGACCTGGCAATACATTGTCATTTGTGATAAAGAATCAATCAATCAATAAAGAGTCAATAACTACTAATTTATTTATTCCATTCACACATGCACATAATCAAAGCAATGATTGGGAGAGAAAGAACAGAATTAATCCAAAACTATTCCTCTCCCGAATTTAGTTGATGAGTCTGAATGAAGCTATGGTAACAATTTTTATAACTTCACCGTCCAAAAATAATTATTGTAGTTTGATTTCAATTGAGTTTTTCAAATTCAGATTTATTGCCATCAATTAACAGAATAGATGGATAGATTCCAAAAAATTTAATAGTTGATCAAATATAATTTTCCTAAGCATTATATCAATCAAGTATGGAAGCATAGCCACTTCTAATACATTAGAAGTGTATTAGAGGTGGCTATGATGGAAGTCATCATCTTTGAAACTCGAGTTACAGCGTTGAAAGTACATTTCAAACTTTTTTTTTGTAGAGTATACCATAGAGAAAAAATAGCATATCTTTCTCTAAGGGCATACCAACTACAGACTCAATTTGAAAAGTTTAATGTCACTATGATGGATTTCAAGCCTCAATTATTGTGTAATCCTTCAATTGAATCATAATGATGATTCAGTGGGTCATTTAATTCTACTGGAAAAAAGCTACATTTTACAACAAACAATGATTGACCTTGTAGGCTGATGATTAATCCCGTTTTCCTATTGTTAAGTTTTCCAGCCAGCTTCCTACAGTGCAATTCACTAAGGTCTGTCAGCATTGTATTAATTGAAAGCATAGGTGTTATTTATAATAAATGCTGCAAAAAGTGAATCTCACTATATCTTCCTTTTTTCCCAAGAGAAATGATGTATATTACGAACAATTGAAAATGATACACAGTAAACAATAATGATAAATGTTAGAGTATGTCTTCATGGTAGAAAATAGGTAGTGAGTAACTCATCAATATTTCATAAATTATGTTAATATTTCACGTTATCAATAATTCATCAATATTTCACGTTATCAATAATTCATCAATATTTTATCGCAAACATTCTTGTATTCCAAGTATTCCAAGTATTCCACCAGTTCATGGACCTCAAGCGGAAGCTGAATCATGTACAACATTTTTTGTTTGTGGAAAAAGTTGCCTAAAAAATACCTTGATTAGCAAAATAGAATGTATTTGGGAGAGAGCATACACTGTGTATCACTTCATTTTAATTACAAAATAAATTCATCAAAATCTCTGTATCTGTATGTAATTTATTGAATCTAACCCTCAAATTAAAATATAGATTTTTCTTTAAAATTCATCAATGCTAATTGTACGGCAATGCAATGTAAATCAAAACGCGATTAAGCTCTACGAAATTAAAAGGATATGATTATAAGGAAATGCCGGTTGCACAACACAACAGCCGGTTGAATTTTAACCGTGATTAATTCCACGAGAACAAATCACAGAAGCGTCTTTCTAAAAACGCTTTCTCTGATTGGTTCTCGTGAAATAAATCACGGTTAGAATTTAACCGGCTGTTGTGCAACCGGGTCTATCAAATTTAATAAACGTATGTCGAAATGAACCATTAAATCTTGAACTCGCTCAATAAGAAGAAACAAATAACTTTAAACAAAAGTAGCAGCTGTTTATAACATAAAATAAATTACCAATACCTCTTGGAAATTCTATAATAACCCAGGTGTTGGCATGTGTTGATTGACAAAGTTTGTTATTTTAATCAAATCAATTTCGGAGTCCACCACGCTTGGGTGCAAAATTTTCAGTTTTATTTTCAACTTTCCAAGGCAAAAAGGCAAATAACATCATGCCTAATAACGTCAAATTGGAAGTGGTTGCGCTTGAGAACGACACAGATATTCGCATGTCTGTAGGCAAAAAATGCGATGGAAATGGTGAGCATAATACTTTTACTAGAATCTCATGTGAATTCTTCCTAGGTTGATGTTTATGTAGGTGGAAAAAGTCAATAAAATTGATATCAGATCTTTTGATTATAAGAAAAAATAAAACATGGCTCTAATACTGGATACCCAAATTACCTAGATCACAAAATATTTCATCAATAAACATTTTTTGCTTATGATGTTACCAAAAAATCTGGAAAAAATTGGGATGCTTTCTTGCCATTTCACATTTTAATTAATAATAGAACTACGTTTACACAGAAGTTATTAACAAAATGTTAATAACTTTCCTTAAGTTGCGTTTACACCAAAGTTATTAACAAATTGTTATTAACTTAATCCTTATAGATTCTATTAGATTGAACAGAACTTAACAAACACATGATGAACATAATTATGTGTTTGTCAAGTTCCGTTTAATCTAATAGAATCTATAAGAATTAAGTTATAAACATTTTGTTGATAACTTTGGTGTAAACGCAGCTTTATAGAATAGAATGGAATATGTTTTTATTTCACATAAAAACAAATAAAAGATTAATAGATTCTCAAAGACATTCTCAAAATAGATTCAAATTAAAGACAAATAATATAGATTCTATTAGATTGCACGGAACTTGACAAACACATATGTTCATCATGCGTTTTCAAGTTCTGTTCAATCTAATAGAATCTATAAGGATCAAGCTATTAGTATTCTGTTTATAACTTTGGTGTAAACCCAGCTTAAGTCTCAACATATTCGACAATTTTTTAAAACATCAGAAGAAGGAATGGAGTTTGAGATTACAATTTAATTGTTTCAAGCCGAAACATGTGAATAATGAAAACATAGGCTTATCTTTTAGGTAGAGGGGGGAGTGCACTTTCCAATCTTTCCCATATTCCACTGACTTTGTCCTTTCCATTGTTCACTGAACTATAAAGCGGGAAGGCATTTGTTGACAAATTGTTGCTCAATTCAATCAATCAATCCATTTATTTCACAAACAACCATAATACAGAATAAAAAAGAAAGATATAAAAGTGGACAACCCTAGACAATTTGATGCTCTCTGTTATTCATATAAGACTTGACCTTCCAATGCATCTGAGGGTATGATCATTTTGGATGTGTATATGTGCAAGTGCACGCATGTTCATGCATGACGAAGCGCACAGATGAGAAAAAATCTGGAAATAGCAATAGGAACACTCACACTGAACGTGTGCACTCGCTGGATGTATTCAGTGTGAACAGCTACATATGTTTCAATGGTTCTTTCCACATTTTGTTTCTCGGCTCATGCATGATCTGCCTTGCACATACAGTGCATAAACATAACTTATTTTTGGACAATTTCTATCCAAATTTAGGAAAGAACAGTTTCTGGCTTTAAGCCTGTTGTTCCTTCCCCAATCATTCATAGTTGAGAATGATATTGTATCTATCAATGTATAAATTAAATTAATACATGCATTCAATGTGATCATACACTTCTAAAATCATTCTAAATTCAAAATTTCTAGCTAATATAAATTCTTGGACAGAACTTTGAACTTTAAATTTCCTCAGTAAGAGCATAACCTTATTTTTTTCGGACATTTCATAATTTATCAAATTTGGGCTATAGTTTTGGGCTATGCCTGTTGTTCTATCCCGATCATATTCATATGATTTGTAATTATATCAACGAATGAATAAATAAATACTTCTGATTGAGTTGCAAATTGGGTTGAGACTTTCTAATCAAAAGAACAAGTTTATATAGAGATTGTCGGTCATTATAGTATAAATAATTTCAGTTCTTTTACAACTATAGTATAGTTTTACATAGTTGGATACAAAATACAGTCCCTATAATAACTTGTTTTCTACCAATAGAATTTTAGAAGGTATGAAATTGTATGAGAATTTCAACATTGTTGGCACATTAGGAAATTATTCAATTTATTACTGTGTCATCACTAATATCAATTTTATTCAGCTGAAGGTGAAAAATATGGCAAATGAATGTTAAGTACTAATGTGATGCTATAACACAAAAAATCTTAGACCGGTTGCTCAAAAGCCAGGTTAAATTTTAACCGTGATTAATTCCACAAGAACAATTGGAGAAGTCCTTTTTGATAAGACGGCTTCTCTCCGTGGGATTAATCACGATTGAAATTGAACCGGCTTTTGTGCAACCGGCACTTAGAGTTTCAACACCAAAGGTACCAAAAAGTTGTTATCAGCACAGCACGGGGGCCGAATTTTCAAAAACTTTGAGTAGCCTCAATAACTGATCTGGGGGAGGGGGCGCTATTTAACACCTTCCAAAATAGGAGGATCCAGAAACGTTTTGATATTTCGAGATTCTTGGGTATACTTCTAGGCATGATTACAACAACATCTATGCTTGAGATGCAGTTAGATCTATTCAGATGGTTCTCTAATATGTTTTTACAATGACAATTTTTGTTGATTAAAATATTCTTAATAGATATGATACAGTACGTCAATAAAAGGGTGACAATAATTTTTACAGTTTTAAAAATTCCATTTTCTATTTACAACAAGTTTTTGGTTGGGTTTCAGCCCACTCAGGCCTTATGAAGTCGGCGCCAGTGGTTATCAGGTTCAAGTTCAAATACTATCATGATTCATAATCACATTAAACTGATATTGAAATGTTTTAGAAGATATGATTTTAGATGGAATAAAATCACCCATGGAGCTTCAGGTCTTTCAATTAATGAACAGAAAATGATGATAATTCAGTTCGACAAGTACCATAAAAATTGATCATAGATAAATTCATTTTATCAATATTGTTACATTATTTGTAAAAACATGAATTTCTCTGTTACAGAAGTTTCCCCATACAATTATGGGGGTGAGAAACAAGGATACAATTACGAAGGCGGAAATTATGAAGGAGGTTGCTATGAAGGTGGAAATAAAGGAGTTTCATCCTACAATTATGCAGGAGGAAACCAAGGATACAACAATGATATTAACAATAATGACTGGGATGTGAATACAGGAGTCTCTGCTTATAATTACGAAGGTGGTAATAAAGGATACGATTGTGGAAATAAAGGAATATCAGCATACAACTATGAAGGTGGAAATAGTGGATATTATGGAGGAGACAAAGCATACAATTATGGAGGAGGAAATCAAGGAATTTCTGCCTATAATTATGAAGGTGGAAAACAAAATTATGAATGTGGAAAAGGAGCATCTGCTTACAATTATGAAGGTGGAAATAAAGGAATATCTGCTTATAATTATGAAGGAGGAAATCAAGGATATGATTGTGGAAATCAAGGAATATCTGCCTATAATTATGATGGTGGGAATAAAGGATATTACGGAGGAGACAAAGCATATAACTATGAGGGAGGAAATAAGGGAATATCTGCTTATAATTATGAAGCCGGAAATCAAGGTTATGATTGTGGAAATAAAGGAATATCTGCTTACAACTACGAAGGTGGAAATAAGGGATATTATGGAGGAGACAAAGCATACAATTATGAAGGAGGAAATCAAGGAATATCTGCCTATAATTATGAAGGTGGAAAACAAAATTATGAATGTGGAAAAGGAGCATCTGCTTACAACTATGAGGGTGGGAATAAAGGAATATCGGCCTATAATTATGGAGGAAACCAAGGTCATGATTGTGGAAATAAAGGAATATCTGCTTATAATTATGATGCTGGAAATAAGGGATATTATGGGGGAGACAAAGCATACAACTATGAGGGAGGAAATAAAGGAATATCTGCTTACAATTATGAAGGTGGGAAGCAAAATTATGAATGTGGAAAAGGAGCATCAGCTTACAATTATGAAGGTGGAAATAAAGGAATATCTGCTTATAATTATGAAGGTGGAAAGCAAAATTATGAATGTGGAAAAGGAGCATCAGCTTACAATTATGAAGGTGGAAATAAAGGAATATCTGCTTATAATTATGAAGGTGGAAAGCAAAATTATGAATGTGGAAAAGGAGCATCAGCTTACAATTATGAAGGTGGAAATAAAGGAATATCTGCTTATAATTATGGTGGTGGAAAACAAGATTATGAATGTGGAAAAGGAGCATCAGCTTACAATTATGAAGGTGGAAATAAAGGAATATCTGCTTATAATTATGAAGGTGGAAAACAAAATTATGAATGTGGAAAAGGAGCATCAGCTTACAACTATGAGGGAGGAAATAAAGGAATATCTGCTTATAATTATGGTGGTGGAAAACAAGATTATGAATGTGGAAAAGGAGCATCAGCTTACAACTATGAGGGAGGAAATAAAGGAATATCTGCTTATAATTATGGTGGTGGAAAACAAGATTATGAATGTGGAAAAGGAGCATCAGCCTATAACTATGAAGGTGGAAAACAAGATTATGAATGCGGAAAGGGAGCATCAGCCTATAACTATGAAGGTGGAAATAAGGGTTATAGTTCTGGAGGTGGTAATAAATGTGTTTCAGAAATGAAGAAGAATTCAAAGGGCTGTTCACCAAGCAAAACTCAAATATCAAAAAAGCAATGTAAGAAATGTGATACAAAACCTGCATGCTAGAATTTCACTCCAAGACAATCAACCTACAGAAACTAGAATTGAACTCCTCGAATCTACTTGACAAGATCATATACTGAAATAAGGCAACATCATTGGACTGACTTCATCCTGGACATTGAGGTATGATATTGTACTCCATCCTAATATCAATGAGTGCTTGATTATTGCTGGGAATTCTTAAAAATTCTTGATTTATTGAAAAAATTTGGTACAAAAAAATAGTATGCTCAACAACCAAAGACATGCTTTACTTGAAAAAAAATAATGGATTTTCTCTTCCTTTTGGCCTTGGAATAAACTTGATTTGGAAATACTACACTGTCTTTTCCATTCAGCTTCATTGATACTTTGAATATAATAAATTTTGTGAAACTATCATTTGTGTATATATTTTTCTAATAATGCTTATTGTATTCTTAATATTACTCTACTAATTAGTCATTACTTAATTCATTCATTTGATGAAAAATTACAAAATTGATAGATAAAAATAAGATACCTTCAGCATCTTCATTTCCAAAGAATTCTGTAATTTGAATTTTCTTCACAAGTTCTCAGAGAAAAATGATCCAAACTTGGTTCTATTATCACACTTCAAAATTGTATAATATTATTCCGTCAGGGACTCTCCACCTAAAATTTGAGATATTTGTAACATGGAATAATGGAACGTCTAATAATATTAACAATGATTCTTTCTTCCATGCATTTCATCCAGCCACAACATTCAATTGAGTTTATCCGGACTTCCTTTAATATAGAGGTTCATAGTGTGTCCTGGTTTATCTTCCTATATTATTCTATTTTTTATACAACATTATCTAATTAAGCTGCGTTTACACCAAAGTTATTAACAACATGTTTATTTTTCCGTCCTTATAGATTATATTAGATTGAACATAACTTATCATACACATGATGAACATATGTGTTTGTCAAGTTCCGTTCAATCTAATAGAATCTATAAGGACAGAAAAATAAACATTTTGTTAGTAATTTTAACTTAGTAGACGTAGCTTTAGTGTGACTGCCGAATAGAGACTAGAGGAATATAAACTACTGTGGATACACACAGATCTTTATGAATAACATCGGAGTTCTGAGTTCTAAAATATCTCTGCGTTAAGTCAGTGACTTTTTTAAAAACTGTGGTGTAGTTGCAATTTGAACATTTCTCATATTGACAATCATAATATGTCCTGCTGACTGCAATATTTTCATAACCTTCGTTTTCAAAGTGGGTAGCTGATATTATCTACTTTTCAAGTCGTTGACTCCTCCAACAAGTAGAATAATTGAATTTATCTCTTTTCTGTATAGGGCTACTTTTATAGAAATAGAACTTGAAAATGGCATCAATGTCCGAAACATGTTGTGATTAAATATTTCAAAAAGGGTACTAAGATTTTTATTTTTCTTTCTATTACTGTGAAATAATATTGCCTTATTTGTTGACCGAACGCAGTGAGTGATTTGTTGGTCTCGCATTTTCTTTTGTCTATATTGTATGTAACGCATTCACGGCCAAACGTGTTGATAGTATTCTATGAGATTTGGCAGGAATATTCCTTTTTTAAATGCGCGTCGATGTATACCTTTTTTGAAATTTTGCATTTTAAGGATAATATTATGAAAGGAATAGAATTTCTTCCATACTCCGAAATCACTATGAAAGGATTAATCAGACTATAAAGTTATTCATAATCAATCAGCTAACAAATTGATTAATCCATTGCATGCATTACACAGATGTCTGGAGAAGCCGGTGAACAGGGGACACCAGATACTGTTGATGAAAAAGCTGCGTGAGGTCTTCTGTTCACAGAGCTACTAGATATAGGAATAGAATTATTATTTTTCATTGACCGAGCGAAGTGAGGTATACGATTCAAGTCGACGGTTTTGCATTTCTCTATATGTTTATATGTTGCGCATTTACAGAAAAACGCGGCAATAGATTTTCATGTAATTTGACAGGTATGTTCCTTTTTGAATTTCGCATCGACGTATATATAAGTTTTTTTTTGAAATTTCGCATTTTAAGGATAGTACATAAGGAAAAAGAGTCTCCTTCTAACGCCAATATTAGAGTAAAAATCAGACTATAGAATTATTCATCATAAATCAGCTGTCGAGTGGATTATAAACATTTTAAGGATAGTACATAAGGAAAAGAGTCTCCTTCTAACGCCAATATTAGAGTAAAAATCAGACTATAGAATTATTCATCATAAATCAGCTGTCGAGTGGATTATAAATATTGCATGCCATGACGCATGCAATTCAATATCTCAATGTAACTTGATAAAATCAGCTGCTGTGTGGACTATTAATTGCATGCCTCATTGAATGCAATTTTTATACACGATTAAATGAACTATTGATTGCATGCAATTAATAACTAAAATAACATATTATTGTCTCTCGACCTTTCCCTGCTTTGAACTCGGGCTGACCTGTTGCCAGTATGTCTTGAAGGAGATAAGCTTTTGATGTTATATCTCGATATCAATCCTTTTGACCGATATCTCGCCGACAAGACATACATACAGGATTTACTCTGATGAACAGTATAAGAGGAGGCTGTTTTTTCAAACTGCGCGAGGTCTACTGCTCACAGAACTACTAGTTATAAAGTTAATAAATTCTTTAATAACTTATGAATTATCAATAGATCCTTCCTTAACTGCTGGAGGATCATGAAAACAAGTCTTGAACGCTTAGTATTGTGCATTTTGAAAGGGCAAGAGACTAGCATGACCCCCTCATTGTGGTCACACCCATTAGACGACGTTAATCTAGTTGAACTCAAATTAATCTTCATTTTCATCCAAGCGGGAGCCGACAGAACTGCCTTCCCTTCCAGACGGGAACCACAAAAATACGGCATGATTCATCCCAGATAAAAAAAAATGAATGGATAATAATGATGTTGTGGAGATTGTAAATTGTGGAGAGGAATACTCATTCGCTGCGTTTTTTATGTGATAGCAACTATAATAATGTAGACAGGAACGCTCCAGAGGATTGACAGCTGTTTTGCCAGTCTGTCTATGGTGAGATTCACTTTAATCTGTCAGCATTGTTTGAATGGATAGCATTGAGATGTTATTGGAGAGGATTGGTGACAGTTGAAAGTGAATCTAGAGTCCCCAGAGGGTGAAACTTCAAGAACACATCATCAACTTGTCTCTGAGTGGATTAGGTCAAAGTGCAGGGATCTACAGCTTCTGGCGCCAAATATATTACAAAGTACATAGTAACATTACAAAGTACATAGCACATGTACAAGTATATACATAGACGATGTTGTATACATAGTACTGACATTCTAAGCAAGAGCGTTTCAGTTTGCTAAATATCACCAGGCGCTGAAACTGTCAAGCTAGGTATAGTAAGTTTCACTTGAAACAGTCAGCATTGTTCGAACGGGAAGCATTGATTATTATTTGTAAGGGATACTGACAGTTAAGAATTGATCCCACTACAGAGCAGTTGGTTAATGTACTAATTGAACCCTATCAGAGTCTTCTTTGGAGATCCAAATCAGGCTGACAGAAGGGATTAAGTTTGTGATGAGGGATTAATCCCTTGGGAAACAGTGATAAACCGGTCAGATTCTATTGGATAACATTCAGCATGAGAAGTTGTGAATTCTAGTATGTACTAAGGAGTGAGTTAAGGATTTAGAAATGTGAAAACATGTTTAAGATTTTAGAAGGATTAAGAATGACAACAGGATTTAGAATGATATTCAACAGTTTCGTAAGTTGGATTTGGAAATGGTAGTTTTGTATTGAGTTCATCAAACTGTATGTTGCTTGTGAAAACAAAATGATATTGTTGTTGAGCTGGTGTTCGTTTCTCAAGAAAAATTATAAGCCTTGATAATCGGAAAAGGCTTCACCTTGATATGGCGAAATATTTAATAATTTTATACGTATATTCAGTGTATAAGGAACCCTTCACCTTAAATTGTATTTCAGATTTTTATGGAACAGACACTAGATTTACAACTCAGTCAATCCAAATTCCAAAATAACTTAGATTTTACAATTGAGCGTTTAGATGCGTGATGTGACCGAAAACATTACAATCAATTGCTACTCTTTTATTGGTCAGATAGTAATTGTCATTAGTTGAAGTCTCTTACTATCCTGCTCTCCTCCCATTGGCTATCGCCATGACTTCAACATTGCTTCTCTCCTATTGGTTAGCTAATGATTGATTGATTGATTGATTGATTGAGTACTTTATTTATGTAGATTACAATATATACTGGCTTATACACTTATATGCAATAGCTTACAATTTAGCAAAATTATAGATGAATTAACATAATATAATCTAAGAAATAATTATTATTGAACTGTATATGATATGGAAAAGCAATTTGTAATAATAATAACTATAGATAATTATATTGTTATGCATCTACATAAATTGGCGGTGCTTTGGACAATATCCATTCTTCGGAAAGAATATTAAAAATATCCTCCCCACTAGCTCTCTACCAAAAATCATTGGTTGAATTCTCTAGCAAGTCTCAACTCTAATTTATTGGCTATCGCCAAGATAGACAGATTCGCTACACACTCATTGGTTAGCTTGTAATTCATTGAAATCTCTATTACCAAAAAAAAACTCCTTCAAATTCGTTTTTTTTCTTTGTGCTATTACTCAACACTCTTTGGCCGTTTAAAAATTTGGGCCTACCGATTTCTAGCCGACAGGACTGATTCGATAAGAAAATAAAGTTTATACATTTAGGAACGAACAATTCAAACAATTTATAATTTCTATCTAAATACATACTCATGTATGAACTACCTCTTATGTAATAATGAGGTTGATAGATGACAACAATTATCAAATGATTTACAACCCATCTATCTTTATAAATGCCTATCTGTGATCATAAATCAGACCTAAAGCAGTTGGGCTCAAATCGTGGTTTTCTCCCCATCTATAATGAGTCATTAAATAAAATAATGCATTCTTATCATTGAGATTATTTAATCTACAAAATGAAGACATTAGTGTGTCTTTTGAATGCTCCAATAAAACCAATGTCACATCATGTATGATGTAAGAATAAGTGCATTTTTCAAGTAAGTCCAAGAGATGGAATTGAGACTATGCCACTAGCATTGATCATGTAGACATTGTTAATTGATCACAAATAAAATGTCAATTGATCACGAGACAATATCCAAATTACTCACATACAAAAATGTCATGATTCAACTTGATATCAAAAATTTATTATTCATGTTCAGCGTCTCAATGCTTATGTGACAAAAATTTAAAAATAACAATGCACAATAATACAAAATCGATATTACATATTACTGTCATGTTCAGCGTATCAATGTTAATGTGACAAAAATTTAAAAATAACAATGCACATTATTAATTTATTAATATCATATTGTCATAAAATTGAAATAAGTCTATAAATCAAGTATGAAGAGAATCACTTAGAACTGTCAGTATGAATAACATTAGTGCTTCCCACTATCAACCAATGATTACATTGGAAGTTGGGAATGAAACTCACAAAAGTAATGATGAAATCAATATGACATGTGTCTCAAGTTGAAGCCATCTCATAATGTCCCAATCAAAGTTATTTCCAAATAAAATCGTCTGATTCATTCGTTGCATCTCACAAATTGAACAATAATAGCCGAACAATGCCTACTAAGCATGAATGAAATTGTAGAAAGTAGTAAAATGACCTCATAAAGAGCACTAATCTTATTATGAAGGTGATGTGTGGCTATATTGGATGCTATATCTGTGTTCACGACGTATATAGAATGCCGGCAGGAAGCTCCATTGATAATAAATCAAACTAGCAATTGTCTTCTAATGACGGTTAAAGGCTATCAGATTGAGGTTAAAAAGGTCAATCAATGTCTCAAGCTGCAAAAGTCGCGTCATCGTTGTTGTGATGTCCAAATTTAAAAAATTCTCATCTCTTTAATGTAATAATACAAAAATTTCGTTGACGCTGTACGACTTTATTTAGATTACAGAGGAAATGTCACTCAAAGCATTCCGATGGAGAGATCGATAAATTCAGAGGATAAACTTGATAATCATATATGAAATATTTTCTATTTTACATATGACATATTTCTCATTGTTTTACTTTAATAGTGAATTATTTTAATCAAACAATAATTTTCTAGAGTCTTGACGTTAAACTGCTTGAAAGGAAATGTCATGATTTATCTAAAAGACAAATAGAACATAGACATAATAGAAAATTGAATAAAAATGGCACCCTTTTTGAATTATTTAATCACAACATGTTTCGGACATTCATGTCATTTTCAAGACTTGAATCAATGGCATCAATGTCCGAAACATGTTGTGATTAAATAATTCAAAAAAGGTACTGAGATTTTTATTTTTCTTTCTATTTCTATAAAAAGTAGCCCTATACAGAAAAGAGATAAAATTAAATAATTCCATTATTGGAAGGAGAGGAAGTTTATATGAGTATTTTATGTAAGTCAGTGATTCAGTAAACTGAGAGTATTTCGATCAAGAACCCACATTAATGGGGAATCAACCAACGATTTATCAACGTATTCTAGATCTTAATGGATCCTAAAGAGAGGGATTTTCTGTTCAAGTCACGAGAAAACTAGATAACATTATGGAACTACAGTATAAATTAGTAGTAAGTCAGTTAGTCAGTAAACTGAGAGTATTTCAATCAAAAGCCCACATTTATTGTGGAATCAACCAACTATTTATCAACTTATTCTAGATCTTATTGGATCCTAAAGAGAGGGATTTTCTGTTCAAGTCACGAGAAAAATAGATAAAATCGTGGAACAACAGTATTAATAAGTGAAGAACAGCATTCGAAATTCAGTGATTGATCCATAATTTATATTTAATCCATCTACTACACTCACTCATCAATCCAATAAATTTTTCAATAACTACAGATTGGGTTTATTGTCATCATCTAGTAGCTAGCAAGATTCGAGTAGTTTCATTGTTCAATACACTTTCAGAATAAAAGTTCAATAGATATACCTCAAAATTCAGCATCTTCAAACTTCCATTCGCTCTTAATAATATAACAGACTATATTATTAGAGTGAATACTTATTACTGTAATGTATCATATTTTCAACTATTTCTTTTATTGATATATTACCATGAATTACAAATACCAGTAAAAGAGTTGAGAAGGTGAAATTGTACCTCTGAGTCAGAAAGTTATCGAGAAGACAGGATGGATCTCGAGTTTTTGAGACAAGTATCATCTTGAGCCTGGATATATTCGTGGCTTAAAAGTGCATCAATGGGAAGTCCAGAGTCCAGACCAGCACTTCACACTCTGAGTCAGAGCAGAGCTCTTTCTTCCTATAAAAAGCCCATCTATGTCGGAATGCAACGTAATTTATCTCAATCACAAACAAAGTTCTGATTCTAGCATGGTGCATCAAGGAAACATTCACAGCTGTGAGTCAGAAAACGAAACTTCATTCCTGTATAATGTACGTAGAGTGATTTGAATGGATTGTTACTTCAATTAAAATAATGGCGGATTGTTACTTCAATTAAAATAATGGATTGACGCCACTTCAATTAACTGGAAAGCATTTAATTCCTGGATTCTGAATCGAAGGAAAAGTGTATATAAACATTATTCTATTCCAATGACACTATGATATGAATACATTGATTTGAATGGAATATCACCTCCAGTTAACAGGAAAATATTTTATTCTTGCATTTGGCGTCATCGGGAAATCTAGACAAGCATTCATTTATGAGTGAGCTACAAAACAATTTTTATCTCCTTCATAGTTTTATTCCAGTTCAGATACAGCTTTTCCTGGATGTTATAGATCATTTTTCTAGTTTTCTGATGAATAAACAAATTTGGTTCTCTATTTTTAATCATTTTCAAACATCCTTCCACATTTCTTCACTATTTCCTTCTGAATTGATTGAGTTATAGATTTTTCTCATTGACGTAGGCCTAGTAGTGATTCATTGTTTTTAAACACGCACATTATTTATTTATTCATTATCACAATAATAAAGTTCTATGATGTTCATTTAACATCCTATACACTCATGGCAAGAATATGCGCTAAGGGATATGCAATTATGTAAACAGTATTGATTAATTCATATCCGTCATTCAGGCTACCAAATTTGAAGCCTAGATCTATTTGTACAATAGATTCATTGTACCAATAAATTTATCGATTTATAAAACTCCCCTTAAAAACAGTTTAAATGAACAATTCAGATTCAATTCCGAAATAGGACTGAAGTGTTTGTAAACAGTGTTGATATTCCCAATGTAACGATAAATCTTGTTAGATTCAATTCAAGTCAACTTCTAATCAAAGATTTTACCTGAGAAGCATGTATAGAATTGATTTACCACACGAATTACTGTATGATGAACTCACTCGGTCTGATATAATTCAGGTTTTCCGAAGATATTCTTGAACAGAAAATTCTACCATAAAGCTTAATCAATTTGCATACTGGAATATGCTTGTGGATGTATCCTCCACTTGAATAAATTCCCAATTCTGTAGAATTTGGTCTGTCTAGCAATTTTTGGATAAACCAAAATCGTCGATGGCAACCCAAACTCAACAAACGTGACTAGTTACGTAGTCTGTAGTGTGACTCACTTTACACTGTCATTTATCCCTTATAAATAGCATCAGTACTTCCCATACAACCAATACTGACAGTTTGAAGAGTGAATCTTACTACAGTTCATTTGTAATTGAAATGAAAGGAAC
Organism: Nilaparvata lugens; assembly: GCF_014356525.2. Taxonomy (NCBI): domain Eukaryota; kingdom Metazoa; phylum Arthropoda; class Insecta; order Hemiptera; family Delphacidae; genus Nilaparvata; species Nilaparvata lugens. The sequence continues at coordinate 32,334,009 of NC_052513.1, read as the reverse complement.
AAACCAGCTATTGACGACTACAATGACACGGAACAATAGAATGGAACAAAACACTTTCCTAAGAACAATAGAGTAGACCGTCACTTGAAAAAATATTGGGAGAAGACACAGATTGTGTGCAGTTGACAGTGAAACAGAATGATAAAACGAAAACAGAGCAGACAGATGAAACAGAAATAAAAGAAATGAGAAAACATGTTTTTTGGACGGGTGACAAAATTGCGCAATGCACCTGGGATGAGACGCCTATTCCAACATATCTAGATAAACTTGAAAAATATACAAGTTTGCTGTATCACTCTGAACTGTCAGCATTACTTAGCATTGGAAGAGTGTTGGATCTAATAAAGGAATACTGACAGTTTCACGTGAATCGCACCATAGTTTCACATCCTATAAATAGATTCGTGTAGCGAAGTGATGAGACGAAAACCTCCAAAAACTGGGTCAGTGTTCTAATAAGTACTGAAACTCCACCCATAGAAAAAGATGAGGAAAATAGAGGTAGAGAAAGAGAGGAAATGCAGAAAATGGTTTTGGAGAAAAGGAAGAAAAATGGAGACCGATACGTCTTTCCTATTGACAGGATTATGCTAATTTGATGGTAGGGAAAGGTAGAGGACGGAAATTGGCTGCAACTCACACTCCTACGGTTTTTAGCAGGCAAAGTTGTCCCAATAAATACAGCACAGATTGGAGTTGAATTTACTTGAAAGTGTACATAGATTGGATGTAGATTATGGGTGAATATGCAGGTGGTTTTTGTGAGTGGGATTTATTTAATGGGAGTTTTATTGTGATAAATTTAGTAACAAGGAATTCAAGATCAAGGTTACTGTTACATTTTCACATTATTTCAAACCCCAGTTTCTAAGCCACTTTGATCGGAAAATAGAGAGAGGAAACATTTGAGAAACCATTCAATTTTCATGTTCCATAAAACAGAAACAATCTTCCCAGAGCAACAAACTCAGACAATTTTCTTAACAATAATTTGCAATTGATACAGAGTAAAGTGATACAGAGTGAAGATACAGGAGCAGAAGATACAGAATGGCCCAAAATTACAATTGGTAATTTTTTAAATAATAGGTAATTCGGGATTTTTTTTATATTCATTGGTAATGTGTACTAAGTTTAAGTAGCTTCTTTTCAGACACTATATACATTTCTAGACTACGTTTTGTTTCCTTCAATTCAGATATATCTTCCCCGATAAAGTAAATGCTATATCAATTATTATAGAAAGTCACTAAAAACCTTTTTATATTTTTTCATATAAACAAAAAGTAGTTTCGAGCACTGTGCAAGTTGTGTTTATAATTATAAAGAGGGTACTATAGAGTACTTTTCTGTAATTGGACACTCAAGAGCCCATTGAAAATACTATATTAGAAAATGTTAAATCATCTGATACTGAAATGTATACTACAAAGTTTCACAAAATAGAAAATATAATCAAGTTTTGGATAAACTGTTACTTAGAGAATTAGTTGGATTAACTGTTAGAGAGTATTTGGATTGAGAATCAACAGTTGAAAGCTAAAACAGTAAAGAGAAAACCTATTTTGGTTGCGAACAGCCTCTGAAATATTAATCAGCTATTGTTTTGTAATGCAACACACAGCACGACAGTGAAGGAGAAACTATCGGAACGATGAAATTAACAGTATAGTTCCTACAGTATACTGAACAGTATTCACTGCACTGCATTTTACAGTACAAAACTCTAATGTTCTATACTCAGTACTGAAATATTTATATTGTCCTGGGAGAAACAGTAATTGATAGAGATTGAGAAATGGTGATGGGAGGAGAAAGTATGAAAATTGAAAGAATATTGTATATGAAAAATGTGAAGATATGAATAAAAATAAATAAATAAATGTTTATTTCCAAAAAAATAAAACTACTACATCAATTACAGATAATATAAAAGAATATTGTATAAATTGAAAGAATATTGTACATGAAAAATGTGAAGATATGAATAAAAATAAATAAATGTTCATTTCCCAAAAAAAAACTAAAACTACTACATCAATTACAGAAAATATTAGATAAATACAATTACTAGTACATGCAATAGTTAGTTACAAAAAAATGTATTCAATTGAAACTTCCATCTTCTTTCCAAAATGATGGATGAATATTATTGGGATAGAAAGATTACTGCCTTCTAGAAATATTTGGATATGGTCACTGAGTAGTTTCAATGCAGTTGGGACAAGCATTTAAAAGTTACATGAATTATGAACCTAGACAAAGACAGTCAGAAAGATTAGGTAAAATGAGATGATGTATACACTCCAAATTTATAGTGAAACCTTTAAAAATCTTTAGTTTTATCGTAAAAAGTCGACTAATAGTATTTTATTGTTAAAAAAAAAAACAATATAAAAAACTTGTAGTACCTTTCAAACTTTAAATATTTCAATCAAGTTTAATATATTTAATTTTTCAATAAAGGGTACTACAAGTTTTTATATTGTTTTTATTTTATTGTTTTAATAACTTGGCTCAATAATGACAGACATAATATTGTTGAAAAAGAGCTACAGAACAAGGATAGAGAGCCTGGATGAACAAAGAAGGATATAGAAACAGAAAGAGAAAAGTTGAAAAGAGTTGCAGCGGCAAAAACAAAAATAAGAGTCTTATATCCGGTCGTTTAAATATTCCCTTTCCGTAGCAGCGAAAGCCCATTGATGAGTTAAGTCAGATTAGGTCTGTGTATATATCTATAGTGAGATTACTCACTATAACTTTGAACTTTCAGCATTGGTAGAATTGGAAGCATTACTGTCATTTATGGAGGAATTCTGACAGTTCTACGTGAATCTTACTAGTTTAAGCTATCTATAGTCACAGATCAATCTATAGAAGTATAGAAGTTTTCTCTGGTATAGTGTAGCTGTATATAACTCACGTATATAGTAACAATTGCCATAAAAACTAGCTACAATGAATATAAACCCCAGTGAATTAACAAGTATACATTTCTGCTGAATAGCAACGGAACAGCTGACATTATAGTCCCTCCTGCTTTCAAGAGTGGGCCGCTGAAAAATTTGGCATTCAACCAGAGATCAGCATTCTCTGGAGGCAGCACAGAATGGAGGATTGTTTACTGATCGTTTGGGAACACGTTTTGTTTATTATTGGAGTGTGCACTGGAATGTGCAAGGGGCATGGCGCAAATAGCACAGAGAGTCGGTGGACTGTCCTCGAACGGGCGAGGAATGTACTGAAACTGCAGTCTAGGACAATGTTAATGTGATAACGATATAGTACAATACTGTAAATATTCTATTTGTCCTACAGGGCTACCACTTTATTGAGATGAAAATAACATCAAGGTACCTCTTTCATATTTTATTAAACATTTTTTATTATTGGAAATGATGAAACTATAGAAGTTGTCAAGAAAAATATCACGAATTTATTGAAGACAAGCAGGTAGCCCGTGCTCGGCAAGGGCCTAATTGAATACTTGACACACAGAAAACTTGAAGTACTGAGATCTTAGAGAATTTAAAATAGACCTGTAACCATCCTCAGTAAATTAAGAATTTATATGCAAAAATTCAAGTAAATCAGTTCAGTAGTTGAACGTGATGATGCGTCATTCATGAATTTCCTATTCCCTACGTTTATGAGCCAATTCTTTCCTTTATTATATTATAGAAGATAATGAGACACTAGAATGCTGAAATAGTTATTTGTGCAACTAGTGCGCAAAGTGACAGTTTGCTGTACCGAAAGAAACGTTTACGCCCGAGCCACAGGCGAGGGCGGAATGGTTTCTTGAGTGCAGCAGAGGAACTTTGCGCACGTATTTCACATTAAGTTTTTCCTACAGTTACCATTGAATATGAAAAGTGGGTAATTATGGGTAAAATTGTCTGAAATCCATCAAATGTTTTTCTGTGTAATTTTATTATTGATAAAAACCTTAATCCTAAAATCCTAAAGTCCTCGTTGTCCTTGGTTATAATATATAATGAATAATAATTAGCGCGTTGTGCTTGGTTGCACCTCTGCTCACTATAGCAGCCACAGCAGTCACTGTTACCAACTTCATTTTGATTTTGCTGCACTGTTGCTCCATATAACCTACTAAGTATTTTGCGTTGCCATGTTGCAAATCTGGAGTGCAGAAAAATTTTTCCCGCACTAGAGCGGAAAAGTGATTCTTTGCGTTCTGTAATCAGTGCAGCAATGGCCACTTTTCAACGTAACTGTAGGAAAAATGAATTTATTGAAGTTCACATAGAATATGAAACCATAGTGTTGAAACATGTGCTTCATTATGGATAAATATAATTACATCTCATCAACAAACGAAACTTTCATTCGAAAACGGCTCTAATGAGATAAAACATGTTATGAATTGATAACATCTAAAAATGGTAACTTGATGTTTCTCATTTCTTTACAATACTGTATTATAGTAATGTCCGTTCTCAAGTAATATTCTATTAAACAGTTGAAATTATGCAGTTAAGTACAATTAGAAAATTACAAGTGAGAAGGTAGAGAGGTGAAGATTTATTAAAGTAATTAACTAACGAATTTACTCTATATATGACATTAAAAGAATACAACTGTATGATAATGCAGTATGTATTATACATGTATGTATAATACAAGAGTGTGTGTGCTATCCACGCTAAAATAATATGTCCATAGCCTTCAAATCCGAGTTGGGAAGAAAATGCATAGTGGAATCTACACAGGCTTTTTTCCAGAACGCATTTTAGACTGCATTTCCAATTTTTCATTTTCCTGCATCCAATTTCCAGGACTGCTGTGTGCATTCACGCACATATATGAGCCCAGCAAGGTAATATACATAATAGTAGTAATAATATACATAGTAGTAGTTATGTGAATTTTTCTTTGAAATAAAGAAACTTTTGTCTGTCATAGTCTGGATAAATACTACTGAACAGAGCTTTTCGAACTTTGTATTTTTTCGGTAACAAGCTGTATGTTGATGACGTTTCAAACTACAGTTCTATTGTACTTAGCAGAGCTCGAGCTAAAAATAAACTCTCATTTTTTCGTTCTGTATTGTGTGAAGGTTCAACCTCACTACCTCTTCTCATCGCCTCCCCTCCCCAACTCATTTGCATCTGTTTAATTTATCTCACAGTTATCCACAACTTCTCACTCTCCTACTATACAGAGGGTATACTCGAATCTTCTTAATTTCTCTTAAATGTTTTTGAAAACGTACGTATTCATAGCTACTTTATTTTTTATTAGTAATATAACTGCATAGTACCCTTTTTGATAATTTTTTAATATAAATACCAAATTAAAAAACACAGATTAAATACAACTACTAGCTTTTTGAAAACTTGAAGATTATGTAAGCATAAAAAATAATTGTTTTTAATTTGTTATTTTATATTGTAAAGCTCCCAAAAAAGGGTAATATGATGTTATTTTACAAATTAATTCTCTTAAAATGTATTTTTGATTGAGGAAGATTGAGAATCGCAATAGACAGAACTTATCGAGTGCTGGTGGAGTTCAGGGAATGAAATAAATACAAAAGTTTATAATGGTCAGTATCCACATTAAAAGTTATGGGAATTGAATGATTTAACTTGATTAGTTCAACTTTTTCGGTTTTAGTTGTAGTTTATCAATGGTCAGTATCCACATTAAAATTTATGGGAATTGAATGATTCAACTTGATTAGTTCAACTTTTTTGGTTTTAGTTGTAGTTTATCAATGGTCAGTATCCACATTGAAAGTTATGGAAATTGAATGATTTAACTTGATTAGTTCAACTTTTTCGGTTTTAGTTGTAGTTTATCAATGGTCAGTATCCACATTAACATTTATGGGAATTGAATGATTTAACTTGATTAGTTCAACTTTTTCGGTTTTAGTTGTAGTTTATCAATGGTCAGTATCCACATTAAAAGTTATGGGAATTGAATGATTTAACTTGATTAGTTCAACTTTTTCGGTAGTTTTAGGTTACCTCTCTCAGATTATGATATCTATTATTACACAGATCATATTAATAATATTGTATGTATTCATAAATAAATGATTGATTGCAAAGAAAATGATATTCAAAAGTATTGCTACAACAGTAGAGGAATAGTGTATAGCGCCTGGCTACCTTGACCAATTAAACGCTGAACTTAATTATTGCATAGCAGCTAACGATTCTACCACTTGTCTTGAAAAAGAGTGAAAGTTGATAAGCAAGGTAACCATACAGAAATTCATAATGACTGAATCAAATATTTGAGATATAATGGACTAGAAAACTGTGATCTTGATACTGTCCTTATTGCGCTCATGGACTTAGTGAGTAGGTGGGTTACCCATCTTGAGCACACGCATCCAGTTTACCGTATACTTGGCCAAAATCACAAAACTTATGCATTTGCTTACTTGTTTCAACGCTGTTCAAATGGTTATATCCCATAAATTCACTTGAAGATATTCATTTCTCATAGATGTTCAAATAATTATTTTTAGAATCTAAAAGAGATTTGGTCTTTATAAATTTTGGTACCTTACTAATTTTGATATAGCCTAGTTTCCGTATGGATCATTCGATTCATATGTGTATTGTATTTCGTTAAACAGTCGGTCCCGGTTGAAGTATAACAGTCGTAAGGCCCATTGACGGCTCAAATTATATATCCAGGCGAGTTGGAACTTCCGTCAGGAACTCCCCACCAATAAAAGCCATACGAATATTATTATTATTGGATTTCGTTATTCGTAAAACTGCTTTAAAGGAATGAATTTTCTCAATTATATTATATTTTCATTGTCTACTGCCATAAATATCACCATAAAAGACCCACTCGAATATTTGTGTGGTAGTTTATTCATTGCTCCATACAATGATTTCATTCATTTATATTATACATCGAACTGTGGATAAGAGTGAACAGAATTTACTGATCAAATAAAATCATCTGAAAACTTAACTTCATAAAAGTTAATACAAAAGTACTGGATTAACATTCTTATTATAAATTGTAATACGTATGAAAGATACTGGATAACGTATCAATAATATTCAACAGTGATACAGATGTATTTGCAACAAAATGGAGGAGGAGTCAAACTCAAGCCTACGCTTCCTATTGGCCGACTCGGTCAGAGCTCCCATCGCACCCATTGGTCGACAAGAGCCAATCAGAAGGGAGCATGGAGCTCTATAAAAGCGTGTACCTGAGCAGCAACGTTCATTCTCACTTTGATTGTGAAGGAATAAAGATAATATGGATGGTGTATTTAGCTCACTAATGGATTTCGATAACTTTGATATACTGGGACAACTTCCCAATGAAATTGGATCAATGATATTAAGGTAATTATTATTGATTTTACTTTGCGATTTGGAAAATTAAATTGTATGTTTGGCTATAAATTACTTCTGAGTCAAAACTACTGGTTTCCTTTTTGATTTTGTTTGAAGAATCGCTAATAATTATTTATTCTAATTTTTCAGATATCTGGATGGCGAAAGTTTGTTGAAGGCAGCTACCGTTAGCAAGCGATGGAACAGCTTGTGCAGAGGAGACAAGAAACTGAGACAAAGAGGACGCCAACAACTCAGAATGATGAAGAAGAGGAAGAAGGGGCAGATCTATGGAACACTCAAGAGATCCACCTATGTTCCCGTTGATGAGGTGCCAGCTTTCAGGCCAAAAACCTCCAGGAATATGAATTTAAATATTCAGAACCAGAAACGTACTGCAGGACCAGAAATGGTTATTCCATGCTCTAATGGTAAGTTTCATCTCAATGTTTGAAAACTTATTTTTTATTGATTGCTTTATTTTTGAGGAGTACAATAAGTCAGATTCATCATTTCAAGGTCATGTAATTTTGTGAACGATAGAATAGTATCTTATAAAGTTTTTTCAGTAATATAGTATGAACTAATATTAGTTTTCTTTTTTTTCAGAGAATATTTTGGAGAAGTTGAAAGTCAACAAGGAAAGCATCGTTAGGATGCAGAGGCCTAAGAAGTCACTTTCAAGTCAGCAGAAGAGAAGATTACTGCGACATTAGAATAATGCATGAACTGAAAGTTCATTCACTTTGTACCTAGGCCTAGCCTACTGTAGGAATTGTAAATAATAGATTTTATTGTAAATAGTTTCATATGAATAAATGGTATATAATACGATATCATAGTATTTCTTTGGCTCATACTACCTCAATTCATTCATTATTTTTACAAGAATGACGTCTTCAGCTCTGTATGATTCAGAACTAATTGGTTTTTATCAAACTTCATTTTCAAGATGCTATAGAAACTCCCATCCCAAAGTTGGCCCCCTCAATATGAGGCTCAAATGGCATTTTGATATATCATGAAATCTAATTATGAGGCTAGCTAAGCCCATATTTCTATAAAAACGTCAAACGAGTTTGAGGAAGTTGAAATTTTACCAGATACATACTGTAAAAATTGAAAATAACGAATTTTATTGTTAATATTATCTTATGGATAAATTGTATATTAAAAAATATCATAGTATTTCATTGGCTCAAACTCCCTCAAGAATGAACTGTTTTAGCTGTATTTTCACACAGCTCACTAACATAATCTAATCTTTGGTCCTCCAGAACTCTTGTTACCCCCGAATGTTTTTCATGGTACATGGAAGTATATATCTTTGAATTGATAATTAACAATGTCTCAGGTTTGCATAATTTAGAACTGATTGGTTTCTAACAAGCTTCATTCTCAAGATGCTCTAGAAACTTCCATCATAGTTGGCCCCCTCAATGTGAGGGCAGAATGGCATTCTTATGAAATCCAATTTTTAGGATTTAATCAATTTTAAGTCAAAAAAATTTGGTAAAGTTATAATTCTCCTAGGAAGGTTTCTGCGAAAAGCAAACAGACCAGACCTATAATATCGAATGACATTGACAATGGTAGCAAGGTCATGTCACTGAATGCTTCACATTCTAAAAAATCTTCTAAGGGAGTCCTTTTGCAATTATTATCAGTATACATAATAATTGTCATCCATCCAGGTAAAGGAAGCTCGAATCTGACGATGATAAACTATAGATTCAATAATATTTTAAAAAGCCTTGTTCATGATCGTTCCAATCATAAATGAAGTCTACAGCCTGATTACGTCAATCATAAGATCATCATCACCCGTATATTCACAAAATAGAATATCTCTGCAACTATCATTTATTCAATGATGATACATGTTGAATTTTGCCATCTAGTCGACAACTTATTCATTTTATCGTTTCATCAAGGCTCTGGATTATTACTATTGAATATCAATTTTCCACATCAGTAGTACCAAAATCAGGTGATGTAATTCTCTTTAAGCTATTGTTTGATTTTTGATGAATTCTAGTATTAATTTGTCAAGAAACATACAAAGGTTTAAAATCATTCAGAACTGCTAAAAAATGTCACTCACCTTTACAGTTCAATGACAAGGTCAAGTTCAATCTCTAACGTAACGGTAACCAGTGTTGGAAATCTTGGTTTTTTTTCATTAATTTCAGAGTAGACTAACAAACTATTTGATAAGTATAGGTATCTTATATTAACTAATCTCAACTACTCGTACAATAGTCTTATTCAACTACTGTACTAGAGGCATCCAAAATCAAGGTTTAGCTACTATTACTATGCAGTGTTGCAATTTGAATGTCATGTTCTTCGCCTTACTAAAGTTATTAAGTTGGAAGTTTATGGAGGTATAGCCCAGTTCATATAATGGTACATTTTGGAGTTAACTATGAAAATCTTTGAAGATCTAGGCCATAACTCAATTTAGTGATAAATGAGAACATCGGGAATCATTGGGCGGTGTTACACTTTGAAGGTCAAATTTATAATCTCTCATAACGGTACATAGATGAGGATGATATTAAATTATCAATTTCTGTATCAATTGCAGTGAAAATAATGCAGAACAAACAAACCAATGCTATTGTTACAGAGGAGTGTTGGAGTGGAGAAGGTAAAGTTAACTGATTCAGGAATAAATAAATCACACAGCCATTCATGAATCTCCATCAATAAAAGGCCATTCAAATATTGGTATAATCTTATATCCATCATTCCATACAGTGAATTCATTTATTAACATCATTTATTGATCTGCAAAATATGAGTGGACAAAATTTACTGATAACTTAATCTGAAAATCTAGATCCAAAAACGTTACTGCAAAATCACCATAAAAACATTATCATTATAATAAATATCAAATATACTGTGTTATGCATAAAATGTCTTGTTATACAGAACTATTCACAGCAAAATGGAGGAGGAGTCAAACTCAAGCCTACGCTTCCTATTGGCCGACTCCAAAAGAGTCAAACTTGACTTCATAAGAGTTACTACACAAGTATTGGATAAACATTATTATTATAAATTGTGATACGTATGAAAGATACTGAATTACGTATCAATAATATTCAACAGTGATACAGATGTATTTGCAACAAAATGTAGGAGGAGTCAAACTCAAGCCTACGCTTCCCATTGGCCGACTCCGTCAGACTTGCCATTGCTTCCCATTGGACGTCAAGAGCCAATCAGAAGCGAGCACGAAGATCTATAAAAGCGTGTACCTGAGCTGGACCGATCATTCTCGCTTTGGTTGTGAATGAGTAAAGAGGTAGAAGAAAATATGGATGGTTTATTTAACTCACTGATGGATTTTGATAACTTTGATATACTGGGACAACTTCCCAATGAAATTGGATCAATGATATTAAGGTAATTATTATTGATTTCACTTTGACCCGATTTGTAAGTTGAATTGTATGTTTAGCATTTGAATTACTTCTAGCCTATTGTTTTCTATTTTTAATTTTTGGTAGACTATAATATTGACATGAAGATTATTAATATAGATTTATCTAAATAATAACTTCATAATCCAACTAAGTTTAAATTTTGTGATTGATCAATTATTATTTATTTTGATGTTTCAGATATCTGGATGGCGAAAGTATTCTAAAAGCAGCCACCGTTAGCAAGCGATGGAACAGCTTGTGCAGAGGAGACAAGAAACTGAGACAAAGAGGACGCCAACAACTCAGAATGATGAAGAAGAGGAAGAAGGAGCAGATCTATGGAACACTCAAGAGATCTTCCTATGTTCCCGTTGATGAGGTGCCAGCTTTCAGGCCTAAAACCTCCAGGAATGTGGATTTCAGTATTCAGATCCAAAAACGTACTGCAGAACCTGCAATGGTTATTCCACGCTCCAATGGTAAGTTTTATTGAAATTTTCAAAGTTTATTTTTGGTTGTCAGCTCAATTCTTCAGGAGTATGATGATTTTGAGGTCATATTATTTTGTTTCGATTCAAACACTAATGCGAACAGGAACAGAGTAACTTATAAAATTTTCATGTTTGTAATAGTATAGTATAAACTAATATTGATTGTTTTATTATTTCAGAAATCATTTTGGGGAAGTTGAAAGTCAACATGGAAAGCAGCTTGAAGATTCAGAGGCCTAAAAAGTCAATTTCAAGTCAGCAGAAGAGAAGATTACTGCGACATTAAAATAATGTATGAACTAAAAGTTCATTCGCTTTGTATATACTATAATATTATTGTAAATACTTCAATATTAAATAAATTGTATATGATACGATATCAAGGTATTTCTTTCGCTAACTCCCCTGAATCAGCAAAATACAATATCCAAGTTTAGTAGAAATTGGAGCTATTTGCTTTCTATTGAACTCCATTCTCAATGGATTCTCTGGATAATTTCCTTCTCATAGTTATCTCTTATGAGGGCAGACTGCCAATTTAATATTCATGATGAAATCCATAATTTCACGTCCGAATTTCTCCAAGAAATTTTGTGAGGTCAAAATACTCCTGGAAAGGTTTCTACAAGATTTAGGCTGGACCAGAACTCAGACATCGTTTGACATTGACATCAGTATCAAGGTCATGTCATTTTATACACTCGAATTTTTGTACGAGAATACCTATTGCAATTATCTGCGAAAATTATTATCATTTATTCAAGTTTATTAGAGAATTACGAATCTAATGAGGATAAACTGTAAATTCAAACTTTTTAGGAAAACGTTCATATATAATGCCTAGTTCATTAATCAATTTTGGAAGTAGCCAAGTTAAGGTACAAAATTCTCTGTGAAATATTTCAACTTTTCAGGAAGAAAACGCAAACAGCATTATGCTAAAAGTAAAATTGATCTCCCTTGAAAATAGTTCAAAGCTTGATATAAATGTTACGAAGTTCATGCTTGTTCCAATAAAAGTAGTCTACAGTTTGATTATGTGATACGGACCTACTATACCGTACATACATCATGACCCAAATATTGATAAATTAAGTATCTCACAACTACAACTTTTCATTCAATGATGAAAAACGTTCTGTCAGCAGGTCGACAATACTTATTCAATTTAACGCCAAGTTTTTACAAGGCTTCTACATTATTCAATGTCAGTGTTCCATATCACAAGTACTGAAGTCAGTTGATGAAATTCTCCTTAAAATATTGTTTGAACTTTGATAGATTTAACAAGAAACATGAAAATGTTTAAATTTCTCAAATCATTCGGAACCGCTACAAATTGTCTCTCACGGTTACAGTTCAATGGCAAGGTCAAGTTCCCTCTCTAACGTAACGGTAGCCAGTTAGAAATCTCGCTTTCATCATTAATTTCAGAGTGAACTATCAGAATATTTGGGAGTATACATTCAATTTTCAACAACAATGTTTAATTTAACTACTAGTAATACAAAATCAAGGTTACTATTACTATTCGGTGTTACAGTTTGAAGGCCATGTTTTTTATTTTAGTAATATTATTCAGTTCGAAGTTTTTCGATTATAGTTCATTTTTATTATGATGAATTTTTGAATTAACTGTGAAAGATAACTATTAAGGTATAACTCAATTTAGCAGAAAAAGAAAACATCACGGGTACCATTGAGCGGCGTTATACTTTGAAGGTCAAGTTCATCATCTCTCATAACCATATTCAGTTGGAAATCTTGTTATTATCATGGATATTAGGAATATGAATATCAGAATATTTATCAATTACTGAATCCGTATTCACTTTAACATCCAAACCACTGTTATTCTTACTTAAGGGTGTTGAAGTTTTGAAGGTCAAGTTATTACTTTCACGAATAACTAAACAGTTATTGTAACTAGTCTATGATACGGTATCATTTTCATGAATGTTTGATTCCACAAACCAAATCTTGGATAATATTGCAATGAAATACACAACTAAAACCAATGTGCCTAGAATACATAGAATGTATTCTATGCTTCTAAAGCTATCAATAATGTCCTATGTGAGAGCTCAAAAGAAACCTTTGAGCCAGTTACACACATATCGATTTTTGGATGTACGATATTTTGCCGTCCTTATGAATTTTATTTTGATTAAAAAGATTATGTTTGTCATGTTCCGTTTAATCTGATAGAATTCATGAGGACGGCAAAAACTCGTGCGTCCAAGAATCGATGAGTGTGTAACTGGGTTTACTGGTCAAGAACTTTGGCTTACATTTCCTTCAATCGTGGTAATTTCGACACAAAATTTGTAGTTGTAGCATCGAAAATAATTGAAATTGATAATTACAATATTTCATTACTTTCTACTCCACTAATTATCACGATTTCATTACTTTTGAACAGAATTGCCAAAAAATACAGAAAACATTGTGGCTGCTCTGTCAGAGTTCTGAATAATTAACCGTTGAACTTCCACAGTGACAAAGTCAAATAGTGCAAATTTCATCCACTGATTTCGATAGCAATTCATCCAAACGTGGAATTCGGGGACAAAATTGTGAATATAGAGATAATGTGATTCATAAATAACTGAGTTTAGATTTCCATTGTGGTGGTTCAAAATAATGAATCGCTAACATTGAATTGTGGCAAGGTCAAGTTTCATTCAAAAATTCATATTACAAAAATTGTATGTTTTAATACAACAAAAAATTTGAAGTAACCATGTTTGAAAGCATAATTTTGTATTCAATAATATCATAGAATAACCAATCTCTAATTTAGTTCAATTTATAGTATAATTCCTCTAAGCTATTACATTCTAGTAGGCTATAACACATCAGCACAATAAGAATATTGTGATTTTTAACACAATAAGAGATTTTAAACTTCAAACTAAAAAGCCAGCATCCCTACAAACAACATGAATTATTCACATTAAACAATGATGAAAGCCTGAAACCAATCTTCAGAATTGAATCTAGGCTTATCTGATTCCTATCACATTTTCATACAGCAAAGTTACATGTACTTTGAACAGTTGCAGGCCTACATCCAGGTATTTCAGTCACAACTGAATATTTACAAAGAACTTTGACAGACGTTAATGGGATGTCAACCACCTCTTCCCTTGTAGAAAACACAGAAGTTAATGAGGGCAACCTGCCGTATAGCATATAGATACAGATAAAGTGACAAACTTGTCATACCCACATCACCTGACTGTTTAAATAATTGGTGTTTGAATAATTTACAGTTTACCTCAATTCTTTGACAAACAAAAACCTGTCACTCAAATCAGTCTACTATCAGTATTAATATTTTTCCATTCCTTGAACTCTTTCCACTGTCGGTCTTTGTTTAGAGTGGGTTTCGAACTCCCTCACTCTATACGGTATTTTGCCCGGCGCCAATCAATCACTTTGGATTGATAAAATAATTATTTTACTATAATTTCACTCACTGTGTGGATACTTATATTTCACTCACTGAGCTAATAATAGTATTGAAGAAAAAGATAAAGATAGATAGATCAGGGTCGTGTGTAAGGGAATGTATAAAGTGAAAGGCAAAACAAAGGTTAATTATGAATTTATTATTGAACTTTAAATTTATATGAATTTATAAAAAAATTGATCAAAAATATAGTAATGATTAGATATAAATACAAGATGATTAAGTTTTTGAAAGTACAACAGTTCAAGTTTAATTTTAAACAACAAAATTTAACAAACAGTTCTTATTACTTTTATCAGGTTACTTGAACAATAAGATATAAAATCAAAGTATTGAACAACTCTAGTAAAAAAATATGATTATAGTCAAAAATAAGAGAATTGATAAAGTTTGAAGAATGAATATGATTAGGGGAGCCTTGCTAAAAACTATTATTTGTGCTTAGAAGAAAATTTCAACTGTAAGCTTCAAGAAGTTAATTAAAACTGTATCTACAGATTTGTATTTAGAAGAGCTAAATAATTAAATTTGCTGTTTACTTTGATGCTATGTAATTTGATATACTTATTTGGGCTTTTTAGGGTGGGGTGGTGTGGATTTGAAATGAGAAAAATTGAAAATTCTAAATGCAATCTTTACCTGGCTCAGTCAATTCCCTATAGGATAATTGAAGTCTGAAACCAAAAACTCACTCCTACCCTGAACACTGTCCAAAATCCAAGAGACTCACAGCAACTAACAGCAACTCAACTGCCACTAACTCCCACTCAAATGCCACTAACTTGCAAGGCATGGTCTGCCTGTTTATATACTAGAACCACAATTTTCCACCCCTCATCACCCTTCGCCCTCTAGCTCCGCCTACCCTCAAACTCATCAGCTAATATTCTGCTAACAAACTGGATTCAAATATCAATTTGAATTCACTATAATGTTTATTATGTTAAATCATTTTAAACTATGGCTCCCCTTCATTATTAAAACAAATGATATCATATATTTTATCAATATTTAAACTCTGAAGTTTGGATACTGACAATTGAATGCATTGATTTGATTAATACAGTAGGCTAATCAATCTTATAAATCTAATATAGCAAATACTTCAATAATAAATACATGAAATGAACAAAATACAATGTCATACAGTAATCATTACAATCGAGTTGAATAAATCAAATTAATAAGATACCAATCAATTATTACTTAATTAATTAAGCAGGTTTCTTATACTCATTGTCAACCTGTTTCAATCAAATATACCCAATTTATTCTATTTACAAATTTGTCCTTAGCCTATGAATTCGGATTCAACTAACTTAATTAGCTTATAATAATTATTGAATTATAATTTATTGTACAACATTATTTGTTGAATACTTTATACATATAGCCTAATCTACTTCACGCCCTAATTTATAAATACATTTACTCATATATCATATTCATCGTTTTATGTGATCACCATTCAAATAACTGATCATCAAATAATTGCTTCAATAATATTCATATGCTGACCACGTGGTAAAATTGTAGCATATGCTAACCACGTGGTTACATTGTAAACTAACTTAAATATCTATATTTACTTCTCTCCTAACTATATATCTATATCGCTATTCACAAACTTCATTCACCTGCCATCAACTTATGCTATAGATATATACAAGGGTTGACACAAAGCACAGTGGGCCATGTGGTTTCTATTGTAAACGTGTCTGTGACTGACGTTAGGAATGCTGTTAGCAAATTTCTATGAAAGAATGATTTTGTCTCAAACTACTTTGAAAAGAATAATAACCCCAGTCATCTGGCTAGGTAAGCTATTCAAATGCATTCTCAATAGTTTTGAGAAACGGTTCTTCTTATTATTCTAGCTCTTCGAGCGTTCATATTCCTAAATACAATATGTTCAGAGCACGTGTTGCAACAAATAACATATATCTACAATTTTTAAATTTTAGGAGAGCACATGGTCGCCATTTGTGGCTCATCCTCTTATTGTCAACTTTCTCCTCCTACACCTGCTCCTCATCCCCCACCGCCATTTCCTCCTCATTTCTCCTCCTCTCACGTTACTTCTTGTGCTTCGTTTTCCTACATTTCTTAATATTCATGCTTCCTATCTTCATGTAATCCTCCATGATTCCATTTTTATCTCTTTTCTCCTCATTTTTCACAACCTTTCTCCTCTTCCCCATCCTCTTCTTTTCCCCACCTCTTATTCCTCCACTTTCTTCACATCTTCATCATCCTCCATTGCTCCACATCCTCCTCCACCTTCCCCTCCTCCTTTCTCCTCCTTTTATGCTTCTTGTGCTCCGTTTTCCTAGGTTACATACTTTTCATGCTTTATAAAACATGAATTTATTAATTTTCATGCTTTCTATCTTCATGTAATCCTCATATATTCCATTTTTATATTTCTTATCACTCTTCTCTTCCACAACTTTTCTCTCTCCTCTCCACCAGCCTTTTTTTCCCACCTCTTCTTCCTCCTACTCTTACTCCTCCTCCTACTCCTTCTTCTTCCCATCGTTATAATTTCCTCCTTATACTTCTTCTTCTTCTTCTTCTTCTTCTTCTTCTTCTTCTTCTTCTTCTTCTCTTTTTCTTCTTCTCCTCCTTCTTCTTTCTCTTCTCCGTATTTTTCTTCTTCATCATCACCTTAACCACCACCACTATCATCATCATCATCATCATCTTCTTCTTCTTCTTCTTTTTCTTCTTCTTTGTCTTCTTCTTCTTTTTCTGCTTCTTCTTCCTCTTGCTCTTCCTCTTCCTCTTCCTCTTCCTACTACTCCTACTCTCTACTCTCCCTCCTCGTCCTTCTACTCCTCCTCCTACTCCTTCTCCTCTCCATCATCTTCTACTCCTTCTTCCTCCTATATTTGCCCTTCTCTCCTCTTCCATGTTGTTTTCCCCTTTGAAGGTCGTCAATAACTTTATCAGTAGATAGTGAGTGGATAAAGGGGGAGGGGAAAGAACGATTACTGTCGCTGGTGATAGCTGCCCAGCAGGATAGCCGCGAAGAGACACCCAGACGTCGTTAGATTTACGACTTTTTTATCTTTGCCTGCTTGTTTTTGTTGGGTTTGTTTAGGTTATGCAAGGGGATCTCCTTGCTCCAAAATACAGTATACACAATTCTGACAACGCCCAGGCTTGCCATGTTGTAGCATGCATGGGGCTTTACTTACCGGTGCTTTCCTTCTTGATATTTTCCTTCTTGGTTTCTCTTCTTCATTTACTTATTTTCATCATCGTCTTCTTCGAAAAAATCAATCTTCTTCTGCCGATTTTTTCGAATTTTGGCGATCAGCCTGACAATGGATATATGCAATCCTGAAAAGTTCTGTTGTAGTCTTGGAGAACCAAGAAGGTACGCAGCTTTTTCAGCCATTAGAAATTAATGAGTGGATTTATTTCTTATACTAGATATAAAGCATAAATATGGGCTTATATTCTGTATATGATACCTGTTGAGAGATCACCCCAGGAGTTTCACTTTGGCTTTTTATTTATTGTCTTCCTTCATTTCCATATTCTCTCTCCCATCAACTAACACAACTTCTCTTGTTCTTCACATCATTCTTCTTTTCCCCTTTTTCTTGTAGTTCCCTCTTTATTCCCTTCTGTCATAAAATTACAGAGGAATCTACTTCCAGTTCCCTTCTACCATTATCATAACATTATTTTCCTATGAATTGACATATAATCAATTAGTATTATTAATTATGAATCTAATAACTCATGACATCATTGATTTGACATTAATTGAACTCAATTACATCAATTCTATCAATTTGATAAAATAATATTTCCAATGCAATGTTCAATGAGACAATACAATGTTCATGCCAAAGGTACAATAAATACACGTCCTATACTACTCACAAGAATTCAATACAAATCAAATAGTTAATCTTCGCCAAGTAGGGCTCAAGGCATGTCCTAAATTCCTTACAAAACTTAAACTCAAATCAAGAGGTAAACTGCTCACGAATTTCACCAACTAGTAGTGGTTTCCAATCTCAACATTAAGGCCAGGTTAAAAGCCGGTTGAATTTTAACTGTGATCAATTTCTCGAGAACCAATCAGAGAAGCCGTCTTTTCTAAAAAGCCTTCTCTGATTGGTTCTCGTGGAATTAATTAAGGTTATAAAATTCAAGAGGAATCTACTTCCATTTCCCTTCTACCATTATCATAACATTATTTTCCTATGAATTGACATATAATCAATTAGTATTATTAATTATGAATCTAATAACTCATGACATCATTGATTTGACATTAATTGAACTCAATTACATCAATTCTATCAATTTGATAAAATAATATTTCCAATGCAATGTTCAATGAGACAATACAATGTTCATGCCAAAGGTACAATAAATACACGTCCTATACTACTCACAAGAACTCAATTCAAATCAAATAGTTAGCCCTCCGCCAAAATGGGGCTCAAGGCATGTCCTAAATTCCTTACAAAACTTAAAGTCAAATCAAGAGGTAAACTGCTCACCAATTACACCAACTACTAGTGGTCTCCAATCTCAACACTAAGGCCAGGTTAAAAGCCAGTTAAATTTTAACTTTGATCAATTTCTCGAGAATCAATCAGAGAAGCCGTCTTTTCTAAACGACATTCTCTAATTGGTTCTCGTGGAATCAATCAAGGTTTATTCATTTAGTTAGTTAATCATTGAATTATACAACTTATAGAAAAGTACCACAGGCTTTATGCCCAAAACGGTTCCAATTAAGGTTAAGATTTAACCGGTTTTTGTGCAACCGGTACTCACTCTCACGCCCTAACCATAGAATATAACGATGAATAGGACAATAGTATAAGTTTCCTCTGCCCTCTGTGCTGGATTCCCATATATCAATATCAGTGAAAGTGTCCGGCACAATGAGAATATGATTCCCATAACTTCTATTGGAACTATTCATACACGCTCGTCCAGGCTGAGTGGGAATAGTCCCATTAGAACTCATGGGAATTATACTCCTATTTTCACTGTAGCGAAAACGTACACTGATATGTGGGAATCTGCCTTTAATCTGTGTCACACGACATTACTCGCAACAGGCTCCATGCCAGAACAACATTCTACTGGAATAAAAAAGATGTCGCTCATCGCACATCGCCCCTATCAACGACATCATTAAAACGAAGGTCGGAAACCGCGAATTGTGGAGGCTCGCTGACATAACCTCAAATTATATTATCAAAGAGCGTTCAGTGAACGTATGTTGAGTTGGATGTTCGAAATAGAATGTTTGAATACTGTACTATACCATAGAGCAACAATAGCGTAAGTTATGCTATTGTTTCTTAGGTATTTGTATTTGCTATTGTTTCTATAGTAACTTATGCCATTGTTTCTCTATGACTATACCAACGTTTAGAATGTTTGAATACTGTACTATACCATAGAGCAACAATAGCGTAAGTTATGCTATATTGTTTCTTAGGTATTTGTATTTGCTATTGTTTCTATTGTAACTTATGCTATTGTTTCTCTATGACTATACCAACGTTTGAATACCAACGTTTAGAATGTTTGAATACTGTACTATACCATAGAGCAACAATAGCGTAAGTTATGCTATTGTTTCTTATGTATTTGCTATTGTTTCTATTGTAACTTATGCCATTGTTTCTCTATGACTATACCAACGTTTAGAATGTTTGAATACTGTACTATACCATAGAGCAACAATAGCGTAAGTTATGCTATATTGTTTCTTAGGTATTTGTATTTGCTATTGTTTCTATTGTAACTTATGCTATTGTTTCTCTATGACTATACCAACGTTTGAATACCAACGTTTAGAATGTTTGAATACTGTACTATACCATAGAGCAACAATAGCGTAAGTTATGCTATTGTTTCTTATGTATTTGCTATTGTTTCTATTGTAACTTATGCTATTGTTTCTCTATGACTATACCAACGTTAGTAGACAGAAATAACTTTGTCTACTAACTTTGGTACTATGCAGTATTGTATAGGCTATTAGTATATTTCACATAAACTGAACAATATATACTGGGATTTGGTACTAATTTATTGAGCATCATCGTCGTATACTGTACTGTGAAGAAACACACTGCACAGACAATACACTGTACCATACAGAAACAATAGCATAAGTAGATATCCCATGGTATAGGGCGTTTATGACGCAACTTTTACTGTTATCTCAAGCTGATAGTCCACTAGTTCTTTCCTGTGAAGCTTTATGACACTGATAGTCTCTCATATTGTGCCGTTCATAAACTCTTACCCGGTCAAAACAGTAAAAATCGACAGTAATCGGCTTGAGATAACAGTAAAAGTTGCGACATGAACGCCCTATACCATGGGATATCTACTTACGCTATTGTGTCTCTATGACTGTACATACAATCTTTTTTCTTTAGGGCTACTTTTAATATGAATAATTTAAAAGGGTACTGAGATTTGTATTCTTATTTATACTGTACATACATTAAAATACTAGTAAGCCCCCCAGGCTAGAGAACTCGCTAATGAACTATTGTACCGTACCGATTTCGACCCAACGAACAATACTACGTACAAAATAACTTTTGACTTGGAAAAATATGCGGTAAAGAGGAATGAGGGGAGATCAGCCAATCACTGTGATGGATAGAGTCAAAGGTAGAAGCGCAGTTGCCAATTTGTCGATTAGAGTCAGTCGACTGAAGGCTTTTAGAGAGGAAACTTTGTAAGTTTATCATGAGCGCTTGAATACTCACTAGAAATTGGAGAATGCTTGCCGTTTCAGAACGGCAACATCACCGCTGTTGTCTCTACCTCTGTATGCCTTCTTTGCTGCGCATGTCCCTCCTAAGTCTGAAGTAATTTTGTAAGGAGTATAGACTATGGATTATGAAGGTTCAAAGAAAATATATTAAAAATATGACGTTGATTGATAAAACCAATCAAAAGTAACCGACTTACACACAAACGGACAAATGGCTAGCTACATACACATCGATTTCTGTTCGTATGATATTTTTTCGTTCTTATAAATTCTATTGAATTAAACAGATGATTTCAAACAGATGATGTATGTCAAGTTCCGTTTAATCTGATAGAATTCATAAGTACGGAAAAATATAGTACGAACAAAAATCGATTTGTGTGTGCAGGGCTTAAGGCTCGAGTCACCAGTAAGAAATCACAACGCTTGTTCAATACAATACAATATTAAAAGTGATAATTTTCCTTTTCTATTATTTATAATGAATTATTACTTTCCTTGCCCTATTACCATAGGTAAGGAAAATATTGCTTTCCAAAAAAAATAAGGTACCCTAATTTCAAGTTTTCTATACGTTTCATTACTTTCCTTGCCCTATTACAATAGGTAAGGAAAGTATTGCTTTCCAAAAAAAAATTAAGGTACCTTTATTTCAAGTTTTCTATACGTTCCAAGGTCCCCTGAGTCCAAAAACATGATTTTTTTCATAATGTTCAGTTACTGTATATGAAAGTGTTGAATTCTATGTAGGAGAAAATGGCTCAATGTTTTGTGGATTAATTCAAGTACTTTATTAATTGATTGATTCATATAATGAGTATATCCTAGAAATGATAGGGAGAGAAAAATAATGTAACCTTGTGCTATTCCTCTCCCAAATTAAGATAAGGTTATACAGGTCTTGTAGTTTTCACTCCACAGAATACTTAATTATTTTCACAAAGTAGATTTTTAAATTTAGATGCTTCAAAACCAAACATGGAAGAAATATATTTCACATTATTATCACTGAAATAGGAAATATTCACATGTAAAAGAAATAATTTAGCAGGACCAAAAAAAAACAAACTTAATATTCTTTAAACTTTATACTTCAACTTCGTATATAATATATGCTGTACAAATTATTGTACTACACACTGCTCTATCTAGGCTATAGTGAGTTTCTATCAGGATTGACAATGCTTGGAATTCTGTTAACAATTCTGTTATTCAGAATGCTGACAGTATGAAGTGAATCTGATTAAATTTTGTTCAACATGTTGTTACTCAGTGAGAATGATTAATTCATTTGTGTGGAGAGGGGAGGCGGAGACTAACTAAAATTTTTGCAGTCAAGTTCAATGTTCGTTCATTGTAATATATGTGTCTATATGCTACATGCTACATACTGTGTATATACATAATGTACTACATACTGTTCTCTACACTGCTAATTGTGCACTATGGTCTTAAACTGGTAAATGAGAGAGTTGTTTTGTAGAGAGGGGAGTTGACTCAATTTTGGCAGCTAGACTGAATATGAGTCAAGTTAAGTGTCAATGCACTAAGCCTTGCATTGGTCGGGGTGCTGCTAGTTAAATATAGATCGCTTTTTAAGCGGAAGAAAAAGGAAGCTATGCATAAGGGAGATGATAATGATAAGTTTGATGATGTAGACTGTTGGGGAAGGAATAGATTATTTGATGAGGAAGAAGGAGGAGATGATGATGAAGAAGAAGAAGAAGACGAAGATGAAGAAGAAGAAAAGCATGTACAAGAAAAACAGGGATAAAAAACTAGGAATATAACAAGGAACTTAGAACTTCTCTTTAAACCTCTAGATATTCCAAATTTTAATCAAAACAAGACTGATAAAGACGAAGTTCTGAAACAAGCTTTCCCTCATCAATGTAAAATATTACATTGTTCTCATCAATTTAAATATGTAATAAAGTTGGATTCTCTACTCTTTCAATTCTATCAGTGTTTCCTCACGATTACCCTGCTTTCCAATCAATATCACCAATAGCCTCCCAAAAAGTATTCAAATCTCCTACTGATTAGAACACCATTGCCTTTTCCCATGAAAAAAATTGGATTTTACTCGTATTGTCTCCACTATAAGAGTATTTTTACTCTTTTATTTACTCTGCTTATACTCAATCAACTCTCCATAATGGGAGACTCTCACCAATAACCGTTAAAATGCTATAAATGATGGTACGAAACCCAACTTAAGGTTCACTCTCTCTCTCTCTAATCATCATCGTCCGTCTCATGGTGACACACAAACTCACAAACTCACAAACTCACGTGGGCATCATCTGTATCATTACCCACGCACAAGCCTAGAGCTCAAGTAGGCATCATCCCTAGCATTACCCACGCACAAGCCTAAAGCTCATGAAGACATCATCCCTATCATTACCCACGCAAAAGCCAAGAGCACATGTAGGTAACGTCTGTCGCATTACCCTCGTAGAAGCCCAGAGCTCATGTGGGCATCATCAGTCTAATTAGCCACGCACATAACCTAGAGCTCATGTGGGCATCATCCGTGTCATTACCCACGCACAAGTCTAGAGCTCATGTGGGCATCATCCGTCTCATTACCCACGCACAAGCCTAGAGCTCAAGTAGGCGTAACCGTCCCATTACCCACGCACAAGCCTACAATTTACGTGGGCATCATCAGTCTCATTACACACGCACACGCCTAGAGCTCATGTGGGTACCGACCGTCTAATTAAACATGCACAAGCCTACAGCTTACGTGGTTATCATCCGTCTCATTACACACGCACAAGCCTAGAGCTAATGTGGGCATCATCCGTCTAATCAACCACACACACAAGCCTACAGCTTACGTGGGCATCATCCATCTCATTATACACGCACAACCTTAGAGCTCATGTAGGCATCATCCGTCTCATTACCCATGCACAAGCCTAGAGCCCTTGTGGGCATCATCCTCAGCAAAAAATAGTCCATCAATCGTTCACCGACAGCTTACAACAGAAGGGTGTAATTCTACATAAGCCACGGCCCACAGACTGACAACACCGGAAGCCAAACTAAACTCAGGCTATTCTCTGATCCATTACAAGCTGTCAGCATTGATTAAATGGGAAGCAGTGATGCCACTTATGCTGCATACTGCTAGTTTGAAGATTATAGAGATTCACTCCATACTGTCAGGATTGGTTGAATGGGTAGCAGTGATGCAATTTATGCGGAATACTGCTAGTTTAAAGTGAACCCCACTGGGGGAATCAGTAAACTGAGACTCTATTTACGGGCGGTAAATTTCAAAGCGACTTGTGCTTCTCCCAGATTTCAAGTAAACAAACGCGTTCTATGTTCGCTCCAGATTAACATTGACTATCCTCTATGATGAGATTCACTTCAAACCGTCAGTATCCGTTTAGATGAGAATCTTTGGTGGTATTTATAAGGAATGCTGACAGATTTCAAGTGGATTCCACTTTTTAGCGTGATAGGATCTTTCGTAATTGATAGGACATGATTGATTTTTACTACCATGAATAATATTTTATAGGCCTATAATTTGTACATAATCTATCATTGGAATACAAGGTGGCATGCCAAATGACCGATTCCCATTTGGTCGAAATTATTATTTTGTCGCAAAAGATCGAAAATTGAAGAATCCCAAATGGTAGAATTGAAACTTGTACTTTCCCAAATGGTCGAATCCCAAATGATCGAAAATTTTTAATAGTAATCCCATTTGGCCGAAAATCTCAGCTGTCGCAAAAGGTCGAAGATTTGATTTTCCCATCTGACCGATTCTCAAACAGTCGAATCCCATTTGATAGAAAAATGTTGTAGTTCGTCGCAATTGATCGGCTCGATGGACTCATCGGCTAGATGGGATTCGACCATATGGGAAAGTATACTCTTCGACCTTTTGGGATTCGGTCAGATGGGACCCCACGGAATAGAATCTCAGTTAGATATTGTGGAACTCCTTAATAGATACAACTACTGTTAAATATTCTCAATCCGTTCTTGTATTACACTGGACTAGTAATACTAAAAAGTACGGTTGAAAATATGATTGGGGAAGCGACGAAACTCAATAAAAAGCGGAGTTTACAGTATTCAATGCTTTTATGTATCTGGGAACTTTTTCATGAAAATCTAAAAGCTTTGTAGGATACTACAGGGAAAATGTTGGATGAAATGATAAGAATTTCTAAACAGTAGCTCTATACACGGTTTCTATATCGTTATATTGTTTCCTTCTCGAGAGCCCATGGATGATAGAATGATGAGCTATATGATAATTGCATATGTCCTGTGTTTGTGAGGCTCTTTCCTGTTTCTCCAGACGTCTAGACTTCCATGAAACAGAATTATTTTCCTGATTCTATTTTTAATATTATTTTATGAATGATTAAATCCGGTTGCATGAACGGTTACTCAATTTCAACCGTTATTAAATGACGGTTCAATGGCACGTGAAGCAATGACATTGATTGATTGATTTAGAAGATAGATTTTTTAGTGGTTGACGTCTTCAATCAGCACTCAATCAGGGTTAAATTTCATGAATTATTCGTGCAACCGGGCTAATGTGATAAGAAGAAAGTGTAGTATTGCAGTAACTTCACAATACAAGTTAATACGAATACAAAACACAAAAGAGACTTAACAACAATAATTTTAACAAGAGAATATACCATGAAATCATGAGCAAAACAAGTAATATTTAATAATGATCATTCCTTGCACTCAAAATGTTGTTCGAGTTACTACCACAGAAAAATCAATAATAAATAAGAGTATTTTTTTTTTTGAAAACTCACCAACTTATTATCCATCTCAGGAGCCTCCCGTCCAGTCGACCTCCTCGGCATAGCGTCTCCGACCGACGAGGCGAACGCAAGAACTCCGACAATGACCGCAAAGAACTCCCCAACTCTCCAGTCCGTTCTCCATTTTTTGTTCGGCACATTTTCCGATGACAGAGAGCACGCATGACACATTTCCCAACTGGTTGTGACGCGGTCGTGTCACGTTGTCACGTGATTTCAGTTAGAACGCAGCCGAACTGACGCAATCATCTGCCGACAGCGACTGACGTAGACTGACGGTCCTTGTCGGTGTCAGCTGACTTCATTTTGAAGAGTTAGGAACGGGGTAACAACTGAAACGCATGAGAGGGGTGTGATTGTCACTGAAAAATCGTTGACAAGTAAAAAACTGCTGGCCCTTCTTCAATCTTCTATGTAAAATTGTTTGTTTCAAAGTATCTTGCTTTGTTTCCAAGTGTACCTTGTTTTGCACCCAAGTGTTTCTTCTTTGTATTCAAGTGTACTTTTTTCACCTGATTGTTTGATTTCCTTGTGAATGTACAAGTGAATGATTGCCCAGTGAATGTACAAGAAAAAACTCAAACTAGAGCGTCTATTGGTTGGTCTGGAAAATTGATTGTCTCGGATCTTTTACCTTGATTTTTATCCAAGTATAGGTACCTTGTTTTGAGAATTGTATAAAATTATTATTTCAATCCTTTCACTCAGAATGTTGTGGTTTTTTGTCACTTTCACTTGCAAATCTGTTGATATTTGTTTGATAGTACGGGATTGTTTGATTGATTCGATCGTTGCACTGAAAATGTAGTTTTCTGTCACTTCCACTAGAGATTTAGTTGATATTTTGTTCAATTGTCTAGTAATTTGCACCAAGATTAAGAAGAAACTACATCTAGAAGAGAGTTGTTCTCCTTCGATGCTCCTAATCAAGCTCCGATTGTTTTGTAATACTTGTACTTTGTCTTGTAAGTCTTTCTTTGTTTGTACCTGATTGTTTGATTGACTTATCTTGTACCTAATTGTCTAAGGAACAGCAAGTAAAGAAAACTGAATTATCCTTTGGTTACTCCTTTCTAAAAACTGTTAGTACCTTGTCCCATGTTTTGCACCTAATTGTTCGATTGTTTTGTATTTTTCACTTACTTTCCAACTAAAAGTTGAATGTTGTTACAATTCTTCTCACCAGAGATTTTTGGCTCTCCCAATATTAAAGTTCCTTGAGTATCTCGAATGAAGCCTTGGAGTTAATTTTTATAATAACTGCTCAACGATAGTTCAATCACTTATAAACGATGAAAGTTCAC